>NC_072798.1:52994025-53297056 GCF_028583425.1 Eublepharis macularius
TACAGGCTGCACTGCAGGGCTGGACATGGACAACGGGGTGAGGGGTGGACTGCAGGCGGGGACACCACCAAGAGTTTGGGATGGGGACAGGAGGGATCTTTCATAACACACATACCATTCCTCCAGGGATCCATCGCCCACCCACCCCTCCTCAAAATGTTGAGAGAGATTCTCTCCCTCCTGCGCAAAGACCTCTTTGGCCTCCTCCACAGCCCACACAGGTGAATTGGGGGGAACGGGAGGACTCTCTGCGGCCCCCGAGCCACACCCAATACTGCTTTCCACAACTGACCAAGAAGGACTGCCATCACACTTCACTCACAACCACCCTTGGCAGCCAACACAAGAGGAAGACTCATTGTGCCACCAAACTAGAATTGAGGAGGACAGGAAAGGAGATGACTCTGTGTGCCCTCCGCCGCGATGCCCACTGAGCTTGGCCCCGGGGCCTGGCAGCAGCCCTGACACCAGAGGGAGGGAGGGACTAGAGCCCTAGCCCACCACGCCCACAGACCTGACCCAATCAGGCACTGATTAATAATAATCAGTGTGAGCCCTCAGCTAAGGTGCCCATTGAGCTTGGCTCCAGGGCCTGGTAGCAGCCCTAGCACCAGAGGGAGGGAGGGACTAAAGCCTTAGCCCACCACTTCCACAGACCTTAACAGATCAGGCACTAATAACACTGTGTGAGCCCTCAGCTGAGGTGCCCACTGAGCTTGACCTAAGGGCCTGGCAGCAGCCTTGGCACCAGAGGGAGAGAGGAACTAGCGCCCTAGCCCACCACTCCCACAGACCTGACCCAATCAGGCACTGATTAATAATAATCAATGTGAGTCCTCAGCCGAGGTGCCCACTGAGCTTGGCCCCAGAGCTAGGCAGCAGCCCTGGAACCAGAGAAGATTGATCCCTATCCCCCAAGCTGAATTAGTCTCTCTCCCCAAAGGTTACCAAGTGGCAAGCAATAGCTCTGTCCCACTCCACTGCTCACTGAAAGTGAAACCCAGCCTGGGATCCCACAGCTATTTATAAGCACAGGTCCCATTGAGCAATGCAGGAGGTCAGTGTTTGGCCATCAGAGCTGCCTATCAGGGTTTGCAGGGATGAGATTGGAGTGCCCGTGGCTACAGGACACTCCCTTCCCCCTCCTTCCCCTGAGTGTCTTCTCCCAACTTGTAACTGCTTTGCAGCTCCGTGGTTGGAAGGAAGACCTGCTGATCAAGGTATGCTGGGCTTCCATTTGGGTTTCCAGGGCGACAGAAGGAGTGCAGACAGAGTTCAGGCATTCCCCCGGCTCTATTGCCAGGGGAATTGATTGCTGGTGCCTGAGTGTCTGGCTTCCTGAACCACGGCCGAATGCACCGAACCAGGCTTCTTCCAAACTCTGGGTCATTGGCCGTGGCTGATCACGAGCCGCTGGATCACAATCGCGCGATCGCCATTTTCGTGGGGTTTTGAAGTTTGTAATGCAGTTCGTGCCCATCTCTAGTCCTGGCATCTCAAAGGAACATTTCTAACAAAAGCAGATTATAATTTTGTTTATTTGAGTATCCCAGAATTGCACCATCATTCCTCAATTTGGTGAAGAAAATTCCCTTGAGAAATAGCTTCAGAATGTTGCTTTTTTAAATTAACATCTGTTTAATTTATAAATATTTGTAACTTCATGACATTTCCTTTCCATTTGTTCATCATATCATTTTTTTCTCCTCATATATATATATATATATATATATATATAAATTACATCTGTAGCTCCTGGGCAAACAGATTCTTTTAGACACTATGAAACGTTCATTGTGTCTGGGAGAGAAAAGATGTTCTCATTCCCGTTTTTTATTGTTCTGTGATTACATTCTGCCTTGAATCCCACCATTCTTGAATTCTGGTTTCTAAATTTCTGAAATTAATTCTGAAACTGGAGTAAAATTAGATTTTTTTTACGTTTTCTTTCTTTTTTTGCAATGTGCAGTGCACACATGAACATCAGTAATACAGAGATGGAAGAAAGACAGTTGAATGAAAGGAACTGAAACTTATGGCAGACAGTGCATGCACCGACCTCTGTGCAGACTTGGGAACTAAAAAAAATGCAATTTCTCCTGTATTAGAAACTAGCGTTTACTCAGAACTCCAAAAACTGGATGGAAATTCAATGTTTATCATCTGTCTTCGAGAATACTTATGAAGATATTTGTGAATATTGATAATGTGCTGTTCTCCTCCCATCCTCATGGGTTTCTTTGCTTCATCAATGTGCATTATGGTTTGTTTGCATCAGCATGAGAGGGGTGCCTGAAAACAAACAGAAGGAAATTAAACTCATGGCACATGCCTTCGTTCTAAAAGTAATGTAGAAATTGTTAAATCAAAAAGAAGATGGAGAACAGTGCAAGGCCAAATGAATCCATGGAACAATATAGAATCAGGAAAATCTTGTAATCTCTACTATGTGATAAAGTAAAATCTCCTGGCAGTGGTCATTCTGGGGAGATCCTTTTGGAAAAAGAGTGTTGTGATGGACTGCACTTTTTAAAAGCTTAGAAGTGCTGTACAGACAACTGAAGGACTGTGAAGGGTTAATTCTTCACAGAAATAGAGAGCCTTGAGTGACAGGCTATTCCAAGGAATCTGATCAAATAGCATGAGCTGAACAAAGAAAGATTTCTGAACTGGATGCTGGGGAGAAGGGAGTCTGATTTCAGCCCTAGCTGAGACGAGTTGAGTACTGATAGTTTTGAGATTCAGCCCTGACTGAGAGCAGTTTAACGCAGACAGAACTCAGGGAGAGTTAGCAAGGAAGTTTGGGAAGTAGGCACAGACTCACATTCAAGCCAAAGAAAGGGGATAGACTTTCTAATGAGAGGACAATTTCCCTACTCAATCAAACTGTGAGTTAGCTCTGAAGAGTGAAGAGATCCCTGGTCTAGTGTGGTTAGAAACTGCCTTAAGAATCAGTTAAAAACTGAAGATGAATAATAGCGTTTCAAGAAAAGGGGATTAGGTACTGAAAAGAGGATACCAGCCTTCTTAAAAGCAAAAAAGAGTAAGAAAATATTCAAAGAAAGTGTACTAGAGTGAATGGGAAAGCACTGGAACAAATGCCTCCTAAACAAAGATTTAAGTAACTGTGAGGAGCTTAAGAAACTCTCATTAGTCTGAAACATGTACTGATTTTACCACAAAGTTATCTATACTGAGTTACCTCGGAAATTTTCAACCCTTGATTTCACCTGACCTTTCCCCTCTATGTTAAATAAAATATTTTGTTATTTTTGAATTTAAAAATGCCCCTAGTGCATTTAAGTTGTTTAGATAAAAAAGGGAGGGGAATACTTGTCCACACAATCCAGCAAAAATTTAGACGTGTTTCTACATAAAATCCACAAAGATTTTATGGGAAAGAGAACAGAGAATACGGCACTCTCAACCGGCAGCAAACAGCCGCTGCGGCTGGAGGCCATGTTTTGATCCTCCAGAAGGAGGAAGAGGCAGCTTCGGCGCTCGCCCTGAAAATGGGGCTGCGTGCGGAGGGTGGAGCTTAGCCAAGCTGTTTCGGCCTCTCCGCCCTTTTGGCGTTCAGTGCGCCTTATGCTTGGCCCACCCACCTCTCCCTATTTCAGTGCAGGACTAGCCGTTTGCCGTTTGCAGGGCCAGGTAGGATTTTTTCCTCTTTTCCCTTATTGGCACCGGGGTTTGGAGTTTTTCGCCTACCTTGCACTGTTAGGATGAGGGGTAACTGGCTCAAGTGGGTTGAGTTTACTATCCCTTGGCAGGTTAGGAGTTAGGAAAATTGAGCGGGCCAGTGACCACCCTTGGCATATCCCCATTGGTGGGGATCGGGGTCTGTCAGGAGTGGCTGGCTGCTGTATGGGCCAGTCACGAGGTCAGATGCCCTGGTGGGGAACCCCTGGACAAGCCAGTCCCCCCTGCAGCTGTACAGCTGGATGGGGGAACTTTAAGGGGGTAAACCACTTAGCTAGGCTGTCCGGTCCCCAGCTATACCATGGATGGCTCGCACCCGGGGCTGTCGGGGGTCACCCATACAGGTCTTGGCGGAGGTCCAGAAGTGACCCCAGGGCCTGATTTGTACCACTAGTTAGGCCTTTGCCGTGTTGACAAATATGTTGTTATAAATTAATAAAGTGGCCCTTTAATCCCAATACTTGTATCTGCCTCTTCATTCTGACTGGGGCGGGGGCAAACTCCCTTCTGTAATAAATTACTGGATCATAATAGGTTCTTCCTCTAAAATCATGGCTTTTGGGAAATCCTGGAAACCTGTTAATTGGATTGTAAAACGGAGAGTGATTGAACAGGTTAAAAGCTTTAGATACCTAGGAATTAAATTTCCATTATAGAGCTAGTTGGGTAACCCAGAAAAAGGAAATGATAAATTCTGTGAATAATAATGTACTAGCGATCATATGCTTCTTCTATACTAAGGGAAATCAATATGTACCTGCAGCCCTTAGAGTGTTCAATCATAAAATTAGTACTAGATTGCTCTATGGCATCCCAATGTGGATTACAGCTTTTAATAAAGCAGTGGAACTAATACAATCTAATTTTCTAAGGAAAAATGTAGGGCTGCCAGCATGTGTGCCTTATGCAGCTATATGCTTGGAGACCAACCAAAGATGGTTGGAGACAAAAGCATGGATTGTAACAATTAAATTTTGGTTATGTCTACACTTTACGAGCAGCCCCAATAGCCTCATTGCACACATGCTAACTGATTACCAGTGATCTAGTTGGCTAGCCGATATAGGTGGAAAAATCTCTCTAATCGGGCTTAACCCTGATGAATTAGTTTATCTTACGGAGAGGTCTGCATTTGCTTCAATCAAACAAAGACTCATAGATATTGAGACACAAGAACTGAGAAGCCTTGCCTCTGGCAGATGCTCCCCTTTGAGATGAGGGATCTTTCCTAATGGTTCCTTGGCAAAGTATTTCTCTTGTCTGACTTCCCCTTACCTTTGGAGAGCATTCATGTTAGCTCTATTTAATGTGCTTCCTTCTGCCGTATTGTATGGGAGGTTTAAGAAAATCCCATACTCCACTAGGCTATGTACCTGTGGTCTGAGGGAGGTAGAAAGTATTGAACACATTCTCCTGTATTGTTTATTCTGTTGTGATATCCGTGCTGGATATTTAGAACTGAGATTTAGGGACCACTCTCTGGAGCCAGTTGTAAAAAAGTTCCTCCCAGAAGGCACAGTCAATTTTTAAATTGTTCCCCCCTAAAGGCAGAGCTGGTCACAATTACTTGCTGTACCACAGAATCCATCCATAGGGGATGGGGAGAGTCCTGCATTCTAAAGTACACATGTACATAGAGGCGAGAACACATCAGGCATTCCCGACAGTGTGGTGTAGCACTAGAGTGATGGACTAGGATCTTGCCAACCCAGGTTTGATTCCCTGCTCTATCCTGGAAGCTTACTGAATGACCTTGGGCCAGTCACATATACTCAGCCTAACCCAGGGCTTTTTTTCAGCTGGAACACGGTGGAATGGAGTTCTGGAACCTCTTGAGAATGGTCACATGGCTAGTGGCCCAGCCCCCTGATCTCCAGACAGAGGGGAGTTTAGATTGCCCTCTGCACCACTCCAGCAGTGCAGAGGGCAATCTAAACTCCCCTCTGTCTGGAGATCAGGGGGCGGGGCCACCAGCCATTTGACCCTTCTCTCCGAGGGCAATCCACTGAGTTCCACCACCTCTTTTCCCAGAAAAAAAGCCCTGGCCTAACCTACTTCACAGGCTTTGTGGTGTGAAAATCAAGGAGGAGAGAAGAATGATGGTAGAGCCACTTTGGGTTTGCATTGGAGAAAAAGGCGAGGTATAAGTTAAGTAATTTTTTTAAAAATCCAGTACTGAACATAAAACTGCTACACAGCAATCTGGTTATTGTCTTATGATATTACAGGCAAGGGACAGTAAAATACATAGTGAAGTGGTTATCTTTTTGTACTTGTATTCTAAAACTGCAACCACTGTCAGTATTCTCATTTAATACTTTACTAGATAAAGGTGTCTGCAGTGTAGATACCTAAACTAGTTGCCATAGCTTTCAATGCACTACAATGTAGCACAAAAATGTTTAAATAGCTAAGCTGATAGGGGATGCCACTTCTCAAAGGGCGGAAAACTTTCTGGAAATTGGAATGGATGAAGCTGACTAGGCTCATTGTGAGAACTATGTTTAAGAAAATAGCAATGACAACTCTTTGGGTGGAATCCTATGACTCCTTTCCACTAAGTCTTCCTTTAGCAAAGGAAGGTTTCCTTCAACAAAGAATTTTTTTCATCAGAGGAAGTCTTTCTACATCAGAAAAAAAATTCTCCACTGGAAGATGTTGTTCTTGAAAAAAGACTCGGTAGAAGAAAGCCATAAGTTCCATCTTTGTGAAACAGAGTCATAGGATCCAACCCATTGTCAGTAACTTTAGGAAATCTGCCATGATCCAGCATGAGATCTCCCAGGCTGATCTGCTTTCTTACTGCCCAGCTACACTGAAATGTGCATATTGAAAAGAGCTCTGTTGAGAGGATTAGAAGAGTATCTTAGAGTATCTGAGTATTCCAGGTAGCTTATTTATCAGGAGATAAAATGAAAGAGGCCACTTACCTTGCAGATTAGATGTCTTTGATATTATATAAAGGAGAAGATTGTACAGTAGATTCACTTTCAGAGTAATTCACATGATCAGAGTGGACTTCATTAGGTAGTTGTCCCATTGAAATCACCAATCAAAATGCATACAAAGGCAGTAAATGAGATATTACCATAACTATATACGTATAAATGAAATCCCAAAGAGCATATCTTTTCAATTGCTATTATATTATAAAAATGGGGTTTCTTCACCAGACAAGAGAAAAATCTAGTGGCACAGAGGGGAAAGGGAGGCAACATAATAGATAATGTTGCACTTACTGGAATTAAAGGAAGTATTCAGATCCTATTTAAATCCTTCCTGTGCTAGGGAACAGTAACCCTTTATGCTATACTAAATAGAGCTGGGTCTTTGCTATTGATTTGTATATTTTATTTAAAAATGAAGAAGATGGGGGTTAGAGCTGGTTAGAAGGTACAACTGCATGAAGCATCATTTGTCTCTTCCATGATATAAGGTTCTTAGGACATATATATCTTGATCAATGTACTGTATTCTGTGTATTTATTTATTCATTTTATTTCATGTATATTTTGCATTTCTCCCCAATGTGGACCCAAAGTGGCTTTCATAGTTATCCTCTCCTCCCTGTTTTCCTCACAACAAACCCTGTTAGGTAGGCTAGGCTGAGAGTGTGTGACTGAAACAAGGTCACTCAGCAAGCTTCCATGACAGATTAGGGAGGGATTGCTCAGGTCCTAGTCCACTCTAGCTGCTACACTTGCTCTCTGGAATCCCTGGTGTGTTCTTGCTTATATGTAAATATATACTTTGGAATGCAGGACCCCAACCCCCAGTGGATGGATTCTGTGGTGTAGTGAGTAATTGTGACCAGCTCTGCCTTTTGGGGAACACAGATTTCCCAGATCCTAGTCTAACACTCTATACACTATACCACGCTGGTTCCACTTATGGGACTCTCACATTTTATCATACTCCTGTCTCTATGGTGCAGAAGCCCCAGAAAAATGGCTGTGACTGTGGTATGTCAATTCAGAGATCACATTAAACCATGGTTTTTCAATAGTTATTGCCAGATCTCCTTATCCTTCCAGTGGGAGCGGTGAGGAACCTGGCACTCACCTTTAGAAGGTCTTTGTACATGCACAAAGCATACACACACTCGTAGTGTGGCACAATGATGTCATTTCAGAAAGTGATGTCATCACACTGGCCGGGGGAGTGTTTCTGTGCTTCATGCAGTTCCAATTTTTAATGAATTGGCCCATTTGGAGCCCAAATTTGCCCGACATGAAGCATGGGAACACTCCAGTGGCCTGCACAATGACATCGCTCCTGGAAGTGACTTTGTTGCTCTGCACCAGGAGCACATCCAGGAGGCCCATTCCCCCACCTTTTCTCCCCACCAGCTAGGTGAGTGGTGGTGAGGGGATGGAAGGTAGGAACAGGAGATTCCCCACCCCCACTCAGGGACCAGAAACCCTAGAAAACTGCTGCCTGTCAGCTACAAAACAAAACATTGTGTCATTTCTTTGTATATCTTAAATTTCACCTTTGATCTTCCAGATAGGGGTTCTTTTTTTGGGGGGGGGGATAAATAAGCAATTGCTAGTTAAGCACAGAAGTGTCTGTTTGTGTTCTTCTTACAACAAAATCTGGATGACGGGGATATAAAATTGTGCTGTGAATGTTTAGAAGCGGGTCTGTATTAATAATCTTTAACTGCCCAGACCAAGGACCTACCTTTAATCCATATACAGCACAATGGGGCCTACTATGCTGTAATCTCATAATATCCCAGGAAAAGAGTAGACAGAGTTATGACCTCACTGTAGGTAAGGCCAGGACAATGGGCAGCAGACCAGGAGGCAAGAAACACAAGCTGAGTGTCAGGAGGGGAACCAATGAGGAAGAAGCCAATAGTAGAACCAATGAGGAATTCTCTTCACAGCTGTGAGATCTTTATTCTCTGCTTTTCTGCCCCTGTTAGATTGTATATAAATTGAAGCAGGAGATGTGCATCCTTGTTCTTTATATGTGCACATTAGTTGCGGGCCCATGCAAGGAGAAGCAAAATAAATATGCAGTCTCAATAGGAGCAGGTTGGGCCCATGATTTACCTGAGGGTCCTGATCCGATGATTGAAGACCACTAGTTTAGATGATTTTCACAGCAATGATTCAATGGTGTCAGTGTATGATGGATTTATGTACTTACTTATAGTCTGTTTTTCTCATTAAGATCCAAGGCGGATTACACAGTACAAGTGAAATACAATATAATCAACAGCTAAGACAATCACTAAGCAAAATACCATAATGAACAACAGGACATTCAGAGAGCAGATACAATAGGGTATGGTAGCAGAAAATTTGAAAACAATCATAAAGCCGAGCATAGAAATGAAATCGTTCTGAAACAAAGCATAGCTAATTAACATGGCATACTTAACAAAGTGGAAACTCACTAAAAGGAGTGTATCTACATCTGCAGACTGTACCCAATAGCATAGTCTATAGTAGAGATGGGCACAATCGGCATTACGATAGAAAAATACTCATGATAATGGCGTTCGCGCGATCGGGACCCGGTGGATCGGTGCCATCCACGGCGACCAATCCAGTGTTCGGGAGGGGGGGGCGCTACATTGGGGCTTGATCGGGGCGATCAGTATCTGATTGGAGATCCAGTCACTCCGGCGCCAGTAATCTATTCCCCTGGCAATGGAGCTAGGGGAATGCCTGAGCTGAGTTTGCCCTCCTTCTGTCACCCTGAAAACCCGAATGGAAGCCCAGCTTGCCTTGATCAGCAGGGCTTCCTTCCAACCACGGAGCAGCAACGCACTCACCAGTTGGAAGACAGCCAGGGGAGGGAGGGGGAAGGGGGTGTTCTGTAGCCATGGGCACTCCAAACGTTTTTTGCTTTTTAAAAAAACGGGGCTTTGTAGGAGGAATGGCTGTTTTTCTGTCTGTCACTCTCTGTTTTTAACCTGCTTTTAAAACACTATATTTTGTGGGAAAACCTCATTCACAGCTCTGTGTGTGTGTTTAAAATATGCTTTTGGAAGACTGGCTGCTTGCTTTTAAAATTGGGTGGGGAGGAATGGAGGATTCTGTCCCTGCTTTTTTTAAAAAGCTGGCTGAAACATGTGTGTCTCTCTCTCTATTTGGAGAGGCAGGGACGGGTTAAAAATTACCCCCTCTGTTCTAAGTGTGTGTGTGAACATCCCCTCCCTGAGAGGATGCGGCTCGTCATGGGGTTAAAAACTTCCCCCCTGCTCTAAGTGTGTGTGTGTGTGTGTGTGTGTGTGTGTGTGTGTGTGTGTGAACGTCCCCTCCCTGAGGGGAGGCAGCTCGTCGCCAGGTTAAAAACTTCCCCCCTGCTCTGTGTGTGAACATCTCCTTCCTGAGGGGAGGCGGCTCATCGCCGCCCCCCCCTCTGCTCTAAGTGTGTGTGTGTGTGAACATCCCCTCCCTGTGCCCGCCAGACCCGGTGGTCGCCGCCACCACCCACCTTCCCACATAGCTGGGAACAGTGGGGCGCCAGGTTAAAAACTCCCCCCTGCTCTGTGTGTGAACGTCTCCTTCCTGAGGGGAGGCGGCTCATCGCCGCCCCCCCTCTGCTCTAAGTGTGTGTGTGTGTGAACATCCCCTCCCCGTGCCCGCCAGACCCGGCGGTCACCGCCACCACCCACCTTCCCACATAGCTGGGAACAGTGGGGCGCCAGGTTAAAAACTCCCCCCCTGCTCTGTGTGTGAACGTCTCCTTCCTGAGGGGAGGCGGCTCATCGCCGCCACCCCCCTGCTCTAAGTGTGTGTGTGTGTGAACATCCCCTCCCTGTGCCCGCCAGACCCGGCGGTCGCCGCCACCACCCACCTTCCCACATAGCTGGGAACAGTGAGGCGCCCCTCTGCTTTGGCCTCCCCAATCCCCGATCCATGGATCGGAAACGGGAGATGATCGGTGTGGATCGGTGATTTGGGGTCGTCACCGGTGCTGATCCCCTATCAGCTTGATCAGTAATTTTTTTTGGATCATGCCCACCTCTAGTCTATAGTCCCTGTCCCTACCAAGGCATCTATGAGCTATTTTTTATGACATTGCCCCAGATGTTTAGAGTTGGAACCTCTTGGGATGAAAATCTTTTTGGGAATTGGGAGCTAAAATTCCAGGGGAAACTTTGTGTTTAGTGGGGTAAGATGTCATTTAAGGTCAACTAATTTTGATCACTGGCTAAAAAAGAACACCCAGGAATCCTTAAAGAAAATGATTGTCTCAGCATTAGCAACTGAGCTTTTAAAGATCAGACAAGATTATTAATGTAGAATTAATGTAATCTGCCATAAGCCTTTATTGCCTTAAATCTATCCTAAGAAGCTTTGTTTCCTAATCTTTAATTTGCACCCCTCAGGGTTTTCTTGGTTTCTTTTTTTTTCTGAGGGAAAGCTATAGTTGATAAAGCAGTGATATAACAGAGAAATAATGGGAAAGCCAAAGTGCATATTGAGAAAGACATAAGCCTGAGCATCTAGAAAACATGTCAGGCAACGCCCCTGGGAACTGAGGATTAAAATCAAACCAGAAGCATCCTTGAATCTGCAAATCCATAACTGTGTGGGTCCCTTCTCCTCCCAATACAAGCAGTTCCATCTTATTTAGATTATTTCTGGTTATTCTCCTGTATCTAGTCCATTTCTGATTTCAGCCCACACTAGATGATACTGCTATACATGTAGAGCTCAGTGCCATCAATGTGCTGGTGTCACAGCTCCAAATCTCTGAATAACTCTCCCAATGGGTTATTCTGATCACTGTCTCAAGAGATAGCTTGTTTAACTTTTGAGTTCCAGCCCTCTAATAATATTTACTTTGTCCTGTGTTCGTTTAAAGTCTGAAAATGATCCTATATTAAAAAAACAGTCACATCTACCTCAAAAAGCAATAGTATATTATTTCCATAGATGAGGATATATCAAAAGTAAACATTTGTTTGTTTTTGTTTACTTTATTTGTACCCTGACTTTCTCCCCAGTAATGACCCAAAGCAGCTCAAATCCTCTCCTTCATTTTATCCTAACAACAACCCTGTGAGGAAGGTTCAGCTGACAGGGTGTAATTGGCCCAAGGTCACCCAGTGAGCTTCCATGGCAGAGCGGGCTTTGAATCTGAGCCTCCCAGATTCTAGCTTGACAGTCTAACCCCTGTATCACACTGGCTCTCATATGTAGTTATTTCCACAACTTGGTAGTCTGCAAAGTTCAGAAGAGCAGGACTTTACTGGTAGGAAGACTGCAAATAAACTACAGTTGTTTGAGAGAACATACCCCAAATTCTCGAACCAGAAACTTCTTCACATTCCTTTCCAGGTAAACAGTTGCTATATGTCTTCTCATGTTTTTCTTAGATGTTAAGATCTTCAGACCAGGAAAATCCATTCAGCTTCTTTGTTGCAAATACCTGCTCTCATGGGTCATGCTGTGTAAATCACGTATACATATTGAAAGCCACACTAGAGAGACCAATATCTACTTCATGTGTTTGCTTATCAAGCTTACATAGTTCCAGCTGACTCATGAGTTTTGGCAGCTCTTGCTAGTGTTGAGTGCCATGATGACACTGACTGCCAAGGTTCTTCCAACTTGAGGATATCTAGTGGAATTTGGGATTAAGAGGCTCGTGTCTATTGAAAAATAATGAACTGAAACCTCAAACACATGAGAGTCGGGTTTTTTTTAAGCATATAAACTCACTAACTGCTTATAAAATCAGATGCTCATGCTCATTGCCTCTCTTTTTAGAAATAGTTTGGGGACATATTTCCCTTGTAATCCATATGCGTATCATTGACTCTTTCCCTCACTTTCAACACTGCTGTTAACCTATCTTGATTTCAGCCCACACTAGATGTAATATATACCAAATAGATGTATTATACCAAATAGATTTACTATACCAAAAGGTATAGTAATATGATCAATTTTCCCCTCTTCATTTGTATGTGAAATCAAATCTCACCCTTCTGCTTATAGCATAACTAGACTCAAATTACTCCATGAGGCAAATCATTACCATCCACATTCTCCCCCCCCTTAACATATTAATGCAGTCATTAATGGATGAATGAGGGCCAAGCTACAAGTGATGAATGACACTTGAATGGCAAGTCGATTGAGTGGAGGGCAAGTGAACAGGGAGAAATACACTTGCTGTTCAAGTGTCATTCGTCACTTGTAGCTTGGCCCTCAGTTGAAGAGTATCATTGAGCTTTATTTAGCAAGTGCAGTTCAGGTCCACAATAACTGGGGCTGTGACCAAGGACATTGATTGGTAGTTCACACCACAGAGTTCCATGGAACAGTTATCAGATTATCAAACAGCAAATGTTCCCTGTTTGAACACTTTTATATCCACTTGTTTTTTTCTGAAATTCTCTATTTGGGCTGATGGTTTTGTAGATTCTTGAAATTTCTGTATTTATATTGGTTTCATACATTCTTTCATACAATATTTATATAGCATTTACTCTAACTCTAGCACATTGCTCTGGCAGAATAAACTTTCACCAGAGGAAAGCTCGTGAATTAACTTAGGGCCAAGCTACACATGACGAAAGACACTTGCCTGGCAAGTGGATTGAGTGGAGGGCAAGTGAACAGGGAGAAATACACTTGCCATTCAAGTGTCATTTGTCACTTGTAGCTTGGCCCTTAGACACATTTGGTGTGAGAAAAGAGAAAATGGCACAAAAATAAGAAATAAATTGTTGTGAACTGTGTACATCATAGGTAGTTTTAAAAGGCAAGGAAGGTAGGCTAGGATTTGCAAAGGACAGTGTATGAGAGAGAAGTAACTTTGAGTGACATATTGAGAGACAGTCGGAAATGAAATGTTCTGATTGGATGGAGGCAGAGGAGGGAAATGTAGAACAACATAGTAGGGGTTGGGAAAGAATCACAGAGTTGGAAGGGGCCATACAGTCCTTCTCGTCCAACCCCCTGCCCAATGAAGCCTAAAGCATCCCTGACAAATATTCATCCAACCTTTTCTTGAAAACTGCCAGTGAAGGGGAGCTCACCACCTCTCTAGGCAGCTGAAGATGATCACAGGAAGGGCTACACTAGATAAAAGGTTTTTAATGTGATTTCTAATAGTTAGGGAAAGAATTAGAAAGGTTTAGGGGGTTCTGTTGTGTATTTTGTAACTTTTCGCTTGATGTGTTTACCTTTCCCCCTAGTATTGGAAGATGAGAGAAGTGATCGAATATTCTGAATATATGATTTTTAAAATAAATTTTGTTTTTATTCATTTTGTTTGTACAAATGTTGTGTTCTCAACAGTTCTTCACCTAAGATTAATAGTTAATTGAACTCATACTGCTTGGTCTCAGCAAAAAGAGGGTTTTAGACGATTGATCTTGAGTAATCCTGGTGGAAGCAGAGTTTGTTGTAGTCAATGAGGAAGGAAAAAAAATTCTAGGGTTGTCAGCCTAGAATCCCCCCACCCTAGCTGTCGCCCCCTGCTCCCTGCCACACTCACTTGGCTGGGTGAGGAAGTGTCAGGAGGCTGGCTGGAGCTGCTGGAGCATGTGCCAAAATGGTGTACATGAGCTCTGTGACCTTCTGCTGACATCAGTGGAAGACCTCTGGAGCATGCACATGCAAAGTGCACACACAAACAAGGAGGACTACCCCTCCCCCGAACACACACACACCCCAATTTGAAGGTAAGGGGTGGTGACAACCCTAAGAATTGCCTATCAAGCTAAATTGGGCTTTGATTGGGGTTTCCAGAGCAACAGCAGGAGTTCAGACAGAGTTCAGACAATCTCTGCCCAAGTTGCCAAGGGAATTTATCGCAGGTGCCAGACTGTCTGGCTTGATGAACAGCAACGAACGAACAGACGAACGAACAGCAACGAACGAGACTTGCAATGACCACCTGTTCATTTAGAATGGGGCCTCATGAACAGTTTGTTCGCGAACAGCAGATTGGGCTGTTCGTGGCTTTTTTTTTTGTTCATATTGCTGTCCGTGCCCATCTCTACTCCTGATACAGAAAGAAACAAAGTGTTACAATAAGGATTTTTGAGCCAGGTGAATAAAAATATTCTTTGAAGAAACTCTGAGAGATGTCCGATCTGCACTTATCTACAGTATGCATTATACGCCTCTTCATCTTATAATTAATAGGAAACATTCAGTTTATTGTGCTGGGCAGGTTTAAGATGGCAAACTAAATTTAGCTTGTTAGAAGTAAACTGTGCTGCACAGAAACTACTATTCAAAAACTGCATAGGATTTTTATTGTAGTGATACTCAAGACTGCTTCTAGGGGTTGGCTTCCCAGGCAGTCTCAAGTTCCTGGATTATGACCACAGAGACTGTGTGCGATCATATACTGTATGAGGAAAATACAGAGAAACTCTCCTCTTCTCTATGCAGTTTTTACCATCAGAGAACTGTATCCCTTGAGCTTCTTAATTACAGCATAGGAATGTTACTTATATGCTGCTAAACTGCACATGTAACTTTGATATAAAGTCAGATGGAAAATAGACTAGGGTTATTCATTGATGACTAAAAAGCAAACAAGTTCATGAGCAAGCGCTCTAGTGTGACATTTTCCCACTTGAAGGGAGCATTTTTCTCTATCTTCCAAAGCCAGATTGTAAATAGAACAAAAGAGTTCATTTCTTAATGAAGTAATCACATGTCATCTTTGCATTGCAGTGAATGACAATGGTAGGAGCTTTATCACAAGTGCCTTTTATTATGGCAATCTCAATGTATATTGCATCATTTCCACTAGCATATCATGTTCCTCAAATGGGAGCCTTGACCAACAAAACATTACTGGCTACCTGATCACTAGTAGGGAATAAAATGTATAAAATTGGCTCTACCTGAAAGAGATTAGTTGCGTTTGTTCATTAAAAGGTGTTTATGATAAGATCTTAATTCTGGAAGTTTACAAACCCATTGGTGAACTATATACCTACAAGCAACTTTTTCTTTAATCCCAAATTTCACTGCAGTTTCACATAACCTCTTTTTTTCTTGTCCATAGGTGCTTTGTAATCATAAATGATTATATGGTCCCAGAACAAGAGGATTTATAGTTTGTAATGCATATAAGGAAAGTTGTTTGAGCTCAGATAATTATAGCTTACCTAACCTTGCAAAGCACATAAGCATTTGTGATCATATTTATGAGTCCAAAGAATATATTTCTTGTTATTGATGATGCATTGAAGGATATGGTCAAAGGCCACAATAACTTTAATAGAATCAAGATATGTATAGGTTTCTTACATCAATGGGAGAAACATGCCACTGTTCAAACTGCAGTTCAATAGCAGATTGCAAGCAGTTCCCTTATTTATTATAAAATCAGTCAACATTGTTTTGAATTGTATTCTAAATATTTTGTAAATGTTTTTGTTCTTATACTATTTTATTGTGACTCTTCCTATCTCCCTCCCATATTGGCTAACGTGCTTGACAGAAAAATTATTAATGTATTAATTATGGTACCTTACTTGGTATTATTATGGTATTATTAATTATAGTACCTTACTTGGTTTTTTCAAGCCTGCTACGGTATATGTGTTGGGGGGAGAGTGGGAAAGCTGCATCACTGGTCTCCCTTGTCTTTCGGTCTTATGCTTTCTGTCTACTGTGTGTATTAATCAAGTGTTCTAAACTGGATCATAAACACTTTACACAGTCTTGCACTGCCACCTGGGATCTATAGGTTGACCCAGTATGCTCTGAGCATATGTTAGCATAATGAATGTCACCAACTGATAATGTCCCTGACTGTGCAGGTTCAAAAGCAGCACAGATACTCAAAAGCAGCTGATTTTAAATGATGTGTTACCTGCCCTTGATGGTCCTGGGCAGGGCTTATATAACCCAAGCAAGGAAGGATGTTATGAGTAGACACAGCTATCCAGCTAGATAGCTACATGCTACATAGATACAAGCCTATTCAAACTACTATTCATTGATTATATTCAGCGTGATCATATGGGAGTCAAGACAAGATAAGCATTCTGAACAAGTTCTGTCTTCTCTGGATTATCATAGCTGGATTCATATTATAAGGATATGTGCATAGTCTCCTCTGAAACAACGTAACACATCATTAGAGCCTTTTTATTCTACATGTATGTTAAAGGGAGAAGGTTTTCAAACTCTGTCCCTAAGCCACTGAAGGCTTTAAAGATAAAAAGCCATCAATCTGAATTGTGATTTGTGACTAGAAGCAAATTGTCAGCCTGTGAACCTCCTGACATGCTAAGTCTCACCAACCAATAGCCTAATTTTGTACCATCTGAAGATTCAGATTGGCTTCAAATGAAGCCCCATGTGCTGTTGTTAGATTTGCTTCTCAAGGAAAGACTGCACTTGGCACATGACCCCAATGCTACATACTTCGGGGGAAATTTGCGCTTCCATTAGTAAGCTAAGTTCTAACAGCATCCTTGTTTTGTTGTATGTCAGGCTTTATAAGCATTCTTTATGTATCCAATTATTTATACTCTACTCTTTACCACAATGGAGACTCAAAGCAACTTACAACATTGTCCTCCCCTCCATTTTATCCTCACAACAGCAGCTCTGTTAGATAGGCTGGGCTGAATGTGTGCAACTGCCCCAAGCTTACCTGCTAAGCTTCCATAGCACAGTTGGAATTTGAACCTGGGTCTCCTAGATCCCTAGATCCTTGTCCAACACTCTCATCACTTGGGGTGTGCATTCAGATGTACCTGAGCCAAATTTATACCTGAAATTAGCTGTTAGGATGTCAGCTCAGGATTCAACACTGGAAATGACACAAAACAATCCAGAAATTCCAGGACTAACAAAAATGTTCTGGGAATATTTTCAGGTTTCAGGGAGGTGCAGGGGTGAGGAGGAAAAGAGAAAAAGCCCCCATGCGAAACAGCTGTCAGTTGGTGTCTCTCTTTCTTTGGAAACAGAGATACCAACTAACAGCAGGTGGTCAGGTAGACTTGGCCTCCACCCATGGTCCTTTAATTTTTAAGAGAGAAAGAACCAAACTGGCTGGCCCCAGACTTACTATGCCAACATTGTCTCTTCTGGAGGCATCTCCCTGCCACTGGCATGAGATGCAGCAGAACCCACCCCATAGCCATAAGATGGTGGCTTGGCTGGTGGGCTTCTGGACTCCTGTGGAACTTGACTTGGCTGTCCCAGTTGCTGCTTCCTCTCCAGCCATTGGGGGTGGCTTTTATTTTATTTATTTATTTTTGGCAATTGAATAGCATTCTAGTGATAAAACAGCATATCAATTAGGGTACCAGATTCTCTGAATTCCCAGCTTTCATTAAAAAAAAAAACCTATCTAGCTTCTTCTACTGCCGAGATATGCCTTTATATCTCTGCAACGGAAGGAGTTAGAGACATGATTTTTAAAATGAAAGCTGGGAATTCATAGAAACAGGAACATGTATTGCTATACTGTTATCTCAATGTAATGCAATTCAATTGCTGATTTAAAAAAATTAAAGCCCCTCCCGAGTGGCATGGGAAGATATGGCACCTGCAACAGCCAAACGTCATGGGATCCCAGGAGCTCACCAGTCTGCCCTCTATTTTCCAGAAGTGAGGCAGGCTCTGCTGCCTCTGAGACTGGTTGCAGGGAGAAACCTAGTAAGTCAAGGGCTGGCTTCCTCTATTTTCCTCTTAACTCCTGCTGCAGCTGTGGAGGAAACTGAAGACCAAAATAATAGTCCTGAATTCCTAGGGCCTGAAAAAATCCCAAATTGGTAACAACATGACATTTGAATCCATTTACTCCTAGGTAAGCCAAAAAGTGCTAAAACCCTCTCTTGATAAGACAAATAAATTGATATTTGAATTTGGTTTACATCACCCAGTTTCACAAAACATTTCAGTACTGAGCAAGAAGCCAACTCCTGCTGTTGCTATTGAAGCAAAAAACCCAGTATATTTGCAAATCTTTTATACAGAACTTGGTGCGTTCTGCATCAATGAGTTGAAAGACCTTGTATAACTCAGATTCAGAATCACAGGTTTCATCACAGTTATATATGTGAACTCTTTTGAATCCCTTTGCATACTTTATTGGCATATCTTATCTACCTATCATTAGCTGTAAACTCCTCTCAGTAATAGCCTGACTCTCTGGCCCCGTATCTTGATGTCACTCAACTTTTCAAATACAGAACTTGTCTCAGGTACTTAATCTGTCCATCAAGTTTCATCTTGAATGTTTCTGCATATAAATTGGGAAGTTTTTATACCAGAAGGTATAAGAACAGCTTGGACAAGCCCAACAAAATTTCTATTTTATAACTATGAGTTTTGACTCCACTCATTTTTTAATCACCAGAATGTTGTATTTAGAGTTGGTGACACAGAGGCCACAGATAACAAAACTGCAGAGTTCAGAGTTTGAACTTTTCCAGATTGGAATTTTTGAGCTAATTCTGAGCAGATCCCAAACTTTGCACTAATCATGGTCTTCTCTGCTATTACAGCTACATGCTCAAGGGTCAGTGTTGTATAGCGGTTAGAGTGTTGCACTAGGATTTGGCTGAGGTTTGAATCCCCACTCTGCCATGGAAACTTGCTGGATGACCTTGAACTAGTCACACATTTTTAGCTTAACCTACCTCCTAGGGTTGCTGAGAGGATAAATGGAGGAGAGGAGCATGACATAAGCTGCTGTGTGTTCCCATTGGAGAGAAAAGTGGGGTATAAATGGCATGAATAATTATGACACACTGAACTTTATTTGGTGCCAGCAATGAGAGATTATGATGATGCAGAACAGTAGATTCCAATGGAAATGTACTAACCCAGGGCTTCTGGATCCACACTTACTGCTGTGTTACTCTCCCTAATGTATCCTACAGCCTAATCAAGATTGTAGCAGCATTCTTCTTTATTACCTCTGCTGTCACCAGATAAGTTTTGGAGACAGGTACAAGGGCAGCTGTGTGCTCAAGAGGGAGTTACTTCATTATGAGTAGATTGGGGGTAGAGATTGCATCATTAGTATAATCAGACCTGGAAGTCGTACCTTAAAATCAGCAAACAGGAGGCCAACCTGAATCAAGGTAATATTGGCTCATTTTATTTGACACCATTCTGATCTGAGTCTAGGGAACAGCTCCTTTATTATGAAATTAATTATGAAATATTTGAGCAACATAACCTTTTGCTGTCACCAACCAATTTTACTCATCTGGGAATATTATTTTTAGATTTATATTTATGTAAATCAATCAGGTCTGTTTATTGAATGGACACTGCAATAAATGTATATAATTTCCTTAACTTGTTGAATGGTATTATTGAATTGATCTTGATTTAGTTTTGTATGAGTTTTGTTAGTTTTGTTTCAAGCTGATTCCAAGACACTAACTAGTACACTATCTATACGACAGATTCACTCATCAGAATCAATACACATTTATCATTGTCTGTTGCTATAATTCTCTTTTAACTATGTGTGTCTTTCTGAGGCATCTCAGTGCTTGCTGACAGTCTGACAGGAATTAAAAATTTAACTGATCTATGCTGTCAAAACTGAAATGAAGTAAGGTAAAACTTGATTGCTGCAGTCAAAGAAAGCTCAAAGGGAAATGTCTGTTTTCTTCTTTCAGGTTTCAGTCTTTCCTCCTGGGTAATTCATAGCAAGCTGCCTTTTCGTATTCTCCATGATGCTGTCTTGGGAGTCTCCATAAAGTATGTTACAAATCAAGAGTAGCGAACTTGTGAGGAAGCAGGATTGGCTATTGATTAAAATGGAGGAAGTATAGAAAGAAAAGCAAGCAGGTTAGATTGTCATACTTTATAGATGACAGTTGCATGGACGGAAAACTCAAAGCTCCATTGATCATACATCCAGAGGAGTTAGCCGTGTTAGTCTGTAGTAGCAAAATCAAAAAGAGTCCAGTAGCACCTTTAAGACTAACCAATTTTATTTTATTGTAGCATAAGCTTTCGAGAATCAAGTTCTCTTCATCAGAGGCATCTGATGAAGAGAACTTGATTCTCGAAAGCTTATGCTACAATAAAATAAAATTGGTTAGTCTTAAAGGTGCTACTGGACTCTTTTTGATTGATCATACACAATCACATACACGTGTTTAGTTTCCTGGATGAAACTAGGAGTGGCTAGAAGCATCTTCTGGCTTGTGAACTAACACCTTATTTATTTACTTTATTAGTTATTTATTTAAAATATTTATATGCTGTCTTTCCACCCAAATAGGGTCTCCAAAGCAGTGAACATCAAAACAGTAAAACATTTCAACAATAAATCGTTTAAGACATTAAGAGAGTATTAAAATAAAATGTATAAAATATTTAAGCAATTCAATAAAAACATAAACACACATCACTCATAACACCATCAGGGAAGAGGGCTAATACGTTATTTACACTCTGATGTGCTGATCCATGCTACTGCAGCCTCCATATTGTACTGTTTGTGGGCTGCATTTGACTCTTTGTGGGCTGCACATGTGACAGCAATTCTCCTGTCTGGGGATATCCACTTAAAACATAGTATCAGTACTACACCAATTGCATTGGTTGCCTATCTGCTTTAGAATCCAATTGAAAGTGCAGAATTAGTTACCACCCTTAAAACCCATTCAACTGCATCTCCTCTGACAGCTTTCTCTCACCTAGGATGGTACTTTTGATATGAATGGGCATGCTCTGTGGTAGGTCTATGCCTCTGGAAGGCAGATCAGAGTGGGCACAGGGGATGCCTTCACTTGCTGCATTCACGAAGGTATGCAGGCCTGTTCTGTCCCAGAGGGCATTTGGTGGAGATTAAATGCTCAGGCAAGTTTCACTCTGTGTACCATATCTTGGGATATGGGTGGATGGGAAACTAAATACAAGCAGTCTGTGGATGCAGCAGCAAAAAAGGTTAATGCAAAGTTGGGGTATATCAACAAAAGCATAACATCCAAATCACATTGTCCCACTATGTACCATATTGGCCAGCCCCATCTGGAGTATTGTGTCCCATTCTAGAGGCATCATTTAAAAAAAAAATGTGGACAAATTGGAACAGATTCCGAGGAGAGCAACCAAGATGATCAGGGGCCTGGAGACCAAGCCCTATGAGGAAATACTGAGGGACCTGGGAATGTTCAGTTTGGAGAAGAGGAGGTTGAGGGGAGACATGATTGCTCTATTTAAGTATTTAAAAGGCTGTTCCTGTTGGCAGCACAGATTGGACTTGAAACAATGGGTTTAAACTACAGGAAGGAAGGTACTGGCTGGACATTAGGAAAAACTTCTTCATGTTAACAGTAGTCCATCAGCTGAATCAGCTGCTTAGGGATGTGGTGGGCTCCTCCTCATTGGCAGTCTTCAAGGAGTGGCTGGACAAATACTTGAGGATGCTTTAGACTGTTCCTGTATTTGGTAGGGGAATAGACTAGACGGTCTGTAAGGCTCCTTCCAACTCTGTGATTCTGTTATTCTAACTGTACGTAATTATGTGTTAATCTGTTGGACCCTTATGATATCTGTGTTCTGCAGCTTTTACTGTTTTGCTAGCTGCCTTGTATTTCAAGAGATAAAGCAGGGTATAAATAAATAAATAAATAAGTAAATAAATAAGTAAATAAATAAATAAAATGAATCCATTGCAGAAAACTGAGGGCCAAACTACAAGTGACAAAAGGCACAGATTGGACACTTGTCAGCTTCCCTCAATTTTTGATGGGAAATGTAGGCAGCTTGGTGGAATGTTGGACAAGTGACAGTTGAAAAGTCCATTGGAAAGCAGTCGGAGAGCCAAGCTGCAAGACCAGGATGCCTACATTTCCCATCAAAACTTGAGGGAAGCTGACAAGTGTCCAACCTGTGTCATTCGTCACTTGTAGTGTTGTGTTTAACATGATATCCTAGGGCCTGGAAGACCTCACTTAGAATTCACACTCTGTCTTGTAGTGTTGTGTTTAACATGATATCCTAGGGCCTGGAAGACCTCTTAGAATTCACACTCTGTCTGGAAAATTTGCCATGTGACAATCACACACACTCAGCATAATATACCTCATAGAGCTGTGTGGAGGACAAAATGGAAAAGGGGAGAATATTATTTGTATGCCCCTTTGGTTTCCCATTGGGGATAAAAGTGGAGTATAAATGAAGAAAATAAATAACGACACACTCCAGAAAGTCTGGTGAAGCAAGAGTATTTGAATGCCACCATGATTCAATTCATATTTGCTTCAATGGAACTTAGTTTTCAAATTAGGTTTCTCAAGAATATATCTTTTGTCACCTTTATCCTTTGAGACCAATTAAACAAAGTCAGAATAATGAAATTGAAATTGTATTTTGGTTATGGATGCATCAGACTAAAAACGTCAAAATTTTATGTTTGTAAATACTAGCTGGTGCAACATGTGCAATATGTAACATTAGTGCTGCTCATTCTTAACAAAGTTCAATGCCTCAGTGAGAATAATAACATTCAATTTATTTACTGCTCTTCAGGACAACTGAATGCCCACTCAGAGTGGTTTACAAAGTGTGTTTTATCCTCATGACAATCACCCTATGAGGTGAGTGAGGCAGAGAGCGCTCCGAGAAGCTGTGACTAACCCAAGGTCATCCAGCTGGCTTCAAGCAGAGGAGTGAGGACTCAAACCCGGTTCTCTAGATTAGAGTCCTGCTCACTGCGAGCGCCAGGGTTTCTGGTGCCTGCGGCAACTTCTCCTCGCACGGGCACAGTGCGCGAGCGCCATGGACTGCACGATGACATCATCACATGATGACGTCATCGCGCAGTGCAAGCCGGGGGGCATTTGCCGGCGGATGGCTGGGGTGGCGGGCGGAGGCTGCTCCATGCTCCGCACGCCATCCCGGCAGCGCTTGCAAGGTTTAACTTCCTCCCTTTGCTGCCAGGAAGGGATGGTGGGTTTTTGCTGGCTTCACAGACGGCTTTCAGTTCAATTTCCAGGCTGGCTTGTCAAAAGCAGATCGGGTGCTGATGAGGCGCTTTGGGCATTATCACCCATTTGCAGACAGGCACCGAAAAGCCGCACAAAAGGAAGCCAGAAAGCCCTTACCTTTCCGTACAGCTCCATTGAATTGTGGGCAGTGGCAGGATGCTCCGATTCCCCTGAGGACGAGACAGTTCTGCAAAGAAGTGCCGGTTGAACTAAGCAACCGACGGGGCGGAGTCAGGTGGACGGGCGCCCCCCTGCACCCAGCTGGGGGCGTGTGGCGGCGGTGGCAGCGGCATGGGGCTGGCTGGCTGCAGCAGCTGCGGGCCAGCCACACCAGCTCTGCAATGTGTGCCTCCACCCTGGACACCCCCTCCAGTGCCTCTCCAGGTCCCTCGCGCCTGAGGCCACCGCCTACCTGGCCTCTATGGGCGCGCTGGCCCTGGTCCTGCTGTTCTTAACCACTACATCAAACTGGCTCCTCTGCATTCACCCTCCACCCCCTCACCACTCACCTGGCTGGTGGGGGGAGAGGTGCAGGAATGGGCCTCCCAGGTGTGCTGCAACGATGTCACTTCTGGGAGTGACATCATTGCACTGCCTCTATAGCGCTCCTGTGCTTTGCCACAGGCTGATTTTGACCTCAAATGTCACTTCCTAAAAGTGATGTCAGTGCACAGGAGCTCACATTTGCAAGGAGGATCATGGGAAGGCCATAAAGTAAGCATCAGGTTTTTGCCTCCTGCTGGGAGTCTAGATGGACCTAGTGGCCCTAGTGAGAATAAGGTTTAGGGCCTATCTCTCGTGCTCACATATAGTTTATCTCCAAAGTCTTTGTTTTATAAAACTGCCACAAGAGGAGAAGAATTAAGACTTTTCCACCTGCAGGTCTTCCATTTTAAAATGAAGTCTTCATTGGGATGAAACGTCTGTAAAGTGGAAGGGGCTTTTTAACCCTTGTAGGGGTTTTAAAATTTAAAATAACTTTTCCAAGCCCTCCTATTAGTGGGAAACATGTCGAGCAATCTGTTTGTGCAGGGATATCATGCTGCTTTTGCTTACACACACATACACACTATCGACTTTGCTTACCTAAGTCAAGATCTTTTTAACGGTTGTTAGCAGTAATAGAAAGTGGCTGGAAGTAAATCAAAATTCTTTGGGTGTGAAAGGGGTCAAAAGAGCCCTGACCTTAATTTGCCTGTGAGAATATGTTATTTTGACTATGTAAGGCAACAAATATTTTATGAAATATTTCAGCGAAAGACAGTCTTTAGTAATAATTTAGACTTTGATTCTACTTACTTCTGGATCTTCTGGGCTCTTATTTTATGAGTAATAGATGCTAACAGTGTAATGGAACCAATGTGGTTTGAGTGTTGTGTTAGGATCTGGAAGATCCAGGGTCAAATGACTACTCTGCTACATAAGCTTGCTAGATGACCTTGGGCCAGTCACACACAGTCTAAGAGCCAAGCTACAAGTGATGCCTGACACAGGTTGGACACTTGTCAGCTTCCCTCAAGTTTTGATGGGAAATGTAGGCATCCTGGTCTTGCAGCTGTAATGGGGAGCCAAGCTGTAAAACCAGGATGCCTACATTTCCATCAAAACTTGAGGGAAGCTGACAATTGTCCAACCTATGTAAGGCGTCACTTGTAGCTTGGCTCTAACTTACCTCACAGGTTTGTTGTAAGGATAAAAATGGAGGGGAGGAGGCTCATGTAAGCTGCTTTGGGTTCCCTCTGAGGACAAAGGCAGGTGTAAATAATAAATAATAAGTTTATCATCTGTGTTCAATTGCTGGTTATGATTTTGTTAGTTTTTTGCAAGGCAATTCAATGCACTACCCCTCTTCTTCCTCTTTTTCCCAGTTTGTTCTCTCAACAACCCGGTCAGGTAGATTAGGCAGAGAAGAAAATGGTCACCCATGCAGGCATCTGGTGAGCTTCCTGGAAGAATGGAAATGTGAACCTCTATCTTCCTAGTCCAGTTCAGCATTTTAACCATTATATTACCCTGGCCCAGAACCTGAAAAACTAAAGGCAACCACCGCTTAAACAGCAAAACTTTTAATCATCTTTCTTACTTATTTCTCACAGACCTCCCCTTTGGACTTTCAAGATATCCAGTGTTTCTTATATGATTTTCAACTGCCAACACTCCCATGTAATCTTCCTCATTGGGGATCATAAATGTTTTGCCATTTCCTAATAGCAACATTTCCACATTGCCTAGAGGGAGAAATAGGGAAAGGTAAAGGTAATCCCCTGTGCAAGCACCGAGTCATTACTGACCCATGGGGGACATTGTATCACGATGTTTTCTTGGCAGACTTGTTAAGGGGTGGTTTGCCATTGCCTTCCCCAGTCATCTACACTTTACCCCCTTTTTCCTCATTTTACCAACCTCGGAAGGATGGAAGGCGGAGTCAACTTTGAGCCGGCTACCTGAACCCAGCTTCCACCAGGATCAAACTCAGGTCATGAGCAGAGCTTGGGCTGCAGTACTGCAGCTTACCACTCTGCACCACGGGGCTCTTACAGAGGGAGAAATAAGGATGCACAAAATTGGAACCTGTGAACCTAGACTATTATTGCAAGTAAATAAACACCATCCATGGTTTCCTGAAAATTGCACATGCAAGTCATCTCACTTTCCCCCATGAGTTCATTCACATAGATACATGATCACATGGAGAAATGTTAGCAGGGAGGCAGTTGAAAGGAATTTATTTAACTGCAGTGTTCATTTTCCCCATCCATTAAGATCATAAGTATCTCTGTGTCTTCTGTTTGTTTAACATTAATGTTTCTTCATGTGGTTGTGTTAGCTGAGAACATGATCCTGGGGGTGGAGAAGTAAACTGAAAACACCTTAGAAAAACCCAAACCTTGAATTATAATATGCTTCAAGCAAAAGAAATGAAGAATAGTTTAAAAGATTTAAAATTATTCTGAGAGTAACATAAAAGAAGACTGTTTAGAACTTCTGATGATAGCTGGGTTACCTAAAAGATGTGCAGATAACTATCATTGTGACCAGAACATGCTTTTGGCAGCTTGCAGGGAAATGTGCACGGTTCTTATGCAAAACAACCAGTGGGTGGGTTGTGGTGTATCTACCTTCCTACCGGCCTGAAACTATTAAACATGCTGGGTAATTGGTGTAGTTCTGTACGGTTTCTGTGTGCTGTGCTTGTAGACTACTGACATAATCAGGGCATATTTAACTGCTGGAAGTTTACCTGAATCAGGGAAGCCATCTTTAAAACTGTAATGCTAGCTTTCCACAGCTGGCAGAATTACTTAAGTATGTTAGGGAATGATTACAGGGTTGCTGGATTCACATTTAAAATGGGAAAAGAAAAGTTGTAATCAGTTTATAGAACAAAGTTTTTTCATGAAAAAGTTATGAGCTGACTCGAGCT
The DNA here is from genome assembly GCF_028583425.1 of Eublepharis macularius. Taxonomy (NCBI): domain Eukaryota; kingdom Metazoa; phylum Chordata; class Lepidosauria; order Squamata; family Eublepharidae; genus Eublepharis; species Eublepharis macularius. The sequence continues at coordinate 53,021,076 of NC_072798.1, forward strand.
GTTTAGGAGAGATTATAATAAATTAGTACAAACTCAGGAAAATGTTGCATGATTCCTCCTATAAATGTTATTCAGACATTCATTTTCTCTTTTTATTACGGCAATTAATTAGTCACTAGGAAAATTAAATAACTAGTTGAGAATTCATAATGATTTATAAGGAACAGAGGAGAGAATTGGAGCCAGTTGAGATGTCTTAATGTCTATTTATGATTTGAAACGAAATAATGTATAGTTTACAATATCACGAGAATGCAGCTACTATGAGAATAAGCAATAGTTGTTCATACTGTACTGGAACAGACAATATCATTCATAAGTAGAGTTGCTGAAAAAATACCAGATTTCTCTGCTCTCATATACTCTGCAAGGGAAGCAGATATTGTGAAGTAGTTTCCAAAGAGCTAGGTGTAGTGACCAGCCTGAGCAATTGCAGAACCTATGTGAACCCGTCTGGAGGGAGAAGCATGTCATATCATAAGAACATAAGATGAGATCTGCTGGATCAGACCAGTGGTCCGTCTAGTCCAGTATCCTGTCTCACACAGTGGCCAACCAGTTACCATGGAGTGTCAAAAACAGGGCACGGAAGCCGAGGCCTTGCTCAGAAGTACCTGGTACTGGTATTCATAGGTTCCCTTTAGTCACCATTAGAGATGGGTATGAACCAGGAAAAAAAATGAACCATGCGGTTCGTGGTTAGGCACACTTCATGAACCACGAGCTTTCATGAATCTGCCCTGGTTCGCAAACCAGTTCATTTGGTTTGTGAAAATGTCACATCCAGGAGAGCAAATTGTCACTTCCGGGTTAGCAGAAGATCACTTCCTGGTCAGCAAAAGGCCACTTCTGAGCCAGCAGAAGGCCACTTCGGGGTCAGCAGAATGTCTGCAGGTAGTCCATCCCCTGTTACCTAGGAAACTGATTGATCTGGAGAGCCAGGTTTGATTCCTCACTCCTCCACTCCACTCCATTGTCCTTTTCTTGTTTAGAGCACTAAGCTTGTAAAGCATCAGTTCTTCTACTGGGCTACAGCCCCTGGCTGCATGCATTTTCTCCTCAGCAATGCCTTCCCAGCCCCCTAAACAGGGTTGTGCATCTTGCATAAACCCAATAGTCCCCTCCCCTTCTTGTGAGGTCTCCTGCCTCCACCACCCATGTGAGTATAAAGTTAGCAGCCATTTTGGTACAGCAGCCCCTTTTGAGCACCTTCTCCAGCTTGTTGATGTCGGCCCATGCCACTCAGCTCATGTCAGTTCAAGTCTTACTCCTCTCCCTTATTGTGTTGGCCAGGATCCTCTTCAGTCATACCTTCTGGGCAAATACCACCAAGTTCACCCCATTCCTATTCCCAGTGGGGTCAGGTCACTGGTGGATGTCTTGGGCACAGCCTCCATGGCTGCCCTTTCCACCCAGGAGCCACCCATCAACTGGAGATAAGTGATCATCTCCCAATTGTATTAGTTTTGGCTTGGTGTTCCGTTCTAACCATCTCCCAGCCAGTCACCTGACACTGCACGATATCCTATAAAGCTGTACTGTTTCAGTTAGACATAGCTGGTATAAGTTTGTGCTTCCCAATGGGGGTGAATGAGTGAAGTAGAATTAAAAGACCAGAAATGCCAGCAGAGGAGCCAGTAGCAGAGACAGCAGCACCAACCTCCATAGCTGCAGCAGCCAAACATGTGTAATCTGAATGCTTCATTTCACTCATTCTGGACACTGGAAGCAGCCATAGCAGTCCTTTGAATGGACTACAGTAAGCCATATCCAGTACTGAAAACTACAAAAGAGATAAAGAGCTATGTGAAGCTACAGGAATCTAAAAGGAGACCTCAAATGCAAGAACTCAACGTTCTTTACCTTCCCTGTCCTCATAAGTAGAGCAGAGGAATTACCCCACTCCAGAGCCTCAGATTCCTGACAAGTAGACCTCTATAGCGCCTCATCCCAGAGGAGCCTAACGAGAAAGTCCCATCTTCATGGATTGAGCCAAGGCTGTAGTTCTTTACTGTTTCATCTTATTGACTTAAATGATAGTTGCTACAATACAGAATGGGTACCATCTGTTTCACATGGTTTAAATAGTTTTTGAGGAAGCAGTAATGCAAGGATTAGAAAGAACCAAGGCATAATCTTGTGAGCATTTGGAAGAATGGTGTTGATATATTAATTCAAAACACTCAGCTTGCTTGATAAGTCACATCAAAGAAGCTCCAAGTATACTGTTTCTGTATTCAGCATGTGAATGCAAGCTTTCTATGTTACACAAGACAGGTGCCAAATTGCATGTTATCACCCATTAAAAAACCCTATTAATTAAATAAGGAAGGTGACTTCCAAAAGTGGGCTCATTGTAAGTAATTAAGACAGAGCTAGCAATGCAACACATATGCTGTTGTCTAAAGTTGCTGTGATACTTTGGCTTCAGTTCATTGTGCTCTTTTTCGAGACAACCATATTCTAGATTTCTGTATTGTTACTTTGAACTTGTACAACAAAAAGAGCTGCTGGTGGGCATGCTGCATCTCAAAATCTTGTTTGAATAATAAAGGGAGGTGAAGGACAAAGATTGCTTTATGTACACAGTGGACAATAGTAAGGCACCTTTATATCAAGCAGTGACATGTTTCTGAAGTACTGAGGCCATAATCATAAAGATGAATCACTTCAGAAGTATATGAAATATTATGATTCCCTATCCTCACAATGCTTTTTGGCTTGTTTAATTTTATCTTAGAAATTTTCATCAAATGTATGCACTTTAGACATGATGAAAAAAATGAAATGTTTCTGTGGATCAATTGGATTTACTTCATCCCTGTTGAACTCTTTCATTCAGTATAGCACAGTCTTTTGGTTACTCCCCCCCCCCATGTTATTAGGTCTCACAGATCCCAGTTTTGGCCTTTTTCCATGGCTGCCTCAGCACTGTGGACCAGCCTCCCTGATTTTGTCAGACAAGCTCTCATCCTTCTGGCTCTTGAACACTCTTGGAATAGAACTTTAAAGAGGAATTTTGAAGAGGGTTTTAATGCTTGTTATGATATGTTGTGATCGGGGTTACCCCTTTTGGAGGGTAAGCTATCTTGAATCCTGATCAGGAGAAAGCTGGGATAAAGGCTTTAAAAAAATAGACAGCGATAACATCAATTATAGTATACAATTTCATTATTTAATGTTCTCAGTTCTCACATGCACATTTAGATTTTTATCCTTGCTCAGGATGATGGTGTTCGATATGAAAATCCCTGATGGAGGGCTGAAATTTTGATAGATAGGCTAGTAAGTCTAATATTAGAATTCTATTGTTAAATAGTTCACTGGTGCTGAACTAGCCTAATCCTAAACATATTACCAATAAGAAAACTGCTTAGAAATGAATAGAAAAAGGCTGTTACTTCAAAGTAAAGTTGATTAGCATCTAGGCATAAAAGATTTTTTCCCTATCATCGCTTGTTAAAATCTGTTTCATTATGTACACAACATCCTAGTCTGTGTCATTCATACTTTCATCACCTAGAATGCATTAACCTAAGCACAAAGCTAAGAAAATTCTAGTTAGACCTGAGTTTGACAGCTGATATTGGTAGAAGTGTCATCAATCATAAATGTGTCAGACCTGTTCTGTATTTCACAAATGTGATTCCCCATACTGAAATTCATCATAATTATTAGTGTGTCAAATAGTAAAGGAAAAAATGATATTCACACATTTTAGGACCTCACTGTGACATTCACCCATGAGTAATCTAAGACATTTAAAAATTGATATCACAGTTGACTGTATTCATTCTTGTACTATAAACAGAGATTCCTATGTAATTCATTAATGCATCAGACATATTTCAGTCCAAGTTAATCATGTTGAAGTCCCATTCATTCTCATTCATTAAATTTAAAAAGCTTAAGTTGACTGGATTTATTTATTATTATTGCTTTAATGATGTAGATTAGCCAAGAAGAAAACTTAGTCTAACTTTTACATTTGATTTCTCATTTTTTCATTTGCCACCATAGAATCTTAAAGAGTTTAATGGACTGTTGTAGGATGTAAAATAATTTCTTATATTTGTCACTTGTTTTCAGAATAGGTTCTTTCAAATGGGTTATATAAAGCCGTGGGTAAAATCAGCAACTATCAAACATTTCAAAATACTAGTCAAAGTTCCAGCAGGGGATAGATGTGTACTTGAACCTTTGTTTTTCTGTTTCATGATGTTTAAAATGCATCATTTATTCTATTGTCTGCTGCTTTCTTCTTTCTTTTTTACATTCCTTCACTGTGTTTATTTCTTTTACGACATAAGTTGTGATCTCCCGCTGGGTGCTTCTTCTGTGATAATGAATTTTGTCTTTCCTCAGCAGAACCAGTTTCCCTTGTAGTCTGCAATAATATTTAAGCAATTCTATATTATTGTCTCATAATGTATACAGTGGGCTCACAAAACAAATAATGTTATTTTTGTAGGCTTCCACTACAACAAAGCATGCAATTTATAAATGGGATTATCAATTTATCATATATATGATACTTTAGTGTCAGTGACCGATGACATAAACTTGTGTTGAAATACAAAATATCCTGCTTTTTTTGTTGAGCTATTATTCTATAATAAGTAGGATTTTCAAAGTGATTTAAAACAAACAAAAACATCAATACAAAGCAATACAAATAAGAAAACCATTAAAACAATACTGTAACAACACTGCTGCAAAATCTATTCTATCAGTTTTGGATCAAATATTCTTTAATTTAAAAAACCCACTCTGAGTCCTTAGCCTTCAATAGGCTGTCATGATTTTCAGCAAAAATAATATAAGACAATAGCTGGCTAGAGAGTCAACACCAACGGATTTAATTCACAGAAACTAACAATGCTGGACTTATGAGAGCAGAACTACTTGGCCAGGGGCAGAAGCAGGGCTGGAAACCCCATCTGTTCCTTTGGAAACGAGAGCAGCTTGATTTGTAGCAGTGAAGTAATAGGTGCACCCCCTCCTGCATGCTGTTTCTTCTCTCTAAACTGCCCCTCCCTGTCACCTTGCAGCACAGAAGTGGCAGTTCTGGGTTTTGAGGTTTTTTTTTCTGATGAGAAGGTGGGTATTGAGGCCCATCACCAGGCTGCTTGCAGAGCAAATAACACTCAAGAATTTAAACAAATGAGCCTCGTCTTATACTAACAGTAAAGGCAACAACCTCCAACAGCATGGATCTTTTGGAGAGAGAGAGAGGAATTTCTTGTCTTAGGGGATATACTATTTAGAAGGAAACATAATGCTCTGAAAAAATCTTTCTCTAAAAGGGTCAGTGGCCAAACCCCTGCGAACATCGTCTTGTCTGTCACATGTGGAGATTTACATCATATCTTTTTTATGAGTAATGATTTCTAAAAATTCTTGATTGTAACATTGAAAGTGTGGTTTGTGGTTTGTAGCAGAATCCAAGCCTCTCTGTTTATGGAAGATGCAGTCTTTATGTGTTTCCAGTCAAGCATGATCTGACATATTCAAGTGTCAGGTCAACATTGGCAGAAATGACATTAGTTGATGGATTACAATACATCTGTGTTGCAAAGATCTGTCTTTACTGGAGCAGAAAGAGGTGTCCCATGTTTAGAAGTGTTCCCATTCATGTCTATGTACTCATAACATATTTCAGAGTTTTAAAAAAATGAATATGTCATGTTATTCAGACATCTGGAACAGGGTAACATTTAGTTATTTTGTATTTCAATTTTCTAAAAATAGGCTTAAGCATACAAATAAATTGATTTCTGAGATTAATTGGATCATATTTTTAACTGAAGAGTCAACTAGTGGAATTTTAATCATGCTTCAAAAAGCACTTACTATTAAGCAACTATTTAGTGTGAATTTAATTTATGCTTATTTTTCACAGTACTGACAGAAATAATCTGCAATGTATATCTCTTTTTAGGAAATGTATTTAAATAAATGACCTTTTTCTGTGTTTTGAGGTTGACAGAAATTGTTAAGCACTTATTCTCAGAATATCATTTGTTTTCTTGACAGTGAATGAAATTATTAATTCATTAAAACCAAGGTGGGCATAATGCAAAGGGGTGAATCATTATGTGTTGTGAGTTCCACCTGTACTTCAGACAGATTGGATGAAGAAGGTCCATCATAGGTCTGATAGCCACTGTTACTGTTTTAGGTTCAAGTAGTCCCAGGAATGGGTTACAATAGATTGCCACTGAATCTCAGTTAGTGTGAATTAGTGCTTATTGACATACAGAATTTTGGTACAGAAAATTTGGAGCTGTAGAAGTGCAAATCTTCAGTTGTCTTCTGTGGGGCATCATTATTTTTCTTTTCTACAAACTGTGCTCTCTATAATGGCATCATAGTTGCTACAATAAACAAAATTCCTGGGTATTTTAGCTTACTTAATGTGCAGTTCTATGCAGAGTTATTCCAGTCTAAATCATTAATTTCTATGGGTATAGACTGTAGTAACTCTGCATAGGATTGTATTGTAAGGCTGAAATTCAACTGGTGAAACATTCCCATTCACCGTATCCCTTTACATAGAAAAAGCAGTTCTTGTATATTTCTGAATGTCATGTAGCTGTTAAAAGCATACAAGCACTATTAGGCCAAAAAACCCTACTTTTATTTCAGCTTCTCTGGATGTAGCTTAAGAGACAATTTGATGGAAACTTATGCTACAGTATATCTGTTAGTCTGAGCAAAAATTACATTACATTGGTAAACTGAAGCTGTAGTAGGGATTGCTGCATACAGGTAAAAGTCAGAGTATTTATGACTAGACATGGGCACGATCCAAAAAATAATCCAGATTTAGCTGATCGTGATTCTGCGGCGCCGCTGAATGCAGGTACCCGATTCTAACCAATCAAGTCTAGTTTCTGGTCCAAAATCGGATCCAAAATCGGAAATCGGGGAGGCCAGCGCCCAGAGCAACCATAGTCAGGCTGTTGCGCATGCGCGCGTGCGCACGTTCCTGAGTCGCTCCCACCCACACAGCAAGCCTGCTGTCCCGGTGTGCTGTGGAGCTGGCAGCAGCGCGAGTGGCTCGGAGGCTGCCCACGCCGTTCACCTGCCCTGCAAGACAAGGGGCGGCCAGCTTGCCGGCATGCCCCTTGTCCTGGGGAAAGGCGAACGGCGCAGGCAGCCTCCCAGCCTCCCGCGCTGCCTTTTGCCTTTCCTCAGGACAAGGGGCGGCTGGCTTGCCCACGCGTCCCTTGTGGGATGTACTAAAACGAATGACAGAATTGCCAATTGAAAATAATGGGAGAGGCTTGAATGCCCATTGGAAATAATGAGAACCTGGAATGCCCATAGACTTGCATGGGCTCCATTGAAACACATTAGAGCAAAAAAAAGGTGCAAAGAAAACGTGGAATGGATTTTGAAGGAAACTCTCTGGGCCCAGATAGACTGTTCTGGGACTGGATTGATAGGCCCCTGAGTGCAATGACGGCCCCTGGGTGTCTCAGAAGGGGTCTGGGACTGGAATGACAGGCCCCTACCTGGAATGAGGGCTCTTGGGTGTCTCAGATGGGCTCTGGGACTGGAATGACAGGCCCCTGACTGGAATGATGACCCCTAAGTGTGACAGAAAGGGTCTGGGACTGGAATGACAGGCCCCTGACAGGAATGACGACCCCTAAGTGAGACAGAAGGGGTCTGGAACTGGAATGACAGGCCCCTACCTGGAATGACGGCCCTTGGGTCTGCCAGAAGGGCTCTGGGACTGGAATGACAGGCCCCTGACAGGAATGACGACCCCTAAGTGTGACAGAAGGGGTCTGGGACTGGAATGACTGGCCCCTACCTGGAATGATGGCCTCTGGGTCTGCCAGAAGGGCTCTGGGACTGGAATGACAGGCCCTTGACTGTCACCCAGGGACCATCATTCCAGTCTCAGAGCCCTTCTGACAGACCCAGGGGCCGTCATTCCAGCGTGGGGCCTGTCATTCCAGTCCCAGACCCCTTCTGTCACACCCAGGGGCCGTCATTGCACTCAGGGGCTTGTCAATCCGGTCCCAGAAAAGTCTATCTGGGCCCAGAGAGTTTCCTTCAAAATCCCTTCCACGTTTTCTTTGCACCTTTTTTTTTGCTCTAATGTTTTTCAATGGAGCCCATGCAAGTCAATAGGCATTCCAGGTTCCCATTATTTCCAACGGGCATGCAAGCCTCTCCCATTATTTTCAATGGGCAATCCTGTCATTCGTTTTAGTACATCCCCCTCTTGTCCTGGGGAAAGATGAATGGTGCGGGTGGCCTCCCGCACTGCCTTTTGCCTTTCCCCAGGACAAGGGACGGCCGGCTTGCCCATGCACCTCTTGTCCTGGGGAAAGGCGAATGGCGCAGGCGGCCTCCCAGCCTCCCACGTTGCCCTTTGCCTTTCCTTTGTGCCCACCCCCTTCCCCCTCCCTCCCCTGGGTTGCTGCTCCATGGTTGGAAGGAAGCCTGCTAATCAAGGAAATCTGGGCTTCCATTCGTGTTTCGAGGGCGACAGAAGGAGGGCAAAGACAGCTCATTCCCCCCCTGACTCTGTTGCCCCGGGAATTAGTTACTGGTGCCTGAGTGTCTGCAATTCCGAACAGAAACCGATATTTCCGATCAAGTCCCAAACAAGCAAACTCCCGACTGCTGGATTGGTTGCCGTTGACCGAACTGTTTAGCTGAGTCACGATGGAGCAAACTCCAAAATCAGGGACTTTTTGAAATCGTAATTCAGATCGTGCCCATGTCTATTTATGACCTACAGGGCTATAAAACTCTGTATGGGATCCTGCAGCTCAAGCGTTCAATTACCCATAGAAAGACCCTAACCTGGATCTTGTCGGATCTCAGAAGCTAAGCAGGGTCAGCCTTGGTTAGTAATTGGATGGGAGACCTCCAACGGAGACCAGCATTACAGAGGCAGGCAATGGCAAACTATCTCTGTTAGTCTCTTGCCATGAAAACCTCACTAGGGTTTTCCATAATTCACGACTTGAGGGCACTCTACATCACCACACATCCATAGAAAGAGTAATGATTGAAACCCAGTGCAAGTATACTTTCCAGCATACATTGCCCATTTCATTATGCAATGCAGTGCAATTTAATCTGTGAACATACTTGCCTTTTTTATTCTTGTGTACAATATCAGTCAGCATGTCAAATATATTAAAACTTCCTGGGAGTAATGTGGCTCTGGAAAGTCTGTCTGGAGATGTCAATATCTGTAATGGGAGGATTAGAGAGCCTGATCTCATCAGATCTCAGAAGCTAAGTAGGGTCAGCCTTGGTTATTAATTGTATGGGAGACCTCCAACGAAGATTAGGGTTGCAGAGGCAGGCAATGGCAAACCACCTCTGATAGTCTCTTGCCATGAAAACCCCACTAGGGGTTGCCATACTTGAGGGCACTCTCCATTACCACACACCCATAGAAAGAGTTATGATTGAAACCCAGTGCATGTATGCTTTCCAGCGTACATTGCCCATCAAGTTATTTCATTATGCAATGCAGTACAATTTAATCTGTGAACGTACTTGCCTTTTTTATGCTCCTGTACAATGTCAGAAGGCATGTCAAATACCTGGGAGTAATGTGGCTCTGGAAAATCTGTCTGGAGATGTCAATATCCGTAATGGGAGGATTAGAGAGTAATGCGGAGATAATTGGAGCATCATCTGTGGGAAATTCAATTAGGGTGAATTTAAAAGAGATGGGAAAGAGATGAAAAACAATAGCTGAACCACAAATATTAATTAGGCATCGACCCACTCCCTCCCCTGGGTGCAGGAGATATCCTGAGAGATGAGTCAGGCATCTGGAAGGAAAAGACATTCATATGGGCAAGACTCTATATCTGCAATATGTATTTTGTCAGCAATATAAAACACTGCTTTCAAGTCAGAACATGAAAGGGTGTGTAGAAATTATGGAAAAATGAGGGCAGAAGGAAAAGAAAACAGTATGATCATTTGAACCAACCACCCACCTAAAACTGTGAGGTTTACTTCCAACTAAACGCTGATGGGTCCAAGCTAATTCTGTAGTTTTGTATTTCTAGATGCAAAGATTTCTGTTTCAAGAACTAGGAGTCTTTTATTGTAGTCCAAATGAGATTAGCTAGTAATAGTTTAAATATCCTTGTGAAAGGCATCACAAGAGGAATCACTGAATGAAAGTGAATGGCTGGGTTCTAAAATGGGCTGCTTTATTAAAATCACAACATGCAAACATTAACTATGGCAAGGGCCTAACTAGCAGTACAGGTCAGGCCCTGGGGTCACTCCTGACCCTGCCCTGACCTGTCTGGGTGAGACACCTGCTGCCCCGGGGGCGAGCCATCCATCGAATGGCTGGGACCCAGCCCACCCCTGTAAAGCTCTCCCACCCAACCATACAGCAACAGGAGGAGACTGGCTTGTCCAGGGGTTCCCCACCCAGGGTGTCTGTCCTCGCAACTGGGCCGTACAGCAGCCAGCCGCTCCTGACATACCCCAATTCCCCACCAATGGGGAGGTGCCAAGAGTACTTACCAGCCCGCTCAAATTTTCCCTAGCTTAAATCCTGCCACTGCAGAGGCCAAGCCTCTGCTTAGGCCTCAGCACCCCACAAATGGCTTAAAGCCAACCTAAACCCTTGCTGCAGGTTGTTCAGGAATATACTATTACCTCTTGTAGAGAGGTGCATGCCATCCCTTCGGCAGAGGTCTGCAAACTTGGCCCAAATTTGCAGATGGGGCAAGTAAATCCCCAGCCCCCCTGTCATTGCCTTAAATAGGGCTCTGTTGGCCACACCCAGCACAGAAGCATTGTAGACCAAAAAATCAGGACGCCGGACCATCGCTTGTGAATCTCCCGCAAGTCATCCTGCGCCTGCCTTCATCATACCTAGGTCGTTACCTCCCAAGTGTACGACCAGGATGTGAGGCAGAGGGGCACTCCTCCCTTCAAACAGCAGTGGCAGCAACCCAGACCAGTGCAGGCCTCTTCTGCCCTGCCATTCAACAGTGGCCCACTGGCTGAGCCCAAGCTGGGACCTGATCAGCATCCTCTTTGCCTGGTGTGCCACCCAAAAGACCATGCTCTGGCCACAGATGAGGATCCACAGCCTCTCCTGTTGAACCACAGAACCTAAAAGAGAAACAATGTCAAAATGATTGACCACTGTTCAAAGGCTGAACATATGCTCTATAAGCGGCAGAACGCCATCGGCTCACCCTCTGAATCTCAGGCCCTGAGAAACCCACCGCCACGGCCATAGATGCAGTGCCTATCCTGAAAGAGTGGGTTCCAAATTTGACACACACACACAGGCCAAGCTTCTTGAGGGCCTTGCCTGTGACTGTCCAGAATTGGTATTTAGTCAACGGGGCACCATTGGTGTGGTGGAACAGAATTCCTGGTGCATCTCCCTGGGCATTGATGTATCTCCTTAGGGCCACCACAGGGCACAAATCAGTGAGCCAAGTACCACATCAGCCCCCTTTTGCTTCTGGTCCATTTTTCAGCACTGTATTATTAGAACCACCTGTTCCCCTTTAAATTTAACATCCGCTGCCATAAGGGCTCGGCCGGAGCTGTCCTTAAGGGACTGAGGAATAAGCTCACTAACTCCGAGAGCACCAAAAAATGCAATCAGAGAAGCAGCGTGAAACAGCAGCTCCTCAAAATGTGAATTACAAATCACAGACCACATTGCTTTCAGACCCTGAAGAATACTTGGAGAAATGGGCTGTCTCGCATCCCTAGGTGTATCTGACTCCCAAGACCAACCCTCCAGCATCTTCTGAATGTGAAAGTCTCTAGTGGTGTCCCCCAAGCCCCGGGCTTTAGAGGCAAAGGCTAAGACAGCCAGTTGGCTCCGAATGTACCTGACCCAATGTCCCCTACCTTTCTGGGCCACACAGAAATGCATGAAGTGCTCCATGGGGGTAGGCCATAATTGGCAGAGACCTACCTCCAACCTGAAACCTGCAAACTGCTGCACAGCCCGATCATATGCCCTCCTGGTACTAGGGGCAAGGGTTAACTGGATGGCCCTGAAGGCCTCAGATTCCCAGTCCTCCACAGCTTCTGAGTCACCGGGGCAGGCACCAAATCAGCCTTGGGGGCACGCTGCCGAAACCGGTCCATCTGCAGATGAGACAGGGTGTCTGCCACCTCATTGTTCACCCCAAGGATATGCCTGGCTGAAAACAAAATATTAAGGTGCAAGCACCTCAATGTAAAATCCTGGACCAGCTTCATGACTCTGGGTGATTTAGAAGAGAGGGAGTACACTTCTTGAACCACTGCCATATTATTGCACCAAAAGTGCACTGAGTGGTTAGCTAGTTCCTTCCCCCACAAGTGAACCGCCACTAGGATTGGGAAAAATTCAAGGAAAATCAGGTCTCTACCCAGACCTGCATCCACCCAATTGGTGGGCCAGTGTGCAGTGCACCAGTGCCCCCTGAAATAAACTCCAAACCCTGTGGAACTGGATGCGTCATAGGAAACCTGTAGGTCCCCTTCCAACAACAGTTCCTGCCTCCAGAAGGAGACACCATTAAAGTCACCCCAAAACCAGTGTCAAACTTCTAGATCCTCCCTCATACCAGCAGAGATACAAATCCAATGATGAGGGAGCCTGAGAGTCTCCATAGCAGCACAGAGGTGCCTTAAAAAGACTTTGCCAGGCGCAACCACTCTGCATGCAAAATTAAGGTGACCGACCACCTGTTGCAGCTCCAATAAGGATGCCTTACAACTCCCCATAAGAGTCCACAGGCATGTCCTGATGTCTTGGAGCTTTTGCGCCAGCAGCCTAGAGGTTTGCTGCTCAGTGTCCAATTCTATACCTAGGAAGGTCAAGACTGTCACTGGGCCCTCCGTTTTCTTGTGGGCAAGGGGGACCTCCAGTTCATCTACAAGGTGGATAAAGTTGCCCAACAAAAGAGCACATTGCCCAGACTGTGGTGTCCCCAAGCAGGAGAAAATCATCTAAATAGTGGGCAGTGTCACAGCAATGCTGCCTGTGATGTAATGCCCACTCCAAGAACGTACTAAAATGCTCAAAAAGTGCACACGATTTAGACTGCCCCATTAGGAGGGCCCTGTCCATATAAAATTAACCCTCAAAGGCAAACCCCAGAAGCTCAAAGTCCTCTGGGTGAACTGGGAGGAGGCGAGACGCTGACTTAATGTTGCATTTTGCCATCTCTGCACCACAGCCACAATGCCATATGACTTTGACCGCTTGTTCAAAGGACATTTAACGCACCGAGCACAAGTGCTCAGGTATTGTGTCAATAACGGAACCACCCCTGGTGTAAGACAAATGGTGAATCAGCCTAAATTCACCCGCCACCTTCTTAGGTACCACCCCCAAGGGGAAAACCCTCAAGCAAGGAACGGGAGGAGAGGGAAAAGGGCCTAAAACCGTACCTTCAGCTCATTCCTTAGCTATCTTGGCCCTAACAACATCCTCCATGCCAATCACTGAACGCAAATTGGGTGACATGAAGGCAGTTCTTGGACCCTGAAATAGGATCCGAAAACCAAACAGGAAACCTTGCAACAAAAACTGGGCATGGACCCGCCACGGGTAATCAGCCAACATAGCTTCAAGTACCTTCACTTTTATTGGGCTGGGGCCCTTTTCCAGGACCCCACTGCCCACTTGGGCTGTCTCCTTTCTTAGCAAATGACTTTTGTCGCTGGCAGGCAGTGAAGGGGTGTGGACCCCTACAGATTGGGCACTCGTGACCAAATCTGTAGTTCTTCTGGCTACATACACCTTGTGAGGTAAACTCAAAGCAAAGCAGCTGGGCCTGAAACGACTGCCTCATATAGGTGCGGGAGCCAGAATTACCTGAAGTACCGGAAGAGGATCACTGAACAATATGCCCACTATCAAATCAATCCTCAGTGTTGGACTTAGCTGGGGTCATCAGCTGTAACCATAAGTGCTGGTGCACTTGGTCCCAAGGCAATGATGGATTAAGGGCAGCCTGCATTCTAAACTCTTTGTCGTATTGCAGCCAAGCTGCACCAGCGAAGTCAGTATACCCTCTGTATATGATATCCATATACTGGAATAAGGGGGCCACCCTCCATGGCTGGGCCCTAGCAATGACCCCAGCATAAATCAGGAATCCAGGCAGCCAATTGGCCCAGGTCCTGTCAATTTTGCGGCACTTAAGGCATTCCTTGTCCCTTTCATCCAAATCCTCTTTATCCTTTTTCTCCAGGTCCCTGAAGAGAAGGGTAAAGACATCCAAGTACTCGCCCCGCAAAAAAATTTCCCTAGTGGCAGGGGTAAGGTGGTCCCCTATGGGGATGGCTGTATCGCCAAATGGCAAGGTTCTAAAAGATACTGCCCCATAATTAGCCCTGGGAACCCCATAGTAGGCACTCCAAGGAGCAACCAGCCCCAGCCCCAATTGGGCCTGGGTAGATGCAGGCGGCCAACCAGCTGGCCCAGGAATCTGCCCTGAAAAAAGTTGCTGATCCCACTGAGGATATCCTGCACTTACCCCAGTGGCCTGAGACGTACCCACTGAACCTGACTGCACGTCGCTAGATTGAGGTGCAATTTGAGTATAGTTAGATTGAGGCATGTTGGGGGGCAAGGCGGCCACAGCCTGACCCCATTGCCCCCAAGGCCACACACACCCCAGCTGGGGCCAAAGAGACTTATCCTCAGCCTCTGGTGGCTGCACCACCAAGGCCACTTGCCCTGCTTCTGGCATCCAGGTGCCGTCAGACCCAGGTTGTCCAGTGTCCATGGCTGATTCCACAGCTGACTCTTCAGTGGTTTGTCCTCCAGAGGTACCGACTTCAGGCACCCCAGGCGACACTCCAAGGCTAGACGAACCTTCCAAAACAGTCAAACAAGAAAGAATGTCAGTTAAATAAGCTACCTTGGAAGCAGCCCTAACCGGTCTCTTATGCTGTGCACCCGATAAGGGGGCTGCCATCCCATGTGCTTCCTCCAGTGCAGCTATTCTAGCCAAAATTTCCTGCCTTGATGGTCCCCCCTCATCCACGTCTGAGGAAGTCAAAGCCACTACAGGCCTCTTGGGAGGGTGCTTTGCTGGCTGCTTGCCCTTGCAAGTGCCAACTCCTTTCTTAGGAAGCATAACTGTACCTAAGTTTACTAATAAGGGCTGAAAAAGCCAGGAATCACGCCTACAAATTGATCCCAAGATCTAGGCTAAATAAGTGGAGGAAAAGCAAATGGTTGTAAGCCTGTGTCCCAACATGGCTGCTGCTGGCAGCATACACAAAATGGCCACCAGTTACCTTACATTACCAGGAACACAAAATGGCTGCCAGGACAAAGCTCTGAAAATTGAGGGACCATAGGCCTAGGGGCACACCCAGGCCCAGCCAGTAAACTACCCTGCCAAAAAAGGGGGGAAGGAGACAACAAAATCTGACAGACGCCCTTCCCAGAAGCCCATGAAGCCCCAAGGAACAAGGCGGGGGAGGACAAAATGCCCACTATCTTCCTCCTGAACCACCTGCCGCCCGCAGGATAACAAAGAGGCCCTAGTAGGGAAGCTCAAGGTTGCTGCAAGACCTGCAGCACCTGAGCCCGGCGAGCCTCGCCAAGAAGACGCGGCTCCAAAGTTGTCACGAGCTGCGCTAAATGCCATGGCTTCGAAATCGTCCCCTGGGCCCCCTATAACTGTGTGGCTCTGAAGCACCCCGACGGCTGCCAGAAAGGCATGCTCGCAAACGCTCATCTCGGCATGGCGGAAAGTCTGCCGATCAGCTGCACTGGAAAAGACATGGCGTGTAATGCACACCGCGCTGGAGCACTACGCCGCCCCTTGCCTCAAACGCTGCCAAAGCTGATGCCAAAGACGGAAGAAAAAGCCCTAGCCCTGCTGCAAACTCGGCTCCAACACAGGCACACTTGTTACCTCCTTGTCCCTGCGAGCCCCTGACGTGCTCCTTCAACTCCTCGTGCCGGGAGAGCTAAGACACAGCCAGCCATTCCCGAACATGAGGCGCAACTGAGGGGCTGAGAGGGCGGAGAAGCCTAATAAGGCTCCAGGCTCCACTCCCACCGAGCGAAAGCCCCGGATTACCAGGTGCATGTCTTCTGCCTTCCTCCTTCCAAGAAGGCAAAATGCAGCCCCCAGCCAAAGTGGCTGTTGCCACTGGTCGGGAGGGTCAGATAGTCCATATCTTTGGGAAGGCCTTTCCTCATGGAAAGAACTTTTTTTCCCCAGTGTGAAATTACTCAGCTGCTTTTCTTAGGAGGTTGACTCTAAGATAAAAAGATACTCCTTTCCTTCCTTCTTTCTATATTTTACTTCTCTCTGGGTTCTTGCCACTTCCCCCACCCCCCTGCCCAGATTTATCAAAAGTATTTGCTAAAGAGGAAAAACATATGTCAGAGCAGGGCTTTTTTTCTGGGAAAAGAGGTGGTAGAACTCAGTGGTGGAACTCAAGACTGCACAGTGATGTCACTGGGGGGGGGGGGGTTAAAGCTTAAATTGGCCTCGGTGAAAATGGTCACATGGCCAGTGGCCTCACCCCCTGATCTCCAGACAGAGGGGAGTTTAAATTTTTAAGAGGTGCCGGAACTCTGCTCCACCGCGTTCCTACTGAAAAAAAGCCCTGTTTTAGAGTTACTTAAAGAAAAGGGTGAATACAATTTATTTCTTCATGTTGGAAGCTTCTTATGTTAAGATTGTGAAAGATCAGAGTCTTACTGGAGAAAATTGCTGTTTTCCACTTTCTTCTTCTCTACTTAATGTAATGTGATAGACATATGACAGCATTTGGCTATGCATATTAACTTTTTTTTCCCATGAGGCATGCTCCTTTGGGAATTGTCCCAAATGCATAACACAGTGTAATAATTTATATTTGCTTAGACTAATTATGTAGATAGTGCTTTTCCAAAAAGACCTAAATTATAACATTTGTAATCTGATGCTTGGCCATTAGCTACATTTGGTTCTGATCATTACATGTTTTTACAATTAATAAAGATATAAGTATTAATGTTGAGTAGACTATACCGAGTTTAAGTTGTACTAAACCCCTATTCTACCCCCATTGTCTTTTTTTTTAACTCCATGTGTTACTTTCTACATTTCAAATACAGCTTGATATTTTAAAGATGGCTCAGCCTGGAAAAGAAACCTTTTAAAAATTCTTTTTAAGAGCTCAAGTAGGTGAGATTTTTCTCTGCCTCTTCAAACTGCTGACTTAAAAAAATAGAACTCTTGCAAGCTCTCATTCTTTGCCTTCAACTTTCATTATAATGCTTCATAAAAGGATGTTCCAAGCAATACAGGTCACCGTCACTAGTGCCTTCTGTTCCAAGTAGCTGGCTGATAGCTACCAGTTCGAAATATGGATGTTACCAAAAGTCATCACAATATTGGTTTGATTTCTCTTATGGTTTCTCCTTACTTGCTGTGGAGCTATGACTGTCTCTTTTCCTGACCATAGTAACGAAATTAATTATTTATTTATTCCTTTTTAACCCTGTGGGGATTGAAAGCAGCTTACATTATTCTCCTCCATTTTATCCTCACAACAATCTTGTAAGGTAGGTTAGGCTAAGAGCTAGTGACTGGCCCAACATCAACCAGCACACTCCCATGGCAGAGTGGAGATTTGAACCTGGGTCTCACGGAGCCTACTCTGATACTGTCTACTACACCATACTGATTCTCAATAGAAATATTGCCAGGAACATTGATACTTATTACTAGGGGTGTGCACCCCCAAAAGGTTCAGGTTTCCTGCTTCTGATTTACCCAGAGCAGAAAAAAAAATCAGGTAAACCCAAATCCAAAACAGCAAGCTGCTTCAGGTTTGGGTATTCAAGCAGATTCGGGTTTATTAGGGAAGATTCGGCCATTGTTTCCAATGGGAAACTGCTCCCGACTATCTGGGCCCCTGGGGGGGGGTGCATTTTATTCCCTATTTGCACCAAATTTTCAGGGTACCCTCTACCAACACTCCTCTCATGGCCATCTAAGTTTCAGGGAGATTGAACTTCGAGGTGCCATGTTATACCCCCCAAAGACGGTCCCCCGAGCCACCACCTATCTCCATTGTTTCCTATGGGAAAAACCAGATGGAAGGTTCCCAGGAGGCTGGGGGTGGCATTTTGGAAGTAAATTGCACCAAACCTTCAGGGAACCCTCTCCCAACCCTCCCACCATTCCCCCCCTCCCAAGTTTCAGGAAGATTGGACTTGGGGGGCAAGTTATGGCCCCCCAAAGAAGGTCCCCCCAGCCACATTATTCCCTATGAGGACTAACTTCACACCAGAGATTCACAATAAGAAAAAATTGATTAAAACTATACAAAACCATATGAAGCAAGTGAGTGAGCAGCTAGAAGTGCTCCACCTTCCTTGATACAGCCAAACTGATGAAAGGCAATCAACTTCACTCCAGAGAATCATCCATTGAATTCAGTCCAAACCAAATGGGCACTTCTGGGAGGCCAGGAGTGGCATTTTGGAAGCAAAAATCACCAAACATTCAGGGGACCCTCTCCTAACTCTCCTCCCATGGCCTCCCAAGTTTCATTAAAAAATATCACATCAATGTTTAATCACAATCTACAGTCCTAGATTAAATCAACCCCCACCATCACACCAGAGAATTAAAAAAACACCAAAAACACAACCAAAAAGACACCAAAAATAATTTTTAAAAATTATTTCTCAGATTTCTGCCCCACCCTCCCCACAAGTGGGCTGAGGGTGGGTAACAGCATACAACAACAGCATCAGTATAACATTTATTACACCCTCACCTAATAGAATTGAAATGGCTCAACAGGAACTGCACCATATTGTCACATTCATTCCATCCAAACCAAAATCAACCAGGGGACACTCTTGCAACTTAGTCCAGCAGAATCATTGTCATTTCCTGCAGTCAGGCTCAGTGGACTCCTGGAAGCAAAACTGCACCAAAGAAACCCACACACACCAAAGGCAGCACCAAATTCCTTACAGCAGCAGTAAAACAGTGTGCTTCCCTAGTTGCTCAGCAAAGCTGGATTAAAATGCAGCAGCAGGAGAATCAAGGCACAGAACAAGGCCAAAACTCAGCCCCCCCTCTCCAGCACACACACAGCAATGATTAAACAGAAACAATGTTTAAGAAGCAAGGTCTGCCAGGGTAGCCCAGTAGCCAAGGTCTGCCAGGGTAGCCCAGTAAAATCCAGTTGGTCCAGCAGCAGAAGCAGCAGCAGGTCATTCAGCAGGAGCAGCAGTCACTCAGCAGCAGCACACCCAGCCCAGAGAGAGGCAAGCACATGGCTTAAGCAGGGCAAGCTTGCCAATTTATGGGTTAAGTTGCACAAGCCCCCAATTCAAACCAGCCACTCACTGCAGAAGCATTTTTTAAACATTCAAAAAAAACAATGTCCTCCCAAAGAATTACCAATCGGGAAATGAAGAGCTGCTGGCTGCTGCGGTGATTGGCTCATTATGTCAGCCAATCTCAAATCCCTTCCCTGATGCCCTCCCTCTCCCCTTCTCCCCTCCCTCTCCTGACCACAGGGGAGGGAAGAGGGAATGGAAGAGCCGTTTAAAGCCTTTTTCCTTGCCACAGCAAGGGGAAAAGGCTGCACAGAGCAACCCGAAGCAACCCGAAGCAACCCGAATCACTTTGGGTTGCTCTGCTTTGGGTTTCCCGAATCAGGGCTGCTCTGCTGGGGCTGATTTTGGAAACACAGATCAACCCGAAATGGGGTTGACCCGGGTTTGCTTCGGGTTGCTGAAACCCGAAGTGCACATCCCTACTTATTACTTCTTCAGTTGTATATAAGTTGCATAAAATGATGGGAAATGGCATAAAAACCAGAGGAAAAAAAAGGAGAAATTGGCCTAAATTGATAGGCAGGATAAAATGGTCTTCCTGGCCATATACAAATCTTTTTTAAGAAGAAGAAAGTGCATATGCATATATCCTTAACTCCACCTCTAGTTCTATCCACAAGTCACTACAAGCATCAGATAATATTAATGTACAGCTTGACTTCATTTCTGTTCCTTCCTGCCCCATTCCACAAGATTTTTAGCTCCAAATTTACCGACATTTCTCACAAGCTCATCCCTTCTTCACTGTAATTTCTAATAAATCAAATTATGTATCAGATTGGCTAGCTGAATATCACGGATCCAAGGTTTTGCAGTCAATAAATGTAGTAGAAGCCTGGCTCAGAAATAAAACCTGTTATTCAACCATCAGCCATGACAATATTAAGCATCCACACTAAGAAATAAAACCTGAAATAATGCTAAAGTATGTTTTTCTTGACTTTTCTTCATGTCTCATAGGAAGGGGCATTTGTGTTTAGGATGTCACCTATAGTTTTGGATGCCAGTTTTGAAATATCATGGAAGATTATGGTTTCTAAACATAATGGCATTTGTGATTATAGGCATGACAGATTAATTGTTTGAGTCCCTCTATGGCTTTTTCTGTTCTTAATTTGGACATTTTCTGGGTCATTTAAAGGCAAAAGGTGAATTAAAATGGTGCTAAACATTTTGCCAAAAAAAAGTTGGATATGTACCAGAAAGTTTTATTCTTGTTTTCGTCATAGCACTCTGTGCAAAAATTGGTTAAATAATGTTATTGCATGTCTACTGTTGTTATGATGTGATTCATCTGAAATAAATCAAAGACCTGAGAAAAGATTTACTTTTTATTCAATAAATATGCTCCTGTTAACCAGTGATAGATGACCCCGACTCTGCATGTCAAGGAAAAACTGAGAGAAAAACAAGTTTATTTTGTATAAATGAAATAACTATTGTTAACGTAGGGGTCAGAAAAGGGAAACAGAACTGGTGGAGAAATCTTGCTTTGTTACCTCCTCTCGCTGCTTCTCCTTGTATGCTAATTTCCCCAACTCACAAGGAGACCACCTGTTTGAGTAACAGAAACTCCAGCTGCTAGAGAACACCACAGCTTAGTTAGTACATACAGCTAGGCAGAGCAGTTGCTCCATTATTTACCAATATGTCATAGTATTGGTTATCACCTGCAGAGCCCTTAACAGCCTTGGGCCCACAATACCTGCAGGACCATCTGTCCCGTTATGCTACTCCTCCATGACAGCTTCACTCATTGGAGCAAAGCATCTGAGGATGGCCTCCTGCTAATGGGTAAGATCAGCAACGGCCTGAACATGCGGATTCTGACTCCCACCTTGTGAAACAGCATGCCCGAAGAGACCCGGAAGGTTGCCATGTTTCTATCGTTCTGCAAAACAAAAATTTTCAGGAGGGTGTTTTCATTTTTTTTAAATGTACAAAAAAATCCATTTTATTTTTGCTTCAACAAGCACAATTACTTTGTTAATTTTTATGTGTATCATAGAACATACTTTTTTAATAACTTTTAAAAAATTAATATTAATAATGATTACAATACAAGATAGTTACAAAGCTTTGAAATGTTCTTAGTAAGACTTTTGTGATGTACAATATAAGATAGGTAGTCTGAAATTTACACAAAAGGTTAACTGTAGTCACAAACTTATGCTTGAAAATTGCTAGAAAAAATGCTATAATAAGTAACTATCACTGAATCAGTACAGCATACCCAGCCAAATCTTTCTTCCCTCCCCCTCCCCCCTCTTTTCCCCCTTAAGATAGTTATCAACTATAAATTCTTCTGACTTTCTCTTCCCTCCCACCTCACCCCCTTCCCCTTCTACCCTTCCCCAAACCCCACATAAAGACAATCCTAACATGGTGGCTTGTAGGTAAAACCTAACAGGCCATTGGTATAAAATACCAAACCCAAGTATAGGAAAAGACAGTGAGGGCTAAGTGCAATTACCCCCTATCCCCCCCTCCCCCAATCCCCTATGGTGTCTTCATTAACTGCTTTACTTATTAACATCACAACGTGAAGAACTATGCCCTGCTTAATGAGAACAATCCTCTAATTCAAATGAACTGGTATTTTGCTGTTCTTAATGGGAGATAAGGCAGATAACATTCTTCTTTTCTGAGTGTTCCTCTCCATTTCTATTGCGGGGTCAATTCCAACGGCTCTAAGAAGTGCTTCTCCAGACCCTTGATCAATGGCTCTGTAAATTTGTCCATGATGCGCGACTTCTAGATAAACAAGGTTAGTCCATTGTTAGTTGACTTGAGCTTTCCTTAAAGCCTCAGATGTTCTTTTCAGTTCTCTTCTTTTGCTCAGTACTTCTGATGGTAAATCAGTGAAGGTTAATATTGGGGTTCCGTTGTAGTCAAGTGCTCCCCTCGCTCTAGCAGTTGCAAGAATTTTTTTCTTAATGTTCCCATCTTGAAAGGTAGCAATGATGTCTCTGGGATACTTGTTCCTACTGCTGTTTCTTGATCCCACTCTATAAGCATTTTCTATTTTTATAGTCTCATCTTCGTCTTCATTCCACTGCAATTGCTTTTTTAGCCATGCCGCCCAAAAGTTAGGCAAATCTTCATTTGCATTAATATTTTCTTTGAATCCTCTAAATTTAACATTCTTCTGTCTGCCAGAAGACTATTAAGGCTGCCATTTCCAGCCTTAATAGTCTTTCTTGCTGATAAGTATTTATTCGCCGAAGCTCTTTAACTTCTGTCTGAGTTGCGTTGTTTATTTCTAGCGCTTTATTAGTGTTGTGGGTTGTTTTATTTATTTCGATTTTCATTTCAGCAAATTGTGCAGTAAATTGCTGTGACAACATTTTTATGTTGTCAAGCAGATTTTGTTCCATTTGTTTTATTAATTGGGAAAAGCTGTCCTGTTGGGAGGGTGAGCTTATTTTGGTAGTTTTCGTTGCGCCCACCATTTTGTCTTCCTCTCCCTGCTGCCTCACAGGTTCTAGTGCCGTTTCCCGGCTCAGAAAAAAGTTTTGTAAGTTTTTTAATGCCTTTACCTGGTGCCTCTTTTTCTCGGACATCTGCTTTCCCATAATTAGTGTGTTTCTTTTCGTTGTGATGATCTTTAAAAGGGGAATTGGAGGGGGGAGGATGCACTAAGCATCCTTCCTCCTCTCCGTCGACGCCACGCCCCCCAGGAGGGTGTTTTCATAAAGGGATCAGAATTACCGTATAATGAAATAGTTCAGGAGGGAGTATTATAAAGGAATAGGATTGTAGTTGATTAAGATGTTAACTGCACGTATAATTTTCCTTTTACCGCACTGTTTCCCACTCTGCCTTATTTATGGTACACTATGACTTTGGTAGTTTTCTGCTTGAATTATTTCTTTATTTCTGTAATCCTAGTCCTATTGCATTGTTTAAAAGTATTATTTATATTTTGTCATCCACCTTAAGACCCTATGAGAAAGGCAGGCTATAAAATAAATACATAAACAAACAAACAAACAAACAAACAAATAAATGTAAATGCAGATGGAGCCATCTGCATGCAAAGCAGATATACTACCTCAAAGCCACAGCCCTTCCCTATTGCAACACTATAACTTAATATTACTTTAGTGCATTACTGCAGCATTGCATTGCTACAACATATGCCAAGCTTACCAGGACAATATTCTCACAGGAGTATACATTCATTTCAAGACTGAATTTGCAAGTGTAGATTGCCTTTTCACAGCTGCCACTAGACTGTCTTTCTTCAGACAAATTGGCATTGCAATGTAGTTGTCTCATTATGAATGACACGTATTGATAAACTTCTTTTCAAAAGTGGAAAGACATGCACAAAGCTTTTACTTTCCCTGCTTTTTCTACACAACTCAACTCATCTGCCAGAACTATTCTGGTCTCCAGGTTTCATTCTGATTGATCCCAGGAACTAGTCCAGAACAGTAGACAATATATTTGTGTTTTCTCCTCTGGTCTCCCTTCAGGCAAAATTCCCCCTGGACTTCCTGCAGAGTAGCCAATGCAAAGGGAAGCGGCTGAGCATAATCCTCCAAGTCTTCTTGCTATATAGTTTAACAGTATCTTTGGAAGTTGAAATAAATATAGAAGGTGCAAAAGTTTGGTAGTTTTTAACTATAAAATTAAAACTAGACAAATAAGGGGATTGCCAGGTCCACCATGCAATCCAATAGGGATTGGGGGCCATTCTGGGTCATGAACAGACTCACTGTGATGCTGTTATGTCACTAGTGATGCTCTAATGTCACTCCCCTTGCACCTGGAAGTGTCATCAGCACATTGCTGGTAGACACTGGGGGTGCTCTATCATTTGGGGAAATGCCATGGTTTAACCCCCGGTGATGCACTTGACATCACTTCCGGGTACATGGGGAGAGGCATCAGTGTATCAGGATACGAATGATGCTCCCCCCATTCCTGCCTTCCCAGCTGAGTGGCAGCGAGAAGCCCTGGACAATGGCAGGGGATCCCCCACCCCAACATGGTGAATAGTAAATCTATCCCGTAACAGTACCATCCTAAGAAGTATTATGCCCTTCTAAGCCTATCAACTTCAATGGCCTTAGAAGGATAGGGATCATGCTGCTTGGGATAATACTGGAAGCCTTCTAAAAATTGGGATGGTGATATTGTGGGTCTTGTGACTATATTCTTTGCAAATCCTCATTGTATTGTAAAAGTATTAGATATTACTTTTACCAAATCTTGCAAAAATTTAATATTCAAATGAATGAGGTTTCTCCCTTTTCCTCCTTGCTGCATTTTCTCATTCTGTTCTCTATGTATTTTCAGTAAGAAGCATCTCTCCTCCAGAGCCAAGTTTTGCCAATGGCCATCATTAGCCTTAACAAGTGCAAGGCTTCCATCATCAAGAATGTCAGTCTTCATTTATTTTGCATCCACCAAGGGCAGCACTTCCAGTAACAGAACCAGAGGAGAAGAATAACACCCTGAGAACTGGAATAATTTTTAAAAATAGTAATTTTAGACTGTCTGCCAATTTTTAGCACTTCCTGATCAAAATAAAATTTGAAAACATCTTAGGCATTGCTGTCATGTATGTTTTTGTAGCTTTTGATAATTCATCCCCCTCCCCATTTAGATCAACTATATTAGAATTTGAAAGACCACAGATTTGACTTGCTTTGTATTCAGTAACATAGCCACCATTCTGGATTACTTTGTTTAAATTTAAAGTTGTATCCCACTTTAGGTTGCAAACTGAATAATATATAAAAGACATATTATGAAAGGACAAAACTCACCAAACTGTATTAAATTAAAATACCTCTTTTGGATTAAACAGTGGCTACTAGGGATGTGCATTCAAGAATCAATGAAAACTCCAAACTTAATCTTTGCTATTCTTTGGTGTCTTTAAAATAACAAATCCATTCTCTATTTATTTTATTTATTTATTTTATTTACTTTCAATTTCTATTCCATCCTCCCCGAACTGGCAGGCTCAGGGCGGATTACGTTCTGTAAAAATTACACTAAAAACTTACGTTTTACAATTTTAAAACAACAATATAAAACAGTACAATATAAATATTTTTAAACAGTACCAGAAAGCAGCACAGGTGTAATTCAATCCATCAGTCTGCCACCTAATCCACCATATTAAACATTACTTGCAAATTTGGTTAAAAAGTTAGATGGTGGATGCCTCTAGGGAGGGATCCATTCACCTCTATTCAGCCAGTGGGGACCCAGTTCAGCCTCAACCATACACCTGGTGAAACCGCTCTGTCTTACAAGCTCAGTGGAAGGATAACAAATCCTTCCAGGCCCTGGTCTCATTGGACAGAGCGTTCCACCAGGTTGGAGCCAGGACCGAAAAGGCCCTGGCTGTGGTCAAGGCTAGGCGGGCCTCCCAGGGGCCAGTGATCACTAATAGTTGTTTGTCACCTGATCAGAGCATCCTCTGGGGCACATATAGGGAGAGGTGGTTCCACAGATACACTGGTCCTAGTCTGCATAGGGCTTTATATGTAAGTACCAAAACCTTGAATCTGATTCAATACTCTACTGGCAGCCAATGCAGCTGCGCAATACCTGTGTTATATGTGCACTGCTAGGCACTCTGGTGATGACCGTGCCACTGCATTTTGAACCAGCTGCAACTGCCGGATCATACTCAAAGGAAGTCCTGCATAGAGCTCATTACAGCAGTCTAGCCTAGAGGTGACCATTGCCTGAATTACTGTCATTAAGTCGCAGGACAAAAGATAAGGGGCAAGCTGCCTGGTCTGTCAAAGGTAGAAAAATGAAGACCTGGCAACCACTGCGACCTGATCCTCCATTTTCAAGGATGCAACTAGGATCACTCCAGGTCCTGACTCTCAGAATTAGCATGAGCAAAGCCCCATTAAGGGCCGGAAGCCGGAGCCCCAAATCCACGAACCCGTGGTTCAAGTCTAGCATCTCCATCCTCATGGGGTTTAATTTCAGCTGACTTTGCTTCAACCATCCAGTCACAGCATCAAAAGCATGCTCCAGGACATCTGGGGCCAAGCCAAGACATCCATCCATCAACAGATATAACTGGGTGTCATCAGCATACTGGTGACACCCAAGTCTAAAACTCCGCACCAACTGGGTGAGGGGGCACATATAGATATTAAACAATAATGGGGAGAGTATAGCTCTCTGCAGCACTCCACATACCAATGAGTGGTGGGGTGACAACTTCTTCCCCAGCACCACCCTCTGTTCCCAATCATGGAGAAATGAGACAAGCCACTGTAGTGCTGTCCCTTGTATCACCACATCGGTGAGTCAGTGGGTCAAAAGATCATAGTCAACCATATCAAATGCTGCCAAAAGGTCTAACAATATCATCAGCGCTGATCTGCCTTGACCCAGGTGTCTGCAAAGTTTGTCCATGAGAGTGATCAGCAATGTCTCCGTCCCATGTTCCAGGCAGAAGCCGGACTGGAAAGGATCCAGGGCCGAGGTATCCTTCAGGAATCTCTGCAGCTGTTCCTCTGTTACCTGCTCAATCACCTTATCCAGAAATGGAAGGTTCGAGTCTGGGCGGTAACTGCCCGGGTCGGCAGGATCCAATGATGGTTTCTTTAAAAGAGGCCTCACCACAGCCTCCTTTAGTACCCCAGGAAAAACCCTAGAGCCTAAGGACTAGTTGATAATAGCCTCCAAAGAACTTCATAGTCCATCGACACTGGCTTTCACCAGCCACGATGGACACTGCCCACAGGATCCTGTTAACCTCCTCCCCAGAAAATGACCTGAAATGATCAAATATCAGCCCAGAAGATGGCCAAGGGGCTAGTTCACATACCGTATCAATAGTGGCTGGTAAATAGTGGTGGAGAGACAGGATTTTGTCAGCAAAAAAGCTTGCAAAAGCTTCACAGCTAATATCCGAATTTAAATGTGTTCTTTTTAAGGACTTTAGTGAATCAGCACTTTTAACTCCTTTCTTCGTTGATCCGAACATCCAGTCAAGAGTTTTCCTATCTATACTTCAGCCATAGGTGAACTTGTATCTGTAACCATTGTTAGCTTTTGGAGGGATTTGTCTGTTCATTTAACATGTGAAAATACAATTCCTTGTTCAATGACAATTGACTCAAATGATCCTATGGTTCAGTCACTGGCAACTCAACCATGTATTAGAACTCATCACTGCTGCAGTGCTGTAGGAGGATCTATATCCCAGAAGTAAGACTTCCCCTCTTCTAGAACCACTGGAGAAAATAAAAGAGGGATCCTGCAGCTGACTCAACTGTTTTGTTGCACAGTAGATCATAGGAACAGGACATTAGAATTTTGGCGTGAAGACAGATAGAAATGTTTTTAAGAGTGATTAATAGGGTTTGGGCACACACTCCAGAACAGGTTTTCAGTTCCTGGGATCTGTTGTTTTCAAGGCAGCAATGTGTATTGTAAACTGAAGGAAGGTTGCACTTTTCCAAAATGGTATCCAGACAAGTATTTATTTATTTGTATTTAGAAATTTCTGTCTCACTTTTTCCACCCTCTGGGGATTAAAAGTGTCTTTTTTTTATATAGGATGAAATGAACTCAGCTTGGATAGCATTTCTTCTTACAGCCAAAGAACAAGAGGTAAAGTTGCTAGACTGCACCTTTTAAAATCCAGCTGTTCTGGCATGGCACAAGTACAGTTTGCACCTTTCACTTAATACTTAGTGGTCATTAATTGGGGTAGGAGACTAAGAGGATGGCAGAATCCAGTTCAATCTGGTCTAGCATATTATACATGTTTTGACATTTTCACCTCCCCAGGCCACTCGATACCTATGCAAATGTATGGAGACATAAATGTGATGAACCAGGGTCTTCAGTCCACTTAACTTGCATGGTCTTCCTTTCCTATTGGCTTGTCTTTAGCAATGGACTAAAGGGGTCTTGAACACTCTTTTCAGAGGTAGCAGGAGGAAAGTGCTGCATGCTTCAAGGTTTTGGGTGGGAGGCTCCTCCTAATAGTTTTCCTTAATAATGATCAGAACACAACAGCAGTAGCTTAATTTTGGGTGCTTCAGTGGGTTTGCTTCTGCTCGTTTGTGGCACTTACATTGAGTGTCAAATTTTCTACTTTGCCTAACATTTCTATCTAAATCTTCCTGTTCCAGTGGCAAAAACCCAACATTTCTGGTGCTGCTTTTCTTAGTTTTCTACACAGATTTGTGCCAAGGTCCTACAGTGCTCAGACTGGGCTGGTGTTTTTTTTTGGGTGGGATGGAGATTCCAACTTGGATAGTGCATTTTATGGTGTGCTAACTGGCTCCAATGTCCCTTTTGCTGGTTTTCTAAGTTTTACTTTGTGAAGAGCACTTTCCCCCACCTTGCCACCAAACTAACAGAGAATGTAGGCACAAAGTATGCTCATTTCACTCACTCTGAAAGTACAGAGCTGGGAAATTGAAGAATAGCAAGTTGACCTTCAGAAAGATCAGCTGCTCAACTGTCCTGGGGAGCAGGCAAGTGCAATAAGGGCTGACAATGTTGCCAGCATGGGAAAAGACCCTCTCACTCTGCATGCTCATCGGAAGGCATGAGAGGAGCATCTGACCTGTGAGAGAGTGGTCTGGCCAAGTAGCTCAGAGGATGGGTGGAAAGCAACTTGCAGGGCTCTGAAAGGTAGTGGCAAAAACCCAACATTTCTGTTGGGTTTACTGCCTCTGCCTTATTTACTGCCTCTGCCGAATCCTGGCTCATGTGCCTCATGTTTCCAGAGGGGCCAAGTGCCTCCTTGAAAACCTCCATCTCCAGGGATATCTTGGGAGTGGCCATAGGGGCCTGCTGAGAAGGGGCAGTGCAGGGAACAGCAAAGCTGGTTTCTCTCCCTGCCCCATCCCTTCTCCTGGCAGGATGCCCCTCCTGGCTTGTGTATGCTGCACCCACCGAGACAGCTTGTCTCTCAAGCTGATGAGCTTCCCTGCCCATTCAGCAATGCTGCTCTTCATCTGCGGGTTGTACATGGTCACCAACATGTGTGGCTTGTTCTCAGTGAGAAGTTGTAGGCTGACCTCAATGCCTTCTCTTTAGAACCCAAAGAAGTTGATGGATAGTAGATTCAGGACAAACAAAAGGAAGGAAATACTTCTTCACTCAAATATTCATGAACTTGCAACAGAGCCTGTTTTTTTTAAAAAAAGGCCCTAGAGAATGGAGCTCAGGAATGCTGGCCTTCCCACCACCACAGCACCCTCTAGAGAGATGGACCAGCTTGTCTGCCTGTCCTGCCATGGCAGCGCCCTCTGGAGGATGTATTGGCGATGATTCAGGTTTTATGCTGGTACTCCTAGATAGCTCCAATTAGTGCAAAACACTGCAATTCAACTGTTATCAGGAGCAAGCAGGAGCATGAACATCACTCCCATCCTACAGTCGCTCCATTGGCTACCCATCAGTTAACATGCTCAGTTCAAGGTATTGGTTATTACATGCAAAGTTCTTCATGGCTTTGGTCCAGCATACCTAAGGGACCACCTCTATCCCTATGTTCCTCCACGGCACCTTCACTCATCTGTACAGGGTCTCCTGCAGGTGCCAGGCTGCACACGGGTGAAATCAACAGCAGCCCGTACACAGGCTTTCTCTGTGGTGGCCCCATCCTGTGGAATGATCTGCCTGAGGAGGTCAGGAGAGCTCCCACTCTCCTGGCTTTCTGCAAACAATACAAAACCAAACTATTCAAAAAGGGGTTTTACTCAAATGGGAGGGCTGTATTGTAGGGATGGGGTCTCAGATGCTTTGCTAATGAGTTAGGGACCATAAACTTCATCACTATATTGCCTTACATATTATCTGTTTCTTTAAATATGTACTCCTATGTACCACCTGTGCTCCATGTTGTCTAATGTCAGTCCTAGAATTGATTATGTTCTGTTTCAGTATTTTGTCTACTCTGTATTGGATTCTTGCTAATACTATGTCTTTTAAACTTGAACCTATTTACCCTATGGCATTGCTTATGGAAATGGCCTTGATACTGTACTAAAATGTACTTGATACTGATTGTGCTAATCTTATACTGTGTAATCCGCCTTGAGTCTCAGTGAGAAAGGCAGACTATAAATAAATAAATAAGTAAATAAATAAATAAATTTTAAAAAGATGCCACAGGACATTGTGATGGCCTATGATGTTCCCTTGTCCTTAGACTGCAGAAATGGCACCAAAAATAACTAGTTTATTTATCTTAGAAGGGAAAGGTCAGGTGAAAACAAGGGTTGAAAATTTCTGAGGTAATTTAACAAATATGTTTCTGCAGTAAAATCAACATGCAGAGATTTCAGTTCTTAAGCTCTCCACAAATTCTTAAATACTTATGTGTTGAGACTTTTCTTCCCTTGACTTCCCCCAAACTCCCTAATATACTTTCTTTTAGTGTTCTCTTTTTCTTCTGGAGTTAGAAATAATGGTACCCAGTTTCTAATACTCCAGTTCCCTTTTCTTCAAACACCAGAGATTTCCTTCAGTCATTAATTGAAACTGAAGGTCTCCACAGGCAATTTCCAACCACACCTAGACAGGGACCTCTTCACTCTCTATCTCCTTTCTGTGACCCGTTGAGAGTCTGCACCTCAAACTTCTTTGCCAACTTTCCCCAGTTCTCCTGTCGGTGTTAAAACTGTCCTCTGTTAGAACATCTCCCAACTTTTCACACTCCATCTGTCTCAGTTATGGCTGAAAAAAGACCCTCCTCTTTCCAGTTCATGCTACCCAATGATGCTACATGACTTGGAGTAGCCTGTCATTTAAAACTCTCTGTGAGGGTTAACCCTTAAATGTCCTGCTGCTGTGCATACAGCACTTCCAGGTTTGTTTGAAAAGGTGTAATCTGTCACATGGCTACTAGTTTACATGGCATAAAAATGGGATTAGGCCTATTCATAGAGGGCAGATGCACAACAGGTAATAGCAGCGATGACTGAATGGAATCCCTGGAAACAAGAGAAGGCTTTGGTCTCTTGGCCTTGCTTGTAGGCCTTCAATGGCATCTGGTTGGCTGATTGAAGCAGGACTTGGACTAGATGGACTATTGGTCTGCTCCAGCAGGGCTGCTCTTATACTGATTCCCCAAACAGTACGAATGGTGCTGTTCATTCAATTTCCATTTTGTCATCAGCTCAGTTGCCTACAAAAAGATTGCATTGAAGTTCATGTTAGCAAGCCTTGCCATTTCCTTTGTGCTTATATAATCCTCTGGCATGAATCCAAAAGGTTCTATGATTGTACTGTAATTTTCTTTTAAAATGTCCCATGTTTGCCCTCTGTTCCTGCTTAGAAGTGAAATATTAATCAATCAGCAAACATAATAAAAATAGGACTGAAAGAATAGCTTAAGTACCAATGAGAGCAGCTGAAATAGAGGCAATGAAGCCTAAATATCCATTTGTACATAGCTACAAAGCTAGAAGATAATGCAATAGAAACCTAAATAGGCAGGTGATGTGATACTGCATGTTGCTCAGAAACCCATGAAACTCACAGTTGGAAGCACTTAAAGAAAGCAATCATAGCTCCAAAGGGTCATTCTGTACAGTTCTAAAGGCTGTTCGTTACTGTTCATCTTCCAAAGATTTTGCATTGTTTTGTTTCTAAACATCTCTCAGTAACCCTTTACGGTTGGATTTTCCAATAAAGAAATACCATTTTCAATCAGACTGATTGTTCTTAATTTTTACAGGTGAGCTTTTCAACAAGGCTCCATAATGGTCTCATTATTCTGCTCAATTTCACTTCTATAGTCAGGCCAAGGATGGGGTTTGCTCAGTGGAAGGCTCTTGGCACTTGTTTTAAAAGTCTCTCTAGATACTTGTATGAGACGTATTGTGCTCCATCCCGAGTTTCAGTCCCGTGCCCAGTTGTGACTTAATGTAATTATGAAGGAATCTTTCTAGTATTAACACAGCTGGTTATGAGCGAACAAAGGACAGCTTCGGATGTGTTTATTACACCAAAATCTGAACGTTTTGTATGCATGGTGCTGCCTGCCATGCAAGCATAAAAAATGAAAACAAAGTAAGGTGTAGTATACTTAGAAGTTGTCCCCAAAAGTTTCTCTTAAGAAGGGTCAAAGAATGTTTTCATGCCCATTGTCATGTTTGGGGTTAAAAGAAAATTTTCCTCCCAGCTAGAAGAGATGGAGACTTCATATTTGCCTGCCCCTGCCACACACACATTTTTCAGGGTACAACTAAAACTACAAAGTGTGAATGTAAAAAGCAGATGTTTTGAAAATGTGTGAATCATACAGGTACACTTGTCAATGCACCAGGGCAGACTGTTGCTTTCTCTGCATCCTAAATGATGAACCTGGGGTTGTTGCTTTGTAAATGTGTGAATTGTGAAATGACTCAGAACCAGTTAAAATCTGTTGCAGTAAATGTAGCCTTTGTCCTCCACATGCATCTGCCAAGGTACATCTTGGTCTTGCTTAATTCTTCATGGGACACACTCTGATCTGGATAGTCTATATTGCTCTGTTTGTTATTGAGAAAGAATTTTCTCCTAAACCAGATTTAGTAAAACTAAATCAAGTTTTGTAGTCTTCTGCCACATTACTAACTACCTAACTTAAACCTGATTTAAATGTAATGATCACAGGACAAAAGAACTTATCTTTAAGTATATCCAACATTATCAGCTAGTGTCTGGTGTGCTGCCCTGGGTCTGCTGTTTGTCTGCCATTCTTTCTCAGCAACCCCTATTTTGAACTACTGAACAACACTATTATTCATTTGTTTGTTTGTTTACATTGTTTACAGCCTGCCTTTCTCACTAAGACTCACATGGGATTACACCATGTAAACCAATAATATAAGCAGGATGGGACATTCAATAAGTTATACAATAAGATTAGGACTGCAGAAAACTGAAACCAAGCAGAAATCAGAAACAGAGCAGCATAAAGACAAATAAGCGGGTTCTAGATCAAATCAAGCCTGAATTGTCCCTAGAAGCTGACAAAACTGAGGCTGTCATAGGCCGTTTTCAAACGTCTTACTGACCGCTGGAACATTGCGTAAAACTCCCGGCAGACAGCGTCTTCTCGTGCGAAATCGCGCCAGGAAGATGCTGTTATCCAAGAGTTTTGCATGAAATTGCATCTTCCTGGCACGATTTTGCATGAGAAGACACTGTCTGCTGGGAGTTGTGCGCAATGTTCCGGTGGCCGGTAAGACGTGTGAAAAAGGCCATAGTTTGGTCACTTTATGAAAAGACAAGACTTATTGGAAAGTACAATAATTCTAGGAAAGGTGGTAGGCAGTATGAAAAAAGGAAGACCCAAAATGAGATGGTTTGACTCAATAAAGGAAGCCATGGCCTTAATTTTGCAAGATCTGAACAAAGCTGTTAATGATAGGATGTTTTGAAGGTCATTAATTCATTGAGTCTCCATAAGCAACCGCCACAATACCATACGTTGGAAGCAACTTGACAGCAAGTAACACACACCCAACCTGTTCCTTTGCTGTAAGCTTCTAGTCGGGTATTACTGCTGTTTGCATTGTGGGGATTGTATATTTCTAAAAATAGCCACTTCAGTTTGGCACATGTCTGTTCTGATATCTTTTGGTCATCTTTGAGACTGCAACTTCTACTCATCAGCGCTATATTTAATTCACAAGACAGAGATATTGGGGTTGAGCTGAAAAAGTAAAATTTTGTATTGCAAAACAAATGTTATATTGGGAATTAAAAACAGAAAAATATGTGATGTGAAAACTGTTTTTTGTAGCCTCTTTTAAGCATTTGCCCCTCCCCCCCATCAGAATGAAGAGGCAGACACAAGTTTTGGGAACTGAAAGGCCACTTTATTAACATCACAACAACTTATCTGTCAACATGGCAAGGCCATAACTAGCAGTACAGGCCATTGGATCACTCCTGGACCTCCATCCTAACCTGTCTGGGTGATCCACCTGCTGCCCTGGGTGTGAGCCATCCATCATATGGTGGTTCATCCATTGTATGGTGGTTCACCCCTTTAAAGCTCTCCCACCTGGCCATAAAGCTGGGGAGGGGGATGGCTTGTACAGAGGTTCCCCTCCAGGATGTATATCCTCGTAACTGGGCCGTAAAGCAGCCAGTCACTCCTGACAGACTCCAAATTGCCACCAATGGGGATATGCCAAGGGTGGTCACTGACCCGCTCATTTTCCTCAACTTCTAACCTGCCAAGGGAAGGAAACTCGACCCACCACCATTAATTACTCCACTCTTCTGGTAGTGCAAGGTAGGTGAAAAAACTCCTCACCCAAATGCCAATTCAGGGAAAGGGGGGGAAAATCCTATCTGGCCCTGATAAATGATGACCAGTTAAACCTGCACTGAAATAGGGTGAGGTGGGTGAGTTGAGCACAAGGCGCAACTGCAGCACCAAGGGGCATAGCAGCCTTCTAGGGCCTCCAGTTCCACCTCTTGCAGCAATCTCAGATGGCCAGAAAAGCACGACTGCCTCTCCCTTCTTTGGGGAAGCAAATCAAGGCCCCCAACCTCCAAGAATCTCATAATGTGTGATACAGATAAGAAAAACAATTTGGTTTCTTTGCTCTGATGCTACTTTCTTAAGTGACTGAAGTCAGATGAACACTCTCTGTGTACAAGGGTTAAGTGTACAAGGGTTAAGAGTGAGCACATCACTTTTTCTTAGATCTGTATTGACTTGAAAGCAGAATTTCTAGGTACACTGTCGTGCCGTGGGGCGCCCCCTGGCAGTAGCGATGATGGGTCTGGGTGGGGCGGCCTCGGCGGGTCCGTTCTGGGTGCCTTGGAGGGGCGAGCAAGTCTCTGGCAGGCGGAGGCTCCTTCCCAGGCGGCCTCAGATCCACTGGCGGCCCTTGTCTGAACCGGTGGGCTGGTCAGCACTTGGCTCCACCAAGGCCAGCTGCACCTTAGCTCTCAGGGCAGCCTGGCCTCCTTCAGCAGTGTCAGTCACACTCAAGCTGGTATCCTCCTCCGCGGCCTGCCTCCAGAGCCTCCTTAAATCCTTTTCCCCCCTTCAGCTCCGCCCAATCCCCCAAGTGCCTCCACCCCACGTCAGCCCCATCACCTGGGCCACCTGCAGCCACACCCACTGTGCCCACCTCCCCCTAGCCCATTGGGGAGTCATTTGCAGGGTTGCCCCGCCCCCTCCCTCTCCGCTGGTTTGCTGCTCCTCTTCCCTGTGATGGACATCCCTCCCGACCCTTCCTGTCCCTGCCTGGAAGGTCCCGTCCTCTCCGGGGCGGCCTCCCAATCCCAGACGGGCCGGCCCCTTTCCCTGCCCTGCTGGCTCTGGCCGCCGCCCGGGCTGGTCCGGTGCACCTGCGCTGGCGTCCGGCCTTCCCCCTTGGCAGGGCTTCCGGCCGCATCTTTCGGTGCCTTCCCCCGCCGCCGGCCATCTGTCCCCTTGGAGCTCCCGGTGGTGGCATGGCGGCAGCTGGTGGGCCCGCAAGGGCGCAATGGCTTCCTGCCACTGCCGCTGCTCTGGCTCCTCTTCGGCCCCGGCTGCCGGGTTAGTGGGGCTGGAGTCTCCGTCGGGGGAGGGGCGGCCGCAGTCCGAGGCCACCGTGTCGGGCCTCGGACATAGTCTCTGGAAATTGGTGGGTATTGGGGGCACCGGTGACTCACCTTTTCATGTGCATGCACTCTATAGTACCTGTTGTTGGCATCACTCAGTGCAACTTGAATGATAGTGTAGCACTAAGGATGATTCTTTAAGAATTGCCCCCAAACATAGCATTTCCTTTATGCTTTGGGCTGTTTCCTGCAGGATCAGCACTGGTGTGACATTTTCGTTTTCAGGTCACACCAGAAGTGACATCATTAGCTAGAGATGCAGGTGCATTTGTACCCACTTCCCATGCATAACTCTCAGCCTCTGCTGAGAGCCTGTATCCTTCCATCAATTGCCTGTGTCCTTCCTTAAATTGCCAGTGATCAGCAGAAGCTACAGTCCTGGGAGATTGCTCACCATCCGTGGGAACCTGGCAAGGCTACTTGAAAGTCACTTTGTAAGTCATGCACTTTGTAAATCAGGGAGACAGCCATGGCTCAGCATCTGCAAGGCATGCAGGCAGTTCCTGGTTTAATCCCCAGCATCTCCGACTGGATCATGCATTAGTAACAACAACAACAACAACAACAACAACAACAATAACAACAACATTCAATTTATATACCACCCTTCAGGACAACGTAATGCCCATTCAGAATGGTTTACAAAGTATGTCATTATTATCCCCACAACAAAACACCCTGTGAGATGGGTGGGGCTGAGAGAGCTCCAGAGAGCCATGACTGACCCAAGGTTACCCAGCTGACTTCAAGTGGAGGAATAGGGAACCAAACTCAGTTCTCCAGATTAGAGTCCCACGCTCTTAACCACTGCACCAAACTGGCTCTGGTAGGTGATATGAAAGACCTTCACCTAGAACCTTGGCCAGCTGCTGCCAGTCTGAGTAGATAATATTGACTTTGATGGACGGATGGTCTGATTCAATATATGGCAGCTTCATATGTGTTATTGTGTACTTTATTTGAACCTCTAGACTCTGCAACCTGATCAGAAGCCTATTAAGGCAATCAGAGGTTTTATTTCAGGCTTTTAAAAACTTGCCCTGACCTATAGCCACAAACTCCAGGCATTCAAACCTGCTAGCTATTATCATAGCATTAACAGCTTACTAGTTTCTATCAGGCAAACAGGCAGGGCCAGACAGCAAAGGAAGGGCTGTCATACCATTTACAGCAGGCAGTCTACCTCTAGCCTAGGCAATGAAATGAAAGACAGTGTTGAGCCTTTCTGTGTGAAAATAACATCACAGACAGAGTTGTCAGAACACAACCATGCTCAAGTGCTCAAGGAGGAAAAATATTTGTACAGAAAGAGACCACAGATACACAGAAGAAGTGAAAGCACAACAGCAGTCTGCAGCAGGACTGGATTTATACATCCAAGACCAGTGCACTGGAAAATAGGAGATAGGTTGTGTATGTGTGTCTGCTGTGTCTTGCTGAATGACTGCCACAAATCAGCTCCAGGTGCTTTGTTTCTCCCAATTGCTTTGAGTGCAGCTTTTACTTCACTTTCTAAGATTTCTAGTTCTTCATTCAAAGCACTCTTCTTCAAAAATATCTGTCATCCTATCTCTTCTGTATAGTTCTTCAGTGTATTGTTTCCATCTTTATTTTTTCCTGATTAGGTACTGTATTTCCATGTTGATCTTTCAGCATCCCAAGCTGTGGCTTGAATTTTCCTTTGATCTCCCGGATCTCACAGAACAGATCTCTTGTTCTTCCTTTTTTGTTGTTCTCTTCTATTTCTTTGCACTGGTTATTATAATAGATTTCTTTGTCTCTGCATGTAGATTGCTGAAAAGCTGCATTTAGAATTCTGACTATTTCTGTCATTTTTTGCTTTTGCTTCCCATCTGTCTTTAGCAATTTTAAGAGTTTCCTCAGTCATCCATTTAGGCTTTTCTTTTCTTTTGGCTACAGGAATAGTCTTTGCACATTCTTCCTTGATAAAATCTCTGGTTCAGCCCATAGTTCTTCTGGTTCATGATCAATTAAACTTAATATTGCAAATCTATTCCTTACCTAGACTTTAAATTCTTCAGGAATATCCTTTAGATTGTATTTTGGCACTATGATTTTTAGTGTTTCTCTTCAGCTTTATTCTAATTAGCAACTCATGATCTGTACCATACGCAGCTCCTGGTCTTGTTTTAGCAGACAGAATAGAGTTCTCCATATTTTGCTTCCAATTATGTAATCTATTTGGTTCCTGTATTGGTTACCTGGTAATTTCCATGTGTACAATTGTCTTTTCGGTTGCTCCACCCCATCTCTACCAGACACAAGGCCAACCCAATGAGTCTATGCAGCTGTCAAACAACACAGCAGCCAGGAATCCACTCCATTCATTGGGCAGCAAGATCCAGTCACAGTCCAAAGGAGACCAGGAGAGAGAGCCAACAGCCAGCAGCAGCAAGCAGGCAGTGTTTCTCAGTTTCTAGGCCAGAGCAAACTGGAAGTTTACTGAGACAAGCCCCATAATTTAACCCCTTGCAGCAGTTTAAAAAAGGAACTCCTTCTTGAGAATCCCATTGACCAAAGAAGGAGAGCTGCTGCAAGGATTGGCCACTCACTCCCCCTTCCCTTTCCTCTTCCCCCCTCTTCTGCCCTTGCCTTACTCCCCCCTCCCATCTGGTTAAAAAAAAGGTGGGAAGCAGCATTTCTTTGCTGTTCCTTAGCAAAGGAACAGCAACGAACAGCGCTGCCATGCTTCTTGAATTTTACTGAATTTTACCAAATAAATTTGGTAGATTTAAATTCGGTATTACTGAATTTAATACAGGTATAAGTTTTGTAACACTGAATTTTACCGACTCTGGTAAAAAATTGGTAATTTTTACTGAATACTGAACTTGAATTGCACATCTCTACCCGTAACTAGCTGTTCCATAAAACAGATCCTGCCAGATTTCTGATTTATCTTCAAAATCCCAGTTTTGCTTTTGCTGTTCCCTCGTGCAAAAGGACACTAAACATCTTTATTTTGTGCTATTTTCTGCTTCTTCATAATAATTTTTCCATAAAATGTACACATTTTCTAGTAGTACTTGCACATCCATTATGTATAAAAGGCATTTAAAAGGCATAAATGGAAAACAAATACATAAGTAAAGAACTCCAGAAACAAAAAAGGGAGAATGAAAAGACTCACAATGAAAAAAATTAAAGAAAAACAAAAAATAAAAAGACAATATTTGTACATGCCTATTTTATAATGTTTCCAATTTCTCAGTAGGACTTTATCTCAGCTATAGTTCTAATAATTTTGCCTTTACTTAAACCACATAAGAGAAGAAACTTTAGCAAGAATCTAACAATGTATTATGTATATGGTTCTTTGGATTCCCCCCTCCAATACTGGGACACCAAAAGTGACTTACAGCCACCTGGTTACCATAATATACAAAACAAGATCATCATAAATGGTGATTCTAAACCTGTCATGAATAGCAAAATTTATTATCTGAGGGTTTTTTTCCTGCTGTTTTTTTGTCCTGGGGTTTTAAATGCTATTTTTTCAGCTGTGGGATTTTATTTGCTGGGGTTTGACCAGTTTGTTGATTTTAATGATTGTTGTTTTTTATGATTTTATGTTATCTGCCTCAAGTAGGTCTCTTAAGAGATGGCATAATAATTTTCTAGATAAAGAATATGTGAAAATGTAAGTAACACAGAGCTAAGGCATATTATAAAAACACCATTCCAAACAATCTTGAGGTTCAGCCTTTTGTTTCACCTGCTCTTTGAAGAGAATTCCACACAAGACATCCAAGGCAGTTGTGTAATACCACCTACTACAATCTTTATCAAAGATAAAAATGGCTCAGCTCAAGCATTCCAGTCCACGCCTGCCTGGGCCTGCATACAAAAGTCTAAATTGACAGTGGAATCAAAGACTCCTGGTTGCAAGATAGCAAAATCAGATACTGTCCAAGTATGTGAGTGACATTTCAAAGGGAGGAGGTGTCAGCGAAGATGTAAATTCTCCCTTTTTCTTTCATTTTCAGGAATGAAATTTATTTTGTGTCATTTCATTTCCCCCT
Source organism: Eublepharis macularius (assembly GCF_028583425.1). Lineage (NCBI taxonomy): Eukaryota > Metazoa > Chordata > Lepidosauria > Squamata > Eublepharidae > Eublepharis > Eublepharis macularius. Next base: position 53,061,048 of record NC_072798.1, read on the forward strand.
CACCTCTAATAATTAGTATATGTATCTGTTGACACACATACTTTGAAAGTAAAACCAGGTGGTGATTAGGGACAAGAAACTGTTTTGACTTGTCATGAAGGTGTGCTTATGAGAACTTGCATACATGCCTTGACTTTTGTGGTGAGGAAATAAATATGAAGTTGCATCAGGAAGTCACCTAACTGAAAAAGAACAGGGATTTTCTTCAACATTTTTAGACACACCACAATGTGCCACAGCATCTTTTCTACGCGTGCTCATCATTTTGTCTGAATAGGGCAACAGATGTATTTTCCAGCTTTGATAACAAAATTGGAAACCCAGATTCCTGAGGGTAACATTTATGCATACTATAACCAGAAAATATGTGCATTGTTCTATTCACACAAAGTGGTAGGCATGAATATCAAGATGATAGCACATAGCCTGGTCTCATAGTGTGTGAGGCAGGAGCCACAAAATACTAAAAACTGAAAAGTTTACTGTAACTTCAGTGTTGGATATATCTCCAGTCTGTCTAAAGTTATTAGAATGGGTAAGGGACATTGTATCAGACTACAACTCCAGAGTGGTGCTCTCGGACAAAACCAGTTGCTCTAACCAGCTTGACAATTAGCATAAATTCTATCAGATTCACCCCCTTTTAATGGGGGAACAAGACTTTGCAACATGTTAGGAACTATTCAAGTTCAAAACCTGACACTTCCTCTCTTTTCTTAACAGCAACACAACCGTTCTAAGCTTAATGGATTCTACTGGACTTGATACTGAGACCAAATCTACTTGTTCATTTGTTTAGGTGATCATCAGTGTACACATAGAACCTGGCCTGTATTCTACAATACCAAGATGTGATTTAAGCTTACAATGGATCATAGAGTCTTTCTTTTTGAAGACCGGCCCCTCTAAAGTTGCTTGGTGACATTGTGAAAAAGGTGATCATTACATTTATAAAACGTATGGAAGTGAAACCAAATAAATATTCCATAAGCAGAACATTGATTCCTGTCTCCCCTCCCTTCACTGCAACCCACAGGGCTCCACAAAATGCTGCTCCTGGGAGATAGGGAACCCTAAGGAACAATATGAGGGGGGTGGGGAGTGCAGCAAGAAGAGAGAACCAGCAAAAATTACTCCCTCCCTCCTTCAGTCAGTGAAAAATTTAGTCTGGAGTTAACCTACAGTCCTAAAGAATTATTAAAAGTATTCTTTGGAGTGACATCACTTTCTTATTGCTCTGTTCATATCTTAAGTCTATGTACTGAAATCTTATTATGGAGAACAGTTGGGAATAGACAATCTCAGGAAGACCACACCAACACTACATATATTCAAAATCAAAGCTTTTATTTCATCTGTTGTTTGTTTTGAATATGTCTTTTCTTCTTCCAGTGCTAAAAATGGCATCAATTGCATGGTTTGTTAAATTTCATTTTAAACACATTAAAAGTTCGCTCTAACCTTTCAAACTAATGCACTTTGCTGCGAAATGTAAACTTCTCTGCCAGTAAGAATGTACATACTGCAAGAAATTCTCAGTGAAAAGGATGGTGTGGCAAAATATCTTTTGAAAACCTGTAATTCACCAACAGAAAAGAAGAATGCTAGCTGAGGGGAAAAAAACAAAAAAAGGATACAGTAAAAAGATTAGCATAAGCTGTGTCAGACTGACAACATTTTAATGGTGGAACAAGACTTTGGAAAACATGTGGTCCAACTCTGTAGTTGCCAAGGTAATGGGAATGTGGGGGTGGTAATGCTTATAGGAAATTATCTGTAGGCAAAGTGGAACGTGCTTACTGCCAATTCTACCATGAAAACCCACCTCCTTGCTAGCCCTCTCCTCTCCAAATCTAGTAGAGCCCCTTTCCAGTGGCTCTGTCTCAGCTGCCAGATACCTGAATCCACCCTCACATATCATGAGAAATTGACCTACTGAAGACATGCTCCATATTTCCTGACAGAAAAGTCTCTTCCTAATATTAGGGACCCAAGATCAAGCCAAGTGATTGAAATACATTTTTAAAGTATTTTTAGTCCTCCATCTATTACATTCAGCTTTTATCATAGGTAATAATAATGGGCAGGGAAGTACCTGGTGAGATAAAATGGCTTCTGTAACTGAGCCAAGAGAGCATTTTTGTATAGCTGCTGGATATTGGTTTACTTCATGGATTAGCAAAATCTAAATGATATCTTTTGCTCTGAAACAAAATTTAAGTTATAATACTTAATGAAAACAGCATGTTGTTTGCCAGCACATTTCCCTTACCACTCTGCAACTGAAAAATGAATCAGCTGTATAAATATGCATACGATAGCATATAATTAGGTCAGTTTGAAAGCCAGTACTGGGACCCATTGAGCCTCTGATTTAGCTTTGGCTGGGATAAATCTCCCTCAAAGTAAATATGTGAAGTAAGGCAATGTCATGTTGTATGCAGTATATAATTTCAGAATTAGTCTGATTTTGTAGCATTTTGATAATTTAAAAAATACATAAGCAAGCCACTACAGTAATTGGCAGCTGAATTGGTGAATAAAATGTTTATGCATTAAAGCAATATGGAAAAGCATGTTTTAAACTGATCCCTTTTAATTTGGGTAAAACAACTGAAGTTGTTTCAAAACTCAATATAAGTGCCCTGGAAACTGTATGTACAGGTTCCATTTTAAGAAGAGCTCACTGGAGAATCTGACAGTGCTGGCATTATAAACATATTTTACGTACTTGGGACCAATGGCCTTCTAGTGACTGAGAATTCTGGGAACAGCAAACAATTCCAACCAAATGACGACGGCGAGTAAAGGTCTGGTTTGTTATGATCAATAAAGTTACCACTTTCAAATATATGTGGTTGCAGAAACAGCAGAATCATGGATAGTAAGCACTGGCAGAAAAAAGCAGTAATTACTCAGATGTTCCTATGATTGTTAATCCCACTTTGGATCTCAACAAAGTTGAAAGCAAACACACAGCACCTCCAATTAGATTTATTCACAGCACGTGAAATTGCAGCTTGGTTTTAGTTACTGATCCTAAACACAAAGCCATTTATTTCCATTGAATTTATTTCTAAATCAATAGATTTAGGATTGTAACCATAAAAGAGATGCTGCTTTATTGCTTCAGAAAATGTAATTAATGAATATAATTAAATACACAGGTATTGGTAGTGAACATGTATACACTGGGAGACAGATGCCACTTTACCCATTCAGTCTTCACAGATACATGGTGGGAAAGGCTTTGTCTTTCTCAGCATTATACCAGAAAATCTTTGTAACAAGACGTGCTTAGAACCTTCTGCATGCTTAGCATGTAGAAGTTTCCCTGCTGGCTGACTATGTTAGTAGACTTGCCAGGCCCTCATCCAGGGCAGGGGAACCTCCACCCCCACCTGCCAACCCCTGGCTTGGCTCATCTCGCCAGCAGGTGGTGAAAGCACTGGGGGAGGGACTACTCATGCTCCCCAATCATGATAGAAAATGACTTCATTTTCTGGCACGACAGAGAACATGGGAGTGCGTATGCTTCATGCATGTGTGGGAAGTAAGTACCCACGTACCACACCCCCCACCCACACACGCTTTGCCCCTGGGGGATCTGGCAATCCTAAGTGTTCGGCATTTATCAAACAAAAATGTTTTCTAGCTACAGTTGTTTAGAACCCCAAAGAAATAGTTGCTAAAGAAGTACAAGCTTCTACTTCACAACATCTCTATGTAGGTGACATGAGGTAGCTAGTCTTTCACTATCCATCATTATCAATTTCATATGCAGCATCTATCAACTAACCTCTTTGAACAGGTAAGCAAATTATAAACAAAAGAATTAATAAGAGAAAGAACAATGAAACTGTGGAAAACCTCTCATTCTTTGGCAAAAAATGGTAGCATATACCTAGAATGGTGGCTGCATTAACAGTGGAAAAAGAAAATATATTTCAAAGCTATGGAATGTGTTCTATAAAATACTGTATACATGTCATGTCAGAATCCTTATAGCCTGAAGCAGATACTTAGCTTAATAAGCTAACCAGAAATGTATGTAATCATCTATTTAAACATAGGAAAAACTATTTTATTACATGTTCCCTTTAATTATGCAAATGTTTGTTATTACCCTCTTATTCTACATCACTTAATTTGGAACACATAAGCAGTTGATCGAAGTATTTCTTCTCAGTGGATGTGAGCTATATCATATCATGGCATTTTGCTAATCTACTGTCACAGAGTCTGAATCTTGGACCAGGCACTTCATGTTTTGAAGCTGGGACCTAGTGATCATGCATGCTTAAGCATCAGAGCAGGTACAGAAGATAAAAGACACCTGCAACTTCAACCATTGTGATTGGTAGGCAATATGGAGATACTGGTTTGTCTAGGTCTTGTATATGTGCCTTCTACCCTTGACCAGTACACAGAGCAGTATCTTCTGCATGCTTCAGGATCAAGAATGAACAGTTCCAGAATATGAACACTGAGTCACATTTTCAGGATCTAGACTGGGAAGGATATGGCTGTCCAAAGGCATAGCCTAGATCTGATATTAAAAGGGGATAATATATCCCTCCTTTATTCTGTCACAGAACCCAAAGCAGCTTACATAAGATTCCTAAGAAGTCTCCATGTTACCTAGATGGGTCTCCTTGTGAGTAGGGAGAATTAGCAAACGAGGAGAAAGCTACAAGAAGTGGTAACAAGCGAGATCCTCCACCAATGTATATCAGAGGAAACTGAGGGCCAAGCTACACATGACGAATGACACTTGAATGGCAAGTGGATTGAGTGGAGGGCAAGTGAACAGGGAGAAATACACTTGCTGTTCAAGTGTCATTCGTCATGTGTAGCTTGGCCCTGACTCGGCGGGTGTTTTCCAAAACAAAGAGTTCTTTTATTTAAAGGAGAAATTCACACACAGCAAGAGGCAAATATCTAAAAAATCACAGGCACATAAGAGTCCTAGGAAAAGTAGTAAGAAAATGGGAAATAGTTGCAAGATTTGAGTAACAGTTATATATCAGAAAAGTAGAGGTCCGCAGAGAAAGGAGCCCTGAACAACCAGTGTTCCTTGCCAGGAGGCTCAGAGGGATTCTGAGGGCACAGTGCTTGGATCCAAGTAAGTGTGCACAATTTGGCTGGGGCAAAACCCAAGTAATTATAGAGCAAAGTGGGCCTTGGGGCTGGAAGGTGACTTCAGCCCAAAAGACAAAGACCTTAATGGTTGTCTCCTGGGTTGGACAAAAGGCTTGCTTAGCATTGATTGGCCTGCTGGGATGTGAGTTAGCTTGCCTATTCCTAGTGCCTGACAAAGGAACTGTAGTTTTAATTATGTGTCTCCAGGGTCAGCTGATGAATTTAAAGTTTTGATTAAATGTCCCCAGGAAGAGCTTAAACTTATGAGAGCTGATTGATGGTCTTCAATTGCTGGATAGGATTTTAGCCAGAGTTGTAATCAATGGGAGAAAGGAGTTTGGAATGTCTGAGGGGAGTGGTTAGGAAAATGTCACACAATGCATTGACATAATTTTCAGGAGACAACCTGGAATGATTTCACTATGCCAAATGCCATTCTTGACATAGTAAGGAATTTCCCAGTCTCTATGTTAAACCATAAGAATTTACAGGATTCCTAAAGCATTGCCATGACGTGGTGATGTCACTCCCTGATCTTTGCCCAGAAGTGATGTTGCTGCATCACACAATGTGATATTTGCCATTCGCTGTCCTGCCTTGCCCCGCCCCCCAAGTCCGGGGGTTTGCCAGCAGGGGCCTAGCAATCCTACTGTGGCTTTGTTTGGGGACAGAAAGGATAGGCCATTCAGTGGAGCTAGGGTTTTAAGTCCCCCAGTGGGGGTGGGGGATTCCCCACTCCCAGCCTCAGCACCCTGCCACAACTCACCTGGCCACCAAGGAGAGAAGGCAGGAGAATAGGCCTCCCAAACACACTCCCACAACAAGGTGAAGATGTCACTCTGAGGAGTAACATCATTGTGCAGGCCCTGAGAGCACTCCTGCGCTTCGCACCAGGCCAATTCTTAAAGAATCATCCCATTTGGGGTCCAAATTGGCCTGATGTAAAGTGCAAGAGTGATCCCAATGCAGCATGAGGATGTCACTTCTGGGAGTGATGTCCCAGGGAGCGCTCCTGCACTTTGCACCAAGCTGATTCTTAAAGAATGTCCCATTTGGGGCCCAAATCAGATGGCACAAGGTGCAGGAGTGCTCCCATTGCAGTGCAATGACATCACTCCTGGGAGTGACATTGTTGCATCATGCCAGGAGCATGCCCAGGAGGCCTGTTACCTTGCCTCCCCCCCCTGCTAGCCAGGTGAGTGGTGGTGGAGGCTGGGAGTGGGGGATCCCCTGCCTCCACCAGGGGATCAGCAACATTAGCTCTGCTGTGTGCCCTATTGGGGCATTGAGCATATTGAGGGAAGGTTGCTGCTGTGCAGCTCATTCAGGATCTGTTGTGTTTTAATCGCTGCTTTGCAAGTTAACACATTGTTAAAATTTGAATTTTGTCCTATTAGGATGACCATAGTTTATTGCTAGGCAGATGAGGCCCTCTAGACCTGAGGAGAGAGAAAGGACAGGAGAAAGATGGAGGAGAAAGTAAAACATGGCCTGAAATAGAAGAAAACATTTTGTTAAGTATCCTGCCTGATGTTGTCTCCTTGCCTGAATTAAGCCACAAAAAGTTCTCGTCCCCATTCTGCATAGTGCTGGCAACAAAACGGTAACCCACCCTCCCACCCTGTGGTTGCAGTGTCTGCTTGGGTGCTTGTCACAACTTGTGGCAGTTTCAGGACATTGGGATGGATCCACTAGGATGAGTTTATACCAGCTGTGTGGTTCATCCCTTTGATGTCCCCTTAAGAGATATGAGGGGAAGTTGAAAGGTACATGCCCAGCTCTGGGAATGATTACAGACTTCCAGGAGGCAGGGAATTATCAGGGCTGTGCCTGGGACAGGTGTTGCACCTCCAGCCCTCTCAATTTCCATGTTCATCCAGGTAGGCTGCCGGGGTGGGTGGGTGGGGGTGGAAATCCGTCAAAGGGCAAGTCAATGTTAAGGATCCGTGCTGTATGTCATGCCAAACAATAACGTTGTGGACTGTTTTCTCCCAAGCTTACATATGGAAGTGAGGGCCAAGCTACAAGTGACAAATGACACTTGAATGGCAAGTGGATCGAGTGGAGAGCAAGTGGAGGGCAAGTGAACAGGGAGGAATATACTTGCCATTCAAGTGTCATTCATCACTTGTAGTTTGGCCCTGAGTTAATTGCCCACACCACCAGTCTCGCACATGCCAGTACAGCTGCAAAAGCATAACAGGCCTTTCAAATGACAGTCTGCTATGACTTGGCAGCACAGCAACAACAAAAAGTCTTCAGAGCAAAGCAAGTTTTGAAAAACTTCAGGACGTCAGTGACATACTGTTAAGGTGTATGAAACTTAAAAAAAAATCAGTTTTGGTTTCAGAAGTCAAAGTATCCCATATGAAAGAGCCCTGAAACTGAAATTCAGACTTACTCAATTGATTACAGTATACCACATTAAAATGTGAAAAGCTGCTTATATGATATCAATAATGTGTCATGGGATTCTTGCTATACACCATCAATTTACTTTTTTACAGAGAGGGGAAAAAAGATCTTTGCAACAGAATAATAGATAAATTTGACACTGGACCCAGGTAAGGTAATCTCTTTACCTTTTGCAATTATTTAAATAATGCTATGTAAGTCATAATAGACATGATGATTGGAGAGAAGAGATTTCTCCCCTAAACTTCACCATTCATATTTTGATCATTGTTTCAAGTGCAAAGAAGCTTCATTTCTTATATGTGACCTTTCAATCAAATCTTCTCTTGGTTGAAAATTCACACCAAGATAAAGTATGATCCGGTGTTGTCCTTTACATGTCAATACAGGATTTCATAAAACCCCTCAGAGTCAAAGCAGCAATACCGACCCCTCTGCTCCTACCAGTAACTAACAGCTAAGAAGTCTTAAAAACATCAGGAGACAAGAGACTTAAATAAAACAAACATGCTGTAAGATCACATTATTTTTTAAAAGAAAAACCCTATTTACTAGCCAGCTGAGGAGCATGGAATGCATGCAGCAGTAACATGATTCTTGTGACAACTGACTGAATTTTCATCCATTGTGCAATGAGATTTGTAAAAATGGGATAAAAATTCAGAAACAAAACAGAATTTATCTGATGATCTTATTTTTCTGTAGTGGAAAATAAGATCCATGAGATTCTCAAAGTTAAAATGATTATTGGCTCAAATATTTGTACTTATTTAATGAAATGCGGTGGCATTTGCTAGACTTTGAGAGGGACAGGTGCCTAAACAAAACCTGCTCTTGGCATGGATGCTGCTGCCCTGGATACAGCCTAGTCAGTGGACAAGTAAAAGGGCAAGTATGTCGAAATAAGAAGTAATGCTGCCTTTCTGTATGTTCAACAGCAATAGCGCTTAACAGAGAATTCTGTATGCATTAGCTTTGCTGCAGGCTTCCAGCTTTGTGATTCAGCAACACACAAGTCTTTTGGTGCTACACCTCTGAAGATGCCAGCCACAGCTGCTGGCGAAACGTCAGGAACTACAATGCCAAGACCACGGCAATACAGCCCGGAAAACCCACAACAGCCATCGTTCTCCGGCCGTGAAAGCCTTCGACAATACAACACACAATCTGTTTCCAGCCAGTAGTTAGTGCTGCTTCCATCACAAGAACTCAACTAGGCCAAAGATAAAGATAAAGGTTTTGTTGTCTTATGTCATCATTTAGACTTTTGCCCTGGAATAGGTTTGTAAATAAATAAATGATTGGTTAAACACAGTTCTCATTTTCTGTTTTTTCTAATTAAAAAAATCATGGTTGTGCTACCTTTCCACCCAACTTAGGGTCCCCAAGACAGCAAACAAACAAAACCATTAAAATAAACTAAAATACATATAAATAAAGCAATTATAAAGAATGTAATAAAACTCATAAACAGGATGTGATGGACTGCATGTTTTAAAAAGCCTGTATACTCAGATGAAGGACTCCCTCACAGAATCAGAGAGCTTTGAGTGACAGGCTACTCAAAGGGATCTGATTAGGTTGCATGAACTGGAGACAGGAGGGACTTCCTTCCTAGCAGAGAGAGATTGAGCTGGAAAGATTAACAGTGCAATCCTAAAAAGAGTTACTCCAGTCTCAGCCCATTGAAATCAATGGGCTTAGACTGGAGTAACTCTTCTTAGGATTGTACTCTAAGAGATGGAGTCCTCACAAAGAGTAGTTTCAACATGAGCCAGAAAGCTGGGAAAGTTGGCAAGAAGGTTTAGGAAGTAGGTGCAGAGTCCGGAATGGGCCAAAGAAAGGGGTAGATCTTCTAAAGAGAGAAGATTTTCTCCCAATCAAACAGGGAGGTAGCTCTGGAGAGTGAAGAGATCCCTTGTTGGGTATGGTTGTAAACTGCCTGTGGAGACCTTGAGATTCAATTAACGACTGAAGGAAAGCACTGGTGTGTGAGGGGATTTGGGTACTAGAAAGTGGGTACTTGCATTCCTAACTTCAGAAGAGAAAGACAATACAAAAAGAAAGTATCCTAGAGTAGTTGGGGAAAAACAATGGGAACAAAGCCTCAAAACAGAAGCCTTTAAGTATCTGTGAAGAGCATAAGAACTAAAGTCTGTGCCTGTTTTGATTTTACTCAGATATCCTACGACAGAAAAGGCAAACCCTATTGCCAACGATGCAATTTTTATCCTGGCTTGTGCACTGAGGGGTCTGCAAACGCACATGTGCCAGGATAAGAAGTCAGTTGTCAGCGGTTGTGGTTGCTGTGGGGCCCTGGTACGGCAGTGCCAGGCCTCTCTGCCACCTGCCCCAGGCTTCTGAGGGGCTACAGAGGTGGTGTGGTGGTGTGGTGGCATGGTGGGGTGGTCTAGTGAGCAGCAGCAGGGAGGCCTGTCAAGCCACACCGTGGACGCAGTGAAAAGGCCCTGTGTGACACTACAGCCCAGCATGGTGAGCTGTGCCAGCAGTGAGAGGCCTGCAGGGAGGGGCTCCCCACCACCTCCATGGTCTTGGGAGGGCTGCATGGGCTTCTGAGGGGCCGCGGAGGTGGCAGGGAGGCACGACGCAGCAAGGGGCAGTGGCCCTCCCAAGGCTCCCACTGCTGCTGCTGCCTCCTCTAGCTCTGGAGCTGCCGCCACCACTGATCAAGAACAGTGAGCGACAGTAGTGGTGCAGGTCACTGGGAAAGATTGGCATGAAGAAATAAAGCTTAAGAGGGGATCGGAACACTTGGCAGATGGTAGAGGCTGGCAAGAGATGGGCAGGACACAGGCTCAGGGTGCCGAATGAGCTGGGCAGGAGACAAGACAAAAGGGGATGGAGAGGAGGGGAAGCTGAAGAAGAGAGAGAGCAGAGGACAAGTGGAGGGACCGGGAGGGAGCTCACACACCCCACGTGCATCCACACAGAGCCCCTCATCCAAACCCACGCCCTCCTGCACACACTCACACTCACCCACTGGCACTTTGCACTCACTCACATGCACACACAGACACGGGCAGGCATGCAGAGGTGCATAGCAGCAACACCACTTCCATGCCCAGCAGATTCAGGAACTTGGCTGCCATTGCAATAATGACCACAACCACTTTGTATTGCCCCTAAATCCACAGTGAGTACAGCACCGAAGCATTTTGTTTCACTTTTCTATTGGCCTGCCAGGTGTCCTGTGTTGCCATGGCAGCACCCTGCACATCAAAGTCAGCCCTGCCAATCATCGGGGAATACGTAAGAAGGAGAGCTCTTACCACTATGCCTAAAGGAAGAGGGAAGGGAAATGGAGAGGAGGGAGGGAGCCAGCTGGATGGGGAGGGGGAAAGTGGAAAGCCTCGGTGAGTGTGGGCACATGCTGCACATCTATTTTGTTTGGCCAAGATGTAAAATTGGAATTGAAATGTAACTGTGGTCTTTAACAGCCAGTTCTAAACTAATGGATCAGAGACAGAGAATTGAAGTTAAAAGGAAGAGCAAGAAGAAGCTGGGCTGGGCTGTACATTAGGATAAAAGGCTCCTTACATGATTTGCATGTAGTTGCACTTCATTCTGGCTATCTGAACAACAATAGTGCGGGAAAGAAAAGCTAGACAAGATCATTTGGCCCATCCTCAGGCCATTGGCCCTGCCAAGAGCAGCCACTCAATGCTGTGCGGACTGGGGTGGAGAGAAGGGAGAGGGAAAGCAGAGTGCTTCCAAACGTCTCTTCCCCTAGCAGAGGAGCTGCTCAAGGCAACTTTTCACACCAAACTTGGCATACGTGGCCTCCTGTCACCTCCACAACTGCTGCAGGGCCTTGGGGCAATGCATGGCCTGGCCAAGTGGCATGGCCTGGGAGGCCCCTTACCACCAAGATGGAGCCCGCCAACTCCATTTTCTAGAGCCCGTGTTATTTGTTCACACAACAAGTGTTATTTCCAATATATAGTACCTCAGAAATTTTCAACCCTTAATTTCCCCTGATTTTTCCCTTCTAAAGTAAATAAACTAGTGTCTCTGGTGACATTTCTGTTGTTTAGGAATGAGGGAATATCATACAGGAAGTTCAGTGAGGGAATGCCAAACAAGCCTTCACCACTGGCAGAAGACAACAACAGAAGGGGACACAATGGAACAAAACCAGTTGGTGACAGTGCAAGCTTTTTCCTGGGTCCTGTTATCATGTGTTAGTGACAGCCTGATACAGAGAAATTAAGCTCTTGAAACTTTGTCCATCATTATCTCCATGCTAGGAAAATCTTCAGCCAGAACATGTCTGTATGTCAGGTTTCTTTTCAAGGTAGGATGATTTTATAAAAAGATAACAAACCATACATCCTTGTCAAAAGAGAGAACTGATCACAATATACGGATCCAGGGCAAAACACGGAACTACAAGAATATATCAAAAGCATAACACCAACATCTTCAGGCAACTGTATGTTAGCAGCTCCCAAACACAGTGAGGTTGCATTAGGGCCAGGGGTAAAGGTGTTCTTCAACCAAAACATGAATGTATCTTCAGCAGCTCTGGTTAGATTTGCCAGAATTTCAGGAGATTCTGATATGTGTTGAAAGTACAGAGGAATAAGGGGAACTTTGTTATTTTTGGTGGCAATGTGAGGCAGTGCAGTTTTATAGGAACATGTTTCATAAAGAAATAGTTATGATTATAGGCTGTTATTTCCAGTCACCTCCAATGATTATCTAATGGATGAAACCCCTTCTAAAATGTGTGTGCGTGATTTTGGTAAAATGTTTGATCATTGAAGACAGAATGACTTTAGTACTGTTCTGGAAACAGCAACAAATTCCAGCCAAATGACAATGGCTAGAAAACATTTGTTATGATAATGAATAAAATTATAACTTAGAAATATATGTGGTCACATAAACAGGCACATCATTGACAAGAAGTATTAACAGAAAAAATGTTCCTATGATCTCAGTGAAGCTGAAAGTAAACACACAGCATGATGCTACTTGGGAGAAGTTCACCTCCAATGAGACTTTTACATAGCTCATTTAGAAATGTAGCCTTGTCTTGGCTACTGATCCTAAATACAAAGCCACTCATTTTATTGAATTTGCTTCAATTGGTCAATAGATTTAGAGTTGTAACTAGACATGGGCACGAACGGGGGAAAAAAATCTGAACAGGCTGTTCGGTGTTCATTCCTGATGATGAACACGAACAGCCAACCAGACATGAACGTGTCCCGTTACCGAATGTGTTCGGTGTTCAGTGTTGGTCAGTGCCAGAGCAGCCCTTTTAGCACTTAGAGAGCCCATATTCACAGGTAATGTGCAGCAGGCTCTTCTCCAGCCACCACCCAAGTTTGGTCAAGATTGCAGTACAGATCTTGGAGTTATACATTCCCAGAGGGAGGGGGTAGAGCCCTAGCCCAACACTCCCAGAGACCTGACCAGATCAGGCACTAATAATCAGGGTGAGCCCACAGCCGAGGTGCCCACTGAGCTTGGCCCCAGGGCCTGGCAGCAGCCCTGGAACCTGTGTTGGAATGCAGGCGGGGAATCTGCCACAAGCTTCTCTAAAGTCCAGAGTTCAACCAAGCCAAGCGGGGAACAAGCAGGGAGCATAGTCCAGGGAGCCGAATTCACAGGTCACAGCCAAGAAAGCAGTCAGAGCAGAGCTGGGTCACAGTAGAGCCGGGCAGGTCTGTACACAGGTGCTTCTGTGACAAGGGAAAGGGCATCCTGGCTTAAGAGCAATCACCTCCAGGGCAGTGCTGCATCCTGCTAAGACTCAAGGTCACTACACCGCTGTTTGAGTGCCTGAAGCCTTGCACTTCGTCTCCTTTCCTGTGCAGCAAGACTCTGCCGCACTCCATGCTGCCTTTCAGGTTCAGGGGAGCTTGGTGGGGATGTTGCCGTGGTCTCAGCTGCTGGTGCAGGTAAGGGAACAGATTCTGTCTCTGAGTCTGCCCTGGATTCCTCAGCTTGCTCTGGCAAGGGTTCCTGCTGTTCCACTCCCTGCTGGTCTTCCAAGTGGCTGACTCTGGAGGGGCTTGGAATACTCTCTTCCCTGTCATCCTCCCTGAGGTCTTCATCCTCTGAGGACTCAGAGCCCACGACAGAACCGGAGGGGATAGCTCCCAATCCCACCCACCACACACAGAAAAAAGCCCAACTCCAATGCACTCTCCCTCTCTCTCTCCCAAAAGGCTATTAAGAGCTTTGTCGCACTCCACTGCTTGCTGAAAGTGAAACCAGAACTGGGAGCCCTTTTATAAGCTGAGGACTGATTGAGAAAAGCAGGAGGCCTGTGGTTGGCAGTCAGAACTGCCTAACAGGGTTTGCAGGGATGAGATTGGAATTCCCATGGCCACAGAACACCCCCTCCCCCTTCCCCCCTGGTGTCTGCTCCCACATTACCAATTGTAACTGATTTGCAGTTCCACGCTTGGAACTGCATCAAGCTAAGTTGGGCTTTGATTGGGGTGTCTGGGGTGACAGAGGGAGACAGAGTTCAGGCACCCCCCCCTCCATTGCTGAGGCAATTGATTGAAGGCGCCTGAGTGTCTAGCTTCCTGAACGGCGGCCAAGCGCAACGAACGAGGCTTGCACCGACTGCCTGTTCGGCTGGAATAGCACATCACGACCAGCCCATTTGCGAGCAGCCGAGCGGCCTGTTCGTGGGTTTTTTCCATTCGTAATGCTATCCGTGCCCATGTCTAGTTGTAACCATTCAAGAGATTGCTTTATTGCCCCATAAACTGTAACTAATGAATGTTATTAATTAGATCACCTTGACCTAGACAGCCCAGGTGAGCCTGACCTAGTCAGATCTCAGAAGTTAAGCAGGGTCAGCCTTGGTTAGTAATGGGATGAGAGACCTCCAACGAAAACCAGAGTTGCAGAGGAAGGCAACGCCAAACTACCTCTGTTAGTTTCTTGCCATAAAATTTCCACCAGTGGCTGCCATAAGTCAGCTGTGACTTGATGGCATTCTCCACTCCAATTAATTAGATCACTAACAGTACAATCCTAAGCAGAGGAGCAACCTTCTAAGCCTGCTAGGTCAATGGGCATAGAAAGGTGTAACTCTGCTTAGGACTGCCCTGGAAGTCCAGTGCTAGCCTAAGGGTTTATTTTACGGAAAATACATGAAATGATTGCCGTTGGATATTCTCAAAACTGGGAGGGAGGGCAGCGTGGTATAACCAAATCTCATCAGATCTCAGAAGCTAAGCTGTCCAAGGAAGACTGCAGAGGAAGGCACTGACAAACCGCCTCTGCTTTTCATTTGCCTAGAAAGTCCCTTGCTGGGGTCACCATAAGTCGATTACGACTTGATGGCACATAAAACACACACATTCTCAAATTATTATCTGTGCTGCAATCTAGGCATAAGAGGAGAAACATGAGCCTGTGCTGTCCAGATGGAATACATTTCAATAACAAGTGGGAGTATTTATATCTGCCTGAAATCTGTATGCCTCTTCCTTTCTAGGATAGTGATTGTGTCTTTCTTTAGTTTGCATAATGTTATTTAAAAATTATATCCACAAGAAGAGCTTAAAAGTTAATTGAGAAATGCACATTTTGACTTTTGTTCACAGATATCAAATGTTAATTTTGTTTTTAAAACTCTTGGTGGTCCCTACCATTAGTAGAAACAATAGAAGAAATGAAGATGAGCAGTCAAGTTATGTGAAAGGCTAGAGAGAACCAACACCTATTTGGTATGAATGAATAAATGCGGAAATAGATTTAAACCAAACTACTGTGTAATAAAATAGGTTCTTAAGAAAGTAAGACTAAGGCGAGTCTGAGGAATATATCAGTTTAGAATATTTTATAGAGTAAACATGCCTGTTTGGAAGAGTGCTTAAGATCAAGCATACGGTCTTTATGCTGGTCGTGCCACAGCAATTGAATTGATCTGATCTAGGCACTAAATGACTCTGTTTTAATGATTTCATTTTAGTTGTAAGCTGCCTCAAGCAGATCTCTGGAGAGGCAGCAAGTACAATTTCGAAATAATAAATAAATAATCTCTGCCTCTGACACCATAATTTGTACTGGAGATAGGATGTGGGAAACATTGGCATCTTGCAGGGCTTTTCAGTTTTTCCGATTAATGGAAGTTGGCTGGTTTCCTTCCTAAGGATGTGAAGGCCTGGCATTTTTTGCTCCCTGAGAGTAAGGGCATATTTATGTATTAATTTGGATCCCTTGTTATGGTAAAATTGATTTGTATTGTAATGTTCCTTTCATGGTTCCTTGCTCTCCCCCCATCTCTTTACCAGAATCTTTTTAAATGCCTCACATTTCAAAACATGGGGCTTGTGTGAGAGGTGAGGGATAGATGAATGACATCTGTGTCCACAGCTGTGAGAAATTTAAAATATCAATGAGTTGTCATGCTTATCATGCATAATGAACATAATGGCAGTTTTGAATCTAAGTGACCATGTGAAAATGTGTTCTGGAAATACTTGATGTTCATATTGGGAGAGACAGTGGAAAACATGCACCTGGGACTTGAATCATATGACCTGTCCTAATGTATCTCAGTTAATCAGGTATATTAGGAACATCTGGATTTTTTAAATGTTCTCTAAAAATTCAATTAAAAGAGATAATGCTTCCACAGATGATTCCTAGGAGAGCCATATTTGCTTACTCAAGCCAATTTTCAGATGCCAACTGATGTGTTGACTTCAATTATGCTTGAGTTTGACTGAATGTTTTGCATAGTTCTGTTCATTTTCCAGTTTCTGCACACATCTAGCTGATCTGCAGTTCATTGTTTTCATAAATTTAATTTGATACATATTTTGAGTCATTCTCTTGTATAAAGTGTTATAATTTCTGATCCGGACTTTGCGGGGGGGGGGGGATTTTTACCGTGATCGCTTATTTCCAGTAGGATATTACCAGTTTGGGAGGCAAATCTATTTTTGTTCCTCCTTCAGGACCATTATTTTCAATGGGAAATATATTCAAGGGGCAGCTGTTTATAAAGATAATAGCACCAAATTTGCAAAGTCCTCCCTGTAAACTGAAGACTCCCTGTATTTCGAACAGATTGAACAAAGGGGGGCGATTTTACAGACCCTCAAAGTAGGCTTCTCTCTGTGCAGCCACACTTATTTCTACTGATTTCTAAAATGGCAGCAGCCCAGCTGGAGAACTTCAGGCTGGGAATGGGCCTAACCCCCACCCCATCTTCATTCATTTCAATTTTGTACTCTTATAGTGACTAATTGCCCGTCCTTCAAAAACTCCCAAGTTTCAAGAAAATTGAAAAAAGAATTTAAATTCTACGCCCCCCTGAACCAGCCAAGGCTTTCTGCTTTCAGAGGGAAAGAAAACTCTCTTTCCAACTCACATAGGATGGGGGAAGCAGAATGGCAGCTCTTTGCAACTTGGGATTGGCTGGGAGTGCTCTGTGCTCCTCCCTTACAAAGATAAGATTAGAAGGGAGAGAGGCCATTTCCAGGAAACCAATACCATCGAAGAAAAACATGTGCTCATGTTGGTAAACTATGAAAAACAACAGATTTTTGTCAGGAGGGCTTTTCATTATTCCCAGGCATCTTAGATTTATGTTACTATTCCAGAAAATGAAGATAATGATTTGAAACGGCAATTACTGTGTATGCTGTGCACACTCTTAATAACTATTGGCTTTATTATCTAGACTATTGATTTAGGAAATCAAGATGACTTCTTTTTTTTTTTTTTTTTTTATAAATTTTTTTATTTTTCATAACTACAAAACACTACACCAGACTATCACAAGGAAAGGGAAAGGACAAAGGGGGGTGGAAAAAGAAAAAGGGGGGGGAATGAACTACAAACACTAAACACTACACTTCAATGTTTCCCTTCATACTGTCATAATACAAAAATAGCTCCATAGAATAATGATGGAGTGGTTAATCATACAGAAAATAAACATTTCAAATTCTGATTAAACTTTCCTCCCCCTTCTAGGTCCCGGACGCAATTCTCTCTGTGCAACTGCTGTTGCGATGCTCTCCTCCTCCCCCCCCCCCCTCCGGCTCCTCCTTTTCTTCGTTCTTGGTGCAGCAGAGTTCTGGGTTTTTATTCTCAAAATCCTTTAGTTGATCTTCTGATAATATCTTATAGGCCTGATCTTTATATCTGAACCATATTCCTTCCGGGAATAACCATTTGTACTTTATTCCATGGTCCCTCAGAAGAGCTGCAAACTTTTTATATTTAAAACGCCGTTTCCGGACTAGAAATGGAACGTCCTTCAAAATCTTGACTTTCAAACCCATAAAGTCCAAATCCGCATTGTATGAGTTATATAGGATGGTGTCCCGAATCTTTTTAGTTGAAAAGTCAATAATGATCTCACGAGGCAACTGTCGCTTTGTTGCATATTTTGAAGAAGCCCGACGGACCTCCAAAATGGCGCTTTTAACCTCTTCTTTAGTCGTCCTCGCGGGTGTCGCCAGTAGTTCCGAGACCAAATCCCACAGATCCTCATTTTCCTCCTCTTTCACGTTTTGGAGACGCAAAATTGTCTGCGTTCGTTCCACCTGTAGCCCGATCAGTTGGTTCTCCACCAACTTCAGCTCCTTTTTTGTAGCCTTCACAAGTGACGCACTTTCCAGAGCAGACTTTTCTGCCCCCCCCCCCGCTGCTGCCTTAATGGTTTTCACCTCGCTTTCAATTAAGCCCACCCTTTGATCAGTTTCGTTCAGCTTGTCAACAAAGGGTTTTATGGCTTCCACCACCGCCCTGCGCACCAACTCTTCGAGCGACTCCCCTTTCTGCAAGGTGGCCGAGATTGACTTACCGAGAGCGGGACTTTGCTTCTTTGCTGCCATTTGGGGGGGGGGGGGCGCCAACAAAATTCTGGAACTCCACGAAGGGGAAGAGCGAGTCTTCTTCAGATCAACCTCTCCTTCACAAACGCTTGTAGAACAGAAGGGATTCGCTTGTTTACAGGCTTCCGCCTGTTTCTTTTACTTGCCGTTTCTCGTTGCCCGGCGGCACTCGAGGCGCCGCGCACATCTGCCGGCCTCCATAGGGACAAACGGGCAATTCCCCCCCCCCGCATTGATTTCGGGGAGTTCTTCCCGCCGCGTCCCGGACCCTGGCTCCCTCCCTGGGAGTCCTGGGGGCTAATCCTTACGGATCAGCCGCCCGGTCAGGGTGCCCGGTCGTTTCCTCCCGGACCAGCCGAGAGGAGCGTCCGGCATGGCTGAGAAAACGAAACCGAATCGGAAATCAAGATGACTTCTGTAGGGTTCTTTAATACAAACACACACACACATTCACAAGCCATATCCCAAAATTACAAAGTACTTAC
The DNA here is from genome assembly GCF_028583425.1 of Eublepharis macularius. Classification (NCBI taxonomy): domain Eukaryota; kingdom Metazoa; phylum Chordata; class Lepidosauria; order Squamata; family Eublepharidae; genus Eublepharis; species Eublepharis macularius. The sequence goes on from NC_072798.1 coordinate 53,079,937, forward strand.
ATGAAAGTGATTTTGCCTTGATTAAATCCAAATACTTCGATTTAACTGCTCATCATGAACTGTAATTTTAATGCATCAAAGAAATTAAAAATGGGACATAATCCCCCTCCCCAATTATTCAGGGGTTGTTTTTGTGACTCCACCCACACTATATTGATCAATTTCATTGTTTGAAAAATGAAACCAAAGGTTTTTTTCCTTAACATATATTCTTTTCGTAGACATAAAAATACAGTCCTTAGTAGTTTACACTTTACTAAATCCATTCACTACAATGGGCCTAGAAGAGTGTAACTCTGCTTATGATAGTACTGTAAATCATGAGCATAGATTGCTTAATTATTAACTAGGTATTTCTTCTTCATCTTTTAATTCGTTTGTAGTAAGAGTTTGTGAACTTTCACTAAGTTCAGATTTGGACAATCCAACAGGCAAGAATTGAATGAAAATAGGGATGGTTCTAGGTATTGTTGAGCCCTGTGGCAGAGAATACCTATGCCCCCCTTACCACTATGCACCCTCTTTCCTGCCCACCTGCTTGTGTGCCACCCTTCCCATAGCCTATCCATGTGTCCTTCTCCTGTCCATTCACTTATTTGCCAGCCATCACTTCCACAGTGGTGATGGGCAGTACATTGCATGCAGCTGGGAGTAATACTGTTGCAATTAACATTGCCATGCACCACCCATAGATACTTCCCTTGGCAATGCTTGGGAGCATGTGAGGTTGGGAGTGTGGGTGAGGGCAAGCAGTTGCTGGCAGCAACTAGGTTGAAGATAATGGTAGTGGGCCCCACATGAAGCCACAGCCCTCAGCAGCTGCCCAACCTCAGGATATGCTGATGCCAGTCCTGTTGAAAATGCTAACCTTGAATATTAAAATTTTTCAGTCTCTTAATTGTACATATATATTTTGTATTTTTCCTCTGCAAGCCAACAATTCATTCACATAGAAATTCCTGTATCTAAAAGAAGAAACTTCAACAGAAAGTCATGTTTGAAATAAAGACTTAAGTTATTTTTCCCCTTTTCATTTTTTGAATTGGAGTACCAACAACAACAACAACAATATTCAATGTATATACTGCTCTTCAGGACAACTTAATGCTATACTCAGACCGGTTTACAAAGTGTGTTATTATTATCCTCACCACAATCACCCTGTGAGGTGGGTGGGGCTGAGAGAGCTCTGAGAGAGCTGTGACAGACACAAGGTCATCCAGCTGGCTTCACACAGAGTGGGGATCAAACCCAGTTGTCCTGCCACTCTTTTTTAAAAAAAAAAAATTATTGGTGAGTACATAAATTTTACATAAATTCCCCATATTACCTAAATTATAACAACCCCCACCCTTTCCCCCCCTCCTTATTGACTTCCAACAGCTTTCCAACCCTTAACCCATCTTATCGTTTAAATTATTTTTAACTATATTCTTCTAAATCTTATATATATTGTATCCCTTATTCTAAGCATATTCAAATTATTATATATCTCAGATTCTCTAATAAGTCCATTCTGTTCCTAGCTGTTTAACCTATCTATTTTTAATACAATCTTCTTAATAATAGTATTAGCTTAGATTAATTAATAACTAAATTTCCCCATTAATGGTAAAGTTACTTCTCTCTCCCTTTTATAAAATCACAAATTAATAATTCTCAAACTGCCACAGTCCTCCTTTTACATCTCATTTTTTTTCTAAATATTGTTTCAGTTTCCCCCAGTCTGCAAAATATTCTCCTGGGTCCAGATCTTTCAGTTTTCTTGTCATTTTGTCCATTTCTGCCATGTACAACAATTTGTAAATCCAATCTTCTATAGTTGGTATTTCTTGCACTTTCCATTTCTGTGCATACAAAAGTCTTGCTGCTGTAGTCATGTAAAATAGCAATGTTCTATACTGCATTGGAACATCTTCCATTCCCAAGTTCAGTAGCAGCAATTCTGGGTTCTTATTTATTTGGGTTTGCAAAACCTCATTAATTATTTCTATTATATCTCCCCAGTATTGCTTAGCTACCTCACAAGTCCACCACATATGATACAGTGATCCTTCATGCTTTTTACATTTCCAGCATTTATCTGACATATTTGCATTTCCAATCGCAATCTTCTTAGGCGTTAAATACCACCTATACATTTTATACACATTCTCTTTAATATTGGTACAAGTTGAAATCTTCAAAGTGTTTTTCCACAAGTGTTCCCATGATTCCATTGTTATTTCTTTATGAAGGTTTATTGCCCATTTCACCATCTGGACTTTGACTGTCTCGTCTTCTGTATACCATTTTAAAAGTATTTTGTATATTTTCGAAATGTCTTTTTTACCTTCTTGTAAAATCACTCCTTCTAACTCCGAGTTTTTCAGTCTTATTCCTCCCTTTAAACAGTCCGAGTTGTAAAGATCCCTGATTTGCCTATATTGAAACCATCCATAGTGAGGAGATAACTCTTCTTGTGTCTTTATTTTTAATATTCTATGTTCCGTCGACATTATCTCTTTATAAGTTAAACATTGTTGTTCATTATAGACAGCTCTCGGATCTATTACTTCATATGGTACCACCCATGAGGGGATGCCACTTTCCATATAATTCTTATATTTCTTCCAGATTGTGAAAAGGCTTCTTCTAATATAGTGATGCAAAAACATAGAGTCTGCTTTAACTTATCATACCACAAATAGGCATGCCATCCAAACAATTTTTTGTGTCCCTCAGTTGTCCTGCCACTCTTAACCACTACACCAAACTGGCATGAAAGTTAAACAGACATTACGAGAAGGTAGTAAATGGGCTCCAAAATGGTGGTTGTTAATTCTTTCCTTTAAACATCAACAGCAGTAAGAGGTCTTACCTTTCTCTGAAACAAGCTAAAAAGCTCTAGAGGAAGAAACGGACTATGTGGTGAACTATTCGCAGAAATAGAAACAGATTGGAGAGATTGAATACAAGGGAAATTAAGCTGACTCTAACTTCATCTTTAGAGCAAAATACCTGAGAGAGATACTGATGGGAGGCTCTCCACCAACCACGAACAGCAGTAAAAGGGTTTGCCTTTTATTATGACTAGAGATGGGCATGAACCAAAATACGAACCAAAATTCATGATGAACCAGTCCAGTTGGTAGTCCGTGAACCAGCGGTTCATTAGATCCCATTTCTGATGAACCACCATGAACTTTAGGCTGGTTCGCTTGGTTCATTTTTTGTTTTGTCACTGCAGACAGTCTGGTGCTGATCAATCAGTTTCCTAGGCAACAGGGGATGGACTTCCTGCAGACCTTCTGCTGATCCAGAAGTGACCTTCTCCTGGCCCAGAAGTGACCTTCTACTGACCCGGAAAAGATGATTTTCTGACCTGGATGTGACGTTTTCATGAACCATAGGAACCAGTTCGTGAACCGGGAGCAGGTTCGTGAAAGTTTGTGGTTTGTGAAATTTGACAAACCATGAACCACATGGTTCGGGGGGGTTTCCGGTTCATGCCCATCTCTAATTATGATTCCCCAGATTAAAGAAAGACCTCCTTTCTCCTGTACGAGCCTGCCCAGTGATTGAAATCTTCTCAAGCCCTCTTTTTTGTGCCCTACAATCAGTTTGGTGATAATCAGAGATAAAGACCTTCTCAGTAGTGACTCCTTAACTGTGGAATGCCTTCTCCACATAACCTCATTTAGGTTCTGTGGGAAAAGCATTAAGGGTGTGCACTAGAAAAAAATCATTTCAGTTCAAACCTGTGGTTTCCAAATGAACTCTGTTCTGTTATTGGTTTGCTCTGGGTGGGCTGGTGTCAGTTCAGATTGATTCCATTTGTTTTTTAAATTATCATGAGTTTTGACCTGTTGTGCATGTGCAAGGTGTGTGCTGTTCTTTTCAAGGGGGTTGGGGAAACAAGGATGTGGGGCAGCTTTGTGCACTTAATGCCCCCAAAATCACACAGAACACTCCCTCTCTCCTAATCATCAACCCACCGAGTTTGAACACATGCAGAACAATGAGGTAAGTGTTTTCAGACCCTGATGAATGCTTGGGAAAACACATCAAGGTAAGTGTTGGGCAGCTACACACATACACACTGTTCTTTTCAAAGTGGTGGGTTGTGTAAACAAGGTTCTGTTTATACTAAACCCAAAACTGCAACTTTACCAACCATTAGTCCCCTCTCCTAGTTCAAAAACCCATCAATCCAATGATTTTCTCCTAAAACACAAAACACATGAACACAACAATGGACCTCAAAGAAGATGAGTGTTGGTGGGCATGCACAATGGTGGGAAATTTGCTAGCAAAGCTGCAACGGTGGGATGGCACCTGAGCAGGAGAGTGCTCCATTGCCAACCAGCACAGCACAGTGAAATAAAAAAAAAATCCTGCTTTATGACAGTGCCAATAAATTAGCTTTGCATCCTGCTGTTGCCTGTTGATGCCATTTTCCCTGCCCGTTATAACGATTATAATAGCTTGTTTGTTCTTTTGAAGGTCTGCCGTTAGTGTCCATTTTTGTTTATAAGCATCCGGTTTAGTTTTAGTAACTTCCAAGGTTTAGTCAAAGTTCCAGTATGTTATTTGATGTTTGTAATTTCAGTTTTTGGTAGGTCCTCAGAAGTCAAGGTATTCTATTGTATATTAATAACTCAGTCCGTCTGTTAATTTGGGAGATAGTTGGTAGATGGGTCGTTGCTGTGTCTTCATAAGCAGTGATTGTTTGGTAATCTACCAATTTTACAATATAAATGTTTGGTATATTCTCTTTTTTTAAAATCAGATTGTTGAATCTTCGAACATTGAGAGAAATTCTGTTCAGTTTTGAGTTCATTCCAAAGGTTTCCCCAAAGTTATAACTTAACAAAAATTGTGTTGTCTAAATTAGATTGAACAGTATTTGAGAGTTTACAGTAGTTTGTGGTTGTTAGGAGTGGAATTAAAAAAAAATTGAAAAATAAAAGAAATATTTTAAAGTTGGTATTGTAACCTAATGTCACAATAATGAGAGGAAAAAATTGTTTTTAATTTTTTAATTTTTAATTTTGTTGTTATTAATTTTATTTTATTTGTGTGTGTATATATATATATAGATATAGATAGATTATATATATTTGTGTGTGTGTATATATATATATATATATATATATATATAATTTGTTTTGTATGAATGTAACTGTAAATATGCCTCTTTTTTCCCTTACTCCACTATATTAACATACACACTTATCAGTAAGCATAGTTACACAAATTTCAAGCAGTGTGACCACTATTTATTAATTAGTTCACTAACAATAAGCTTGTCTATTTAATGAAGCATAAATACTAGGCTTATATATATTCTTTTGTTTTCCCTTTCCTTTCTTTCAAAACAAAGAAACAAAAATATATCCCCACTACCTCTACCCTCTCAATAAAACTGTTTAATTTTGTATGTTTTAAGTTGTTTCTCCCCCTTTGCCCCTTGAAGGGTAGTAATTTAGTTTTTTATACTTTATATAACCTTGGAGAAATATCTCCACACAGGTTATTGGTATAATTACCAGTAAATAAGGGTAATATTAATTTAAGAGCTATTAAAGGGATTCCCTTTATATTTTTTCATTTGTTGTACTGGATGGGTATTTTATTCCCTTTGTATGGAGTAGGTGGTTGTTCCATTTTCTGCTTTTGGATAGTTTGTCAAATTCCATTGGAGTTGATAGGTTCAAATCCTGCAGACCTGACTTGTGATCTGAGATGTAGTATAGTTTGTCTTTGGTTTAAATTGTCGATTGGTGTCGTTTGACCATTTGTATTTGACTTGAGCTTGTTGTAGTGTTTCGATTATTTTTTTAATGCCTTCCGTTTGTTTAGTATTTCATCAGGTAGGTCTATAAAAACTGAGACTGAGCAGTGTTAAAAGAGAGTGTTGACTGGGTTTCGGCTATATCTAATATTTTTCTTCTTGTTCTCCAATCTGGTATGACTGCCAAAATGTCCCTGGGCTTTTTCTTTTTTGATTGTTTTGTGATCCTATTCGGTAATCTTTTGTTATTATGGGTGCAATTCTGTCTTCTAAATGCATGACATTTGCTAGCCACAAAATAATAGAGTCCAATAGCGCCTTTAAGACTAACCAACTTTATTGTAGCATAAGCTTTCGAGAAACATAAGCTTTTGAGGAAGTTGTCTTCATCAGATGCATGAAAGCATAAGCTTTTGAGAACTATGGTTCTTGAAAGCTTATGCTACAATAAAGTTGGTTAGTCTTAAAGGTGCTACTGCACTCTTTACTATTTTGCGACTACAGACTAACATGGCTAACTCCTCTGAATCTATTTGCTAGCCAGTTCGCCAAAAAAGAAGGTAAGTATTCTGTGGATGTTGGGTATTTATCAATCCCCCTGAATTTTAAATTAGATTGGCAAGTTGCAACTTCTAGATTGAGTATTCTTTCCTGCATGATTCTGTTTTCCTTTTGGAGATTGCAGGTCTCCTCTTGTAGTGTTAAACTTTTTGAGAGGTTTTGTTAATAGAAATTTTAAGCTGTGTGAGCTGGTCTGCAAGCGGTTTAATTAGCAGCATCCTTTTTTCCAAGATGTTGTTTTCCATTGGTGCTAATAGCATTGCTAGCGTGGGGTCGGGAGGGGAATTCAGCAGCAGACTCACCAGGCTTCCCTCTACTTCCATTTTCTCTGCACTACTTTCCTTCCCATCCCAATGCTTCTGTGCGTGAGATGGTGGAAAAAAGTTTTGGGCCGCTTTTACATTTGTTTTCTTCCACTCTTGATAGTGCTTGCCCATAATTTAGCTGTTTTTAAGAAATTATAGATCCAGAGGAGTTAGCCGTGTTAGTCTGTAGTAGCAAAACAGAAAAGAGTCCAGTAGCACCTTTAAGACTAACCAACTTTACTGTAGCATAAGCTTTCGAGAATCACAGTTCTCTTCATGAGATGCATCTGATGAAGAGAACTGTGATTCTCGAAAGCTTATGCTATAGTAAAGTTGGTTAGTCTTAAAGGTGTTACTGGACTCTTTTCTGTTAAGAAGTTATGGCTTTTAATTTGGGGCTTGGGGTTCTAGGAGGGTCAGAGTTCTCACCTTAGGCATCTGCGCCTCTTCACACTGATGCCACACCACCCCAGGTGAATCCTACCTTTTGACACTCAGGAGGAGCCACCTGCCAGAGTTTATGTGGAAAGATTTGACCAAGCTCCATCCTCAGCTTTTATCTTTGAGCTCTAGAAACAAAAAGCTTGGAAAGATCATGAATTTGCAATCCTAAAGACAGTTTCCTGGGACAAACCCACTTGCAATAACATGGGACTTAATTCTGAGTAGACTTGCTTAGGATTTATTGTCGAAGGCTTTCACGGCCGGAGAACGATGGTTGTTGTGGGTTTTCCGGGCTGTATTGCCGTGGTCTTGGCATTGTAGTTCCTGACGTTTCGTCAGCAGCTGCGGCTGGCATCTTCAGAGGTGCAGCACCAAAAGACAGAGATCTCTCAGTGTCACAGTGCTTAGGATTGCTTCCACAAACTATTTTTAAACCTTTTTTTTTCTAAATTAACCTTTTAAAAACAGATGCTGTTTTTTAATGGTTTTATACACTTGTTTTTTGTTTGCTCTTTTAAGTGTATTGTAAGCTGCTTGTGTGTATTTATTTGGAGAAATGGGATAGAAACATTTTAAATCATTAAGAAAGGCCAGAAATCAGGGAGGAGAAAGTGACAAGCTCCAGAGGCCCATCCATTTTCATCTTCATTCATGTTCAACGTTGTACTCTGTGAAGTGCAGTAAGTATAAGCATTAAGAAAACTAAAAGTATCATGTAAGAGAAGGAACAGAGAAAAGATCCTATTTTAAAAAAGTTAAAACTTCTGTTTCTGTATCATACAAGCATCATTTCCAGGACATTTTCTCTAAATTATTAAGTTACTATAATTGCATTGATTCAGTTTTTATTTTCTCTCACCAAACAATTCATTGCTTGTTCTGCATTCATTTTGCAATCTGAAGCCAGATCAATGCCTGTTTTCTTATCTGCCTTTCTATTCCAGTTTACTTTGCTTCATAAAATTATTGCAGTTAGTTGCATCTCTTTGAGTCACCCACTGCCCCAGGTGGGAGCCATCCATTGTATGGCTGGGACTCTTTTTGATTTTGCTACTATAGACTAACACAGCTAACTCCTCTGGCTCTTTGAGAGTTAATCCCTTGATCAGGAAAATTAGCCAGTATGGTACCATTTTAGATTCCAGGTTGTTCGTTCATTTGTTTCCCCACTGAACAGCGGCAGAAATTCGGAGTATAATTTCACTTCTTTAAATAATGCCAAATGCCTGATGAAATAAACATTGTTATTGCCTTCAAAAATCAAGGAAGCAGTCCACATATATCTGTCCATTGGTTAAGATCTTCTGGAGAGAAGATCTGGCACTAGAGTTGGGCACGAACAGCAATACGAACTTAAAAAACCCACGAACATCCCAATCTGCTGTTCATGAACAATCTGTTAGTGAGGCCCCATTCTAAACAAACAGGTGGTCGTCAAGCCAGACAGTCTGACAACTGCAATCAATTCCCATGGCAACTCAGGCAGGGATTGTCTGAACTCTGTCTGAACTCCTGCTGTTGCCCTGGAAACCCCAATCTAAGCCCAATTTAGCTTGATAGGCAGGTCTTCCTTCCAAGTGTGGATTGGTGCTCCAAATTTGTTACAAGAGGAAAAGCACCAGCGGGGAGGGGGGCTCCCAACTCTGGCTTTCAGGGAGAGACAGTTGCTGTTAGAGAGACAGGGCGAGTGCATTGGAGCTTGAATTTTCTTTGTGTGTGGTGGGATAGGGATCTACCCCTTCAAGTTCCAGGGCTGCTGCCAGGCTCTGGGGCCAAGCTATTATTTATTATTGGTACCTTTCCTGCTGCCTGCTCAGGTAGAGTTTCTGGGAGTGGTGTAGTGGGGATCTTGATGGCTGGAGGAAAGCCTGCTGGCCCCCTCGAACAACGAACAATAAACATGTTCATGACAGGATCCTGTTCATCAGTGTTCATTGTTCGTTGTTCGTGGATGGCAATGAACAATGAACACCATGTTTGGTTTTTTTTCTGTTTGTGCCCATGTCTATTTGGCACACCTTAGCTGGGGACCATGGTTTGCCACCGCGGAAGGAAGGAGGCAGACAGGTGCCTTCCTGGGCATCCGGGAATGTGTCAAGGGTAAAGCTCTTCAGGCTTCTCTGCCCCCAACATGTCCATTGTGCCTGATGCTCGGCCCACCCACCTCACCCTATTTCAGTGCAGGTTTAGCTGGTCACTGGTTTCCACGGCCAGGTAAGAATTTTTTCTTCTTCCTAAATTGGCGTTTGGGAGAGGAGTTATTCGCCTACCTTGCACTGTTAGTTGGGGGAGGTAATTGGCTTGGTGGGGTCGACTTCTCAAGGGTGCAGGTGAGACGTTAGGGAGAAAAGAGTGGACTGGTGAGCACCCTTGGCATATCCCCACTTGTGGGGAAACTGGGGTCTGTCAGGAATGGCTGTCTGCTTTATGGCCCTGTTGCAAGGACAGATACCCTGGTGGGAAATCCCTGGACAAGCCAGTTTCCCCCCAGGTGAGGGAGCTTTAAAGGGGTGAACCACTTAGCCTGGACAGGCTGGGTCCCAGCCATACAATGGATGGCTCCCACCTGGGGCAATGGGTGACTTGCCCAGACAGGTTGGGGGGGAGGTACAGGAGTAACCCCAGGGTCTGACCTGTACCACTAGTTTAAACCCTTGCCGTCCTTGATAACATGTTGTTATGTTAATAAAGTGACCCTTTAGTTCCAAAATTATATGTCTGTCTCTTCATTACAACTGTGGTGGCAATCTTCTCTGTAGGTCTCCCCCTTCAGACATTTAGTGGGAAACTACCAACAACGGGCCCTTCTCTGTCGTGTTTGCCATTCTCTCCCCATAGAGATTTGCCTCCCTCCTTGCCATGCAGGCTGGGATACCATTTGAGTGTCTACTAGGGAAGCAGGTCAGACAGTGGATGATGACAGAACCAGAATTTGTTGAGGCAAACCAGGACTCAGTCCTTGGTCTCCCTATTGCAAGGAGACCGTCAAATTGGAAATTCGGCTATTAGCTGCGAGGCTTTAGGGAGCTTTTTTGCAGATAAAATCTCATCCCTCCATTGTGATCTGCCTGCCACGATTGATACAGTAAGGGAACTGGAGGCCTCTTGGCTGTCTTGTGGCCCATTTTTGGATCACTTCAGCCTGGTCTCCTGGGAGGAGGTGGACAGGATCCTGCAGCTGGTGAGGCCCACTATGTGCTTCCTGGACCCCTGCAGGTCATGGCTGGTGAAAGGCAGAGCCGATGGGTTGGGGGCCCAATTGAAGGTCATTATTAATACATCATTGAGCTCTGGGTTTTTTCCTGGGGCGCTAAAGGAAGCCATAGTGAGGCCTCTTTTGAAAAAAACATCTTTGGACCCCACTGACCCATCCAGTTACTGCCCAGTATTGAACCTCCCATTCTTGGGAAAGGTGATTGAGCGGGGGGTGGGAGATCAGCTACAGGTGTTCCTGGAAGAGACCTCTGTCCTGGACCCATACCAGTCCGGGTTCCGTATGGGTCATGGGGCAGAGACAGTGTTGGTTGCCCTCACGGACGATCTCTGTAGGCACCTGGATTGGGACGGGCTGCTCATCTTGTTAGACCTTTCAGCCCTCATGGACGATCTCTGTAGGCACCTGGATTGGGGCGGGGCTGCTCATCTTGTTAGACCTTTCAGCAGTGTTCAACATGGTTGACCATGAGTTGTTGGCCCACCGCCTCGCTGATGTGGGGATTCGTGGGACAGCCTTGAAGTGGCTTGTCTCTTTTCTCCATAGTCGGGGACAGAGGGTGGTGCTGGGGGAGAGACTGTCCACATGCCAACCGTTAGAGTACGGCATCCCACAGGGGGCAATACTCTCTCTCCTGTTGTTCAATCTTTATATGTGCCCCCTTGTCCAGTTGGTGCAGAGTTTAGGACTGGGTTGTCATCAATATGCAGATGACACCCAATTGTATCTGTTGATGGGTGGCCAACCTGACTCTGCCCCTGACACCCTGTTGAGAGCTCTGGAGGTCGTGTCTGGGTGGGTAGAACAGAGCAGGTTGAAGTTGAATCCTGTAAAGAGGGAGGTCCTGTACTTGGGCCGTGGACTGTTGGAGGCAGAGATCCTTCTCCCGACCTTTGGGGAGGACACCACCTGTGCCCATACCATCGCTTAGGAGTTTGGGTGTGATTCTGGATTCCTCCTTTTCTATGGAGGGCCAGATTACGGCTGTGGCTCGGGCAGCCTTTTTCCACCTTCGGCAGGCCCGGCAATTGGTGCCCTACCTCTTAGCCCAGGACCTAACGACAGTGATCCATGCAATGGTCACATCCAGGTTAGACTACTGTAACTCGCTTTACACAGCGCTGCCCTTGTGCTTGATCTGGAAACTTCAATGGGTCCAGAATGCTGGACTGGGACCAGCATACCTAAGGGACTGACTCTCCCTGTATGTGCCCCAGAGAGCACTTTGTTCATCAGGATAACATCTACTGGTGGTCCCTGGCCCTAGGGAGGCTTGGCTGACCTCTATTAGGGCCAGGGCCTTTTCTCTCCTGGCCCCAACCTGGTGGAACTCTCTGTCTGAGGACACTCGGGCCCGCCAGGATCTTGTATTATTTAGGTGGGCCTGTAAGACAGAGATGTTCTGCCAGGCATATGGTGGAGGCTAATTTTAGCCCATCATTGCCGATCCTTCCACCGGTCTCCCTCTACAAGGGATATGGAGAATCCACTCCCTCTGGTTGCCCTGAAAGGGGCACAGTATTTTTTCTGTTTTTATCTGTATTTTTATCTGTTTTTATAATTGATTTTAAGCTGTATTTTAATCCATGTTGTTCCTCGCTTTGAGCCCACTTGTGGGGAGGGCAGATTAAAAAAGAATAAATAATAAAATTATTATTATTATTATTATTATTATTATTATTATTATTTATAAACTGGTTTCATAAGTTAGCCAAGGTTAAAATAAGCTATGGTTTTGCACTATTTTGGAATCAAACAAATTTCTATCAGTGCTTATTTATTTTGAACTTCACTTTGAAATGTAGACATGCTTTAAAAAACTGCAATTATCAGGATGTTTTATAATGGAAACATTATGTAATTGATACCAGGGATTATTATATATATCTTAAGTGGCATTTCCTTGGAAACATAACTTTTGTGGATACCTTTTTCTTAAGAGTCATATTCAAAGTGTCAAAGAAACATGAGCTGTTTGTCACTGCTGCTGTAGACCTTTGAAAATATGGATTACTTTATAAGGATATTTGGAGCAATGCCTATGAGAAAAGGTAGCACTGTCGATGTGCTAGCCACTATCAAGAGTTGTTTGAGCTATAATCAAAACTATTATTCTGAAATGAAAACTAAATGCACCTTCCAGCAGTGTATGTATTATGGGAAAGAGTAAAATCCTATCGGAATCTAAAACAAGATTTAATAAGATTTTTTTATAAACAAACAGCTGACGTTAATTATAACTTCTCTGTTAAGGCATGCCATATTCATTTGTTTTATTGCTGTGAGTATAGCCTTTTCAGTTCATTTTATTGACAGTTTTCATGAAACCTATTTCTGGCTCCCCCCCTTCCCCCATATGGGTTATATTCCACCTAAGCTAGAGATTAACTGATAGGACTGGGCAATTTATCCAAGTTCTTCTTTACTTACTGCAAAGATTAATACTGTTAACCAAGATTTCTTGAACAAGTGCATAAAAAGATGGCCATAAATCTCCTTGCAAGCCAGAATAGCACTTATTCTAGCACTTATTTGACCATAAGGTTAATTGTTATGAACTAAAGCTTCTAAATGTAAAATCCTTCAATAGGAAGTGTTTTTGACGGCGTAGAAAAACTGTGTTTATGCAAATGTATTTCCTATCTGAGAGAAAGTAAGTAGTGAAAATAATTAACCTTTTAAAAATTATATGAGTAACATGTTTATGATCGCAACATACACTTGTCTGGGGTGGGACGAAGTTATTGTAAAAAACCCTTATCCTGTGATTAGAATTGCAGTATATTGTATAGTCTTGTTTTTATCCTTTGACAGCATGGGCTGACCCAAGATCCATGAACCAGACCAATAAATGCCATGTAAGGGCAGTGTTATGGCAGGGTGGTCTCACTGCTGCATAATTTGTGTTGAAACCATGCCCTTTGACCACATTGAAAGGGGTTATTTTTATGGTAGGTTTATGGCTCAGGGGAATAGCACATGCTTTGCATGCAGAAGGTTTCTGGTCCACTCCCTCCCATCTCCAGTTAAAAGGAGTTTAAAGACAGTGCAAATGACCCAAAACTAAAAGCAGAATGAAGCCACGAACATTGTGATGAACTGGATTGGTTGGTTCCAGTCTGAAAGTCAAAGGAAATGAAAGCCTGTGTAGCATTGTAGCATAGAGCGTTGAACGAAGACTGGGAAGATCATGGTTCTAACCAACATTTAGCCATGAACCTAATGGATTATCTTGAGCCAGTCATTGTCTCTCAATATTTCATGAGGATTTTGTGGAGATAAAATGAATGAGAAGAGCTCCTTGGAAAAAACAGCAGGATAATATGTGATAGTTAGAAATTTTGTTTCAGTTAGTTATTTTTACAAAGCTAGCAAACAGGGTGTGTTGGCTTTGAATTTTAATTAGTTATGGGATGGAATGACCCCACTGGTCCACAAACACTGTTCCATCCATCCCTCTGAGACTTCTAGGCACCAGCAACCACCCGAGTGTCTACCTGCCAACAAGCCACTCTCCTGGCCTGCTCAACCCTTGGAGGGGTTTTCTCTTCCTTTTTGGTACCACTGCCACCATCTGGACATTTTAGGACTTACTCAGTGAAAGGGCCAGTGCTCCCAGTTTCCTTTTCCGCATTGCTGTTCTAAGGCTCTATCTAGTGCTTATTTTTCCCGCTACTCAGCAAGTTGTTACCTTAGAGGTGGCTTATTGCACTTAGGCACTCCAGCAGAGTTAGCAATTTGCCAGCTGACTATCTCTTTTCCCCTGGTGCCCTTTTTAAATAGTATGTTCGAACTATGGAGGTCTTCGTGGTATGGAAAACAAATCCAGTTGTTTAAACTCCAAACAGTTACAAATTTAATCTTCTCCCACTTTAGACTAGCCTGGAAGATAGCCCTCTACCTTGAAATGGCTGACCTGGCTACCTGGATTCATACCACCATAACTTTCAGTCTAGACTAGAGGTGGGCACAATCCCCCCCAAAAACCCAATCAAGCTGATCGTGGATCGGCGCCGGCGCCGATCCCGAATTAATGATCCACCCCGGTCATCTCCCGTTTCTGATCCATGGATCGTGGATTGTGGATCGTGGATCATGGAGGCAAAAGCGGAGGAGTGCCCCACTATTCCTGGCGATACAGGAATGGTGGCTGATGCTGGTGGCATCTGTGTTTGTGTTTGGCTGTCTGAGTTTGGCCATGAGAGCTGCCTATCAGGGTTTGCAGGGATGAGATTGGAGTGCCCATGGCTACAGAACACCCCCTTCCCCCTCCCTCCCTTGGGTGTCTTCTCCCAGCTGGTGACTGCTTTGCTGCTCCGTGGTTGGAAGGAAGCCCTGCTGATCAAGGCAAGCTGGGCTTCCATTCGGGTTTCCAGGGCGACAGAAGGAGGGCAAACAGAGCTCAGGTATTCTCCTGGCTCCATTGCCAGGGGAATACATTGCTGGCGCCTGAGTGTCTGGCTTCCCAATCCGAGCACGATCACCGTGATCAAGCCCTGATCCAGCCCCCCCTCCTGACCGCTGGATCGTTGGCCGTGCCCGAGCATAATCCGCTGGGTCCCAATCATGCGATCGCCATTATTGTGGGTTTTTTTCGATCGTAATGCGGATTGCGCCCATCTCTAGTCTAGACTACTATAATTCACTCTACATATGTCTCCCTTCAAAGTCAAAATAAGCTGGGGAGTAAACTCCAAAGGAGACCAGATACTGTATCGCTATTTGACTCAATTTGTTGCAATATAATTCCTTATTTATATCAAAAGTACAAGTGCTCAAAGTGCGATCTATAACAATTAAATACATAGTATATTGCAGTACATATTGTTACATTTCTATTTCATCAATCATCCAGGGTTTCCAACCCCTGTAAATATTCTCATTCCTGACGCAATGCAAAGCTCCAATCTATGCAAACTAGATATGACCAGGTAAGTCCGTATAATTATTAGCCCTTTCTTATTAAAGACGTGTTTCTTTCTTTATCTTTAGGCAGACAAACTGACGCTGTGGTGGACTTTGCCCCGTTTGACGTTGTCCAAGCAGAAGAGCAAACAAATGCTGGAAAGTTGGTGATGGGTTTGCTAGCTACTGAAATAGCCCATTTTGCAGATCTTCTTCATAAGCCATTATTCATTTGTTCACTCAGTCCATCATGCCAACATATTTAGGTACATTGGTCAAAATTCATTCAGTCAGTGACTAGACGTTACTGGGATGAGATATAAATATCAAAAGCTGGTGAGTTAGCAAGACCGCTATAGTTGGAGACATCCCCCTCCTATTTGTAGTTCCCTTCAAAGTCAACCTGGAGACTCCAGCTGGTGCAAAACATTGCAATTTATTTACTTTCAGGAGCTAGATAGAGCATGCATATCACTCCATTTGCTATCCATCACTTACCGGTCTCAATTCAAGGTAATGACTGTTACATTCAAAGCCCTTCATAGCCTAGGCCTTCATTTCTGTGAAACCATCTTGCTCCCTCTATTCTCCCATGGCAGCTTTGCTCATATGAACAGGTCCTTCTGCAGCTACCTCCCTGCAGTTGGGCTAAATCAACAACTGCCTATACATGCACTTTCTCTGAGGTAGCACCCACCCTGTTGAATAGACTGCCTGAGGAGGCCAGGAAAGCTCCCAGTTTTCTGGCTTTCACAAACTATGTAAGACTGAATTATTCAAAACAGCTTTCAACCCAGATCGTAGGGCTTTGTCAAAAAAAAATAGCTCAAAAAGATACCTTGGTGAGAGACTGGGACTGTAGGCTAGGCTATTGGGTATGTAGATATGTTTCTACTGGGTGGTTTGACATTGATAAAGATGTTACATTAACTACTTATGTTTTAATTCAGAAAGGTTTTGTCTATGTATTTTTGGCATTATGCTAGTTTTCAGATTTGCAGCTACCATACCCTATTGTATTTGTTTTTATTTAGTATCCCAAGATCACATTGCATTTTTTGCCATTAATGTCCTAGCAATAGATTATATTGTATGCACTTGCAGTGTATCATCTGCCTTGGATCTCAGTGAGAAAGGTGGACTATAAAACAACAACAACAATGCTGTCAATAGAGCAACAGATTGAGCAAGGAATACAAAAGGAAGGTATAAACATGCAACTTCTCCGCCTCTCACTCTTTACATATTATAGCCTTGGTCTAAGGCAGGCTCTTTAACTTTGAAGTTACATAGTTCTAAAAGCTTCCCATTACCTCAGTGTCTGTTCATGCAGCAAGTCTTTGTCTGCTCTACATGGCAATGGCAGCCTTCAGCTGGAGTTCAGGTATAATAAATCTCCCAGATGGAATCAGCCAAAAGGGACCTCTCCCTCTGTGACATGGGATTTTATTATCTCTGTTTCTTCACCCCCTGTGGGTCAATGAATCCTTTCCTGAAGTCTTCAGGAAGATACATTCTATATTCTCTTCATCCCCCAAGTCTCTGTGACCCTTCTAGGTGTCAGCTTCCAGCTGGAGGTGTAAGCTGACAATTTCATTGTCTTCAGCCAGGAAAGCCATTAGTACTTCTAAAGGTCAGCTGGTGTGTACCTAGGTAGGGCTTGAGAGCAATTGATTTCTCCCAATCACACCTCCCCAGGAGCATATATGCACAGAGCATGCACATGAGAATACAACTTCCAATAAGTTTTGGATCTCCCCCTCCCACTAGGAGGGTATAGGGACTTGGGAACCCTAACTACTGTCCAATTTCAAATGTATCATTCCTGAGCAGAGTGATTGAATGAGTGGTGGCTAGGCAACATCAGGAATTCCTAAATGAAGCGTATTGTTTGGATCTGTTCCAATCTGGTTTAAGGACCATTTATGCATGATTAATTGAATTTTCTCTCTCTCTTTGAAAGAAGTGTCAATACTTCTAGTCCTACCTGAGCCACCGTTAGCAAAATCCTGTCTCACAGAGGCTACTCATCCACTCTGGCCATCTTCAGAGGGCCTGCTTCAAATGTCCCATCATTTGAGGTTCAATGGGTGGCAACCAGCAAGAGGGCCTTCTTGGTCATGGCATCAAAACTTTGAAACTCCTTTTCCACAGAGATTCATCTATTTGCCTCTATTATTGTCTTCTGCTGAAGGATAAGACCTATTTGTTTTGTTAATGTTCACCACCCTGGGGACCCCGTTTGGGTGGAAAGACAGCACAGAAATGTTTTAAATAAACAAGATAAATAAAATGAAGGGCAAACTAGACATGATGATGGCAGCACCCCATCTTACAATGTAGGCTGGGAGATTAAGTAAAGCGGGGGGGGGCATGCTTTCCCTCTATAAGCACTCCTCCCCTTACTATCCTGCCTTGTTTTCCTCCTAAGAGAAATGAATTCTTGGACCCAAACCCCTAGGAAGAGAAAATAATGGCTGGGAAAGAAGTCATTTCTGGGATAGAAAACACTGGTGATTGAATTGAATTGAAACCAAATAGATGAGAAGCTTCTAACGATCTGGTCTAGCAATTTCCGATCCGATCCAAGCCACACAGTCGCGTCCGACCCTCGGCTACTCCGCAGATCGTCCCCCTCCAGGCCTTTCTGTCCTATGGTGTGTCGAGAGAGATCCGCAGAGTCTCGCAGTGAAGTTTTTACAGGGTAGTTCACCATTGCTTTCCCCAACCCAACACACTTAGCCGTACGACAGCCACGAATGGTAAGTCACACGTTGCCACCCCCTCGGCACTTTGAGCCAGTGTGGGATAAGGGGGCTAGCAATTTCACTACTTTTTAAAATTGTATGGAAATGGGAGAAACAACTGCAAAAAGTAAGATAAGGGCTAGGCTTTTCCCCTTGAAGTGAGGTTTTTCTCTTCCTCAGTGCATTTGGACACAGCAAGCTAATGAAGTTAGATCCACGTATGACTGTGAGCCAAACTAGACTTGATGGCTCCCTTGTGTCTTCCATGGGGCAGCTGTCACCATTTTAAAGTGATTTAAAAATGCCACAAGGGCCCAATTCTGATTGGGCCTGCCGTTCAATTTGAAACTTTTGCCCCCCCCCCTCAACCGCCCCATACCTTTTGGCACTTGAAAAGGTATGGGAGGAGAGACAAGTGTGCTTCAATCTGCTACACTGCAGACTCACTGCAGCATTTTTTAATCATTTGAAAGTGGTGGTGGTGGCCCCATAGAGGACATGAGAGGACACCATCATGTCTAGTTTGGCCCACAGTCTCAATAAAGGGGGGGTAAGTCTTGATATTTCAATAAATGATTATTGGGATTCAGCCTGAGAACTATGTTGATTTAACTCAGCCAGTCCCTAGTTCTAGTCTGCCTCTGTAATTTCAGCATTTTTGGGAAGCTGATCACACAAAGACTCAAACTTTACATGGTAGTTTTAGAAGATGTTTAAACTTCACAGCTGTGGCTGCCAGGATGCTCTTTTGATGGGGACAATGGTGCAGCAGGCATGACTCCTACATGCATGCATGGTGTATGTACACATAAGCTCCATCCCTCTTTGGGGGAATGCTGGAAAAAAAGCAGAATTCCCTATCCTGAGGATGGAGCCTGTGCAGGTGCTCATATCCTGGTCATTTTGTGTAGGCAGAAGGCGGGGCCAGAGGGCTCATTCCTCTTCCCCCTCTAAACATATTTCCACCTAGATTATGCCTGTCCTAATTTTGAGTCCAACTCAACGCGGATGAAATTTTGCTACACAGAGTCCAGCAGCAGCTGGATGCTTGTTACTGTGATCTATTCTTAGCCTATATTTTCACAGAGGCTTATTGAGCTGAAAGCATTTCATTGTTAGAGCCAGTCATGATCTGATCAGGATCTTTTTCAAAGCACATCTTTTAATCTTAAAGGGCCTGGAAAAATTTCAGCAGGAGTGCTCTAAGCATGAAAAATGAGTAAGTCTTGCTTTTAAGAAGGCTAATGCATACTTCTTTGCTTTGAGAAAAGCTACATGTGGCGTTGAGGACTTTGTCACTGCATCACAAGGCTTGTCAACACTTTGCAAATTGGCTTCTTTCAATAGTCCTTGCTTAGCTGAAGAGAAGACTTCTGACGTTGCTCACCTAAAATCTGCACCTCTGAGTCTTTTGCCCATTGCTGTTTACAAAAAAGAGGTTTTTTTCTGGGTTCATCACATTAGACAAACTGTCATTAGCTACCAACTTACCCATAGTGAAAGATGTCATGATCAACAAAAATAAAGGTATGTGTGTGGCGGGAGTAGAAACCAAAATCTCCTATTACTGTTGTATGTGCTAGGAAGCAATTAAAGGCAGCATAGTGAGGGGAGGGGGGGGAAAACTAGAGTATCTGGCTTCTTTCATTTTAATACAGTTTGATTTTTTTTTTTTTGCAGTGGCTAATCTTTCTCCATTGCTGATCTGTTTAGTGATACACACAACAACTGTCAAAGAATGGATCAGCTTTATACTCAACTCTAAATGTGGGACTCATATTGGAAATTCCACTTATCTCTTGTAGATCTCTTTGAGGTCATTGCACATTAAAAAAAAATCTCAATCTACATTTTCTATGGTTGCAGTTTTCCCTTTTGTGCAGGCCCTGTGCTTGTACCAGCTGTATGGGAAGACATCCAGCAAGTAAAGAGAAAGGGCTTGAAAAACACTCATGCTTGTCCCCCAGATCCCCCCCAACTAGGAGCTGTTTCTTCTTCAATTTCTCCTGTTCTACCTTTTTAAAGAAAATTCTCCCAACATGACCTATTTTCTGATTTCTTTTCCCCACCTGTCTGTTCATAAGTGTGACTAGAATATGCCTTAGCTCTCCAATAGCCCTTTGACAGCCACAACTTGTAGACAAAGGTACTTCTGGCTCCTGGTTGACTTCCAGGCATCTTCTGACTTCTTTCCCTGGCATGTCCCAGAGTCTCCCAGCAGTGAGGCAGCTCCTGATACCTCAAAGTTATTTAGGGAAACATATTTATTATTATACAGCAAAGACCAGAAGATGTTTTAATGTCAAACATGAGTAATTTTCACTTGTACAGTGTAATCCACCTTGGATCTCAGGGAGAAAGACAGACTGACAACAACAACAACAGCAACAGGAAAGTATGGAGATACATGTTCTCTGAGGAGAAAAGAAGCTTCAATTTATGGCTTCAGTATCAAGATGTACACTTTATATTCACATTTTTACCAGAGAAATTGCAATACCTGCAATTTATTCTGCCTTCAGTGTCCCTTGTGATAAACCAGCTGTACCATGTATGCCTGGAAAGTTTCCCAGTATGCAAAACCTACTGAGGGATATTTTAATTTGCACAAGACAGCCACATGGCACCACTTGCTCAACCAACCTCTGATAAACAGATTACATATAAAGCAAATGTAAGGCCGAACCCATCAAGTGTAATCAAGCAAGAAGAATTCAGAGGGAAAATGCTTTTAATATTTATTTGGACAAAAATTATCTGTATTTGTAAAAGACAACATTGTAGTTAATTATGCATTTTCTCCAGAACAAATGTTTGGCATTCGCTGGTCTGAAAAGTAGAACAAACCAGAAGCTTATTTTCTAAGGAGAATTCTTTGTGAAAAGAATCAATCAGGCCTTTTTTGTTTCTTCAAGAGGAAAATGCATGAATACTACTGGATGATAACAAAATCAAACAATGTAAGGCTTATCATACTAAGAGGGATTGTAGTAGTGAGACAATTGCCACAGAGGTTTAGAACTTTGAAAAAAATGTTAAGGTTTGGCAATCAGATATTTCACATGGAAAGCCAAGAGAAGTTCCAGTGACATAGAATACAAGTATTATAAAATGTATACAGAAATTACAACTATAAAGTGGGACTCAATTCAAAGGACTATACAGAAATTACAATCTGGGAAGACTAATTAGTTGTTGTAGATTTTCCAGGCTGTATGGCCGTGGTCTTGGCATTGTAGTTCCTGATGTTTCACCAGCAGCTGTGACTGGCATCTTCAGAGGTGTAGCACCGAAAGACAGAGATCTCTCAGTGTCAATGTGTAGAGAAAATGTTAGCAGATTACCTGGTGAAATGTCAGGAACTACAATGCCAAGACCACGGCCGTACAGCCCGGAAAATCTACAACAACTAACGTTCTTCGGCCGTGAAAGCCTTTGACAATATATCAAACGCCTCTATGCAGGACCGGCATGCCCATTGAGGCCAGGTAGGCAGTTGCCTCAGGGTGCGGGGTGCCAGACGGGGCGCCGGAGGAGGCGCTGGGGGTGGGAGTGTGCACCACGGAGCTGCAGCCTCCCAGCCCTCCCACCCCGTGCTGCTGCCGCTGCCACCACACGCCCCCAGCTAGGTGCAGCAGCCGTGGGCAGGCTTCTGGGGCAGCACAGGGCAACTGAGAGGGAGAGCTGGGAGCCACCCCTGCACCATCCCAGCTGCCTGCCACAGCAATTGGACCAGCTTGTGTGCACACCCGTGATGACGTCACATGTGACGTTATCACGTAGGCTGGTGTGTGTGTGTGTGTGCGTGGCCGGCCAGCTGGCTGCAGGCACCGGAAACCCTGGAGCCACTCCTGCCTCTATGGGAAGTAAGGATGCGATTGCATCCATTGGCCCTTCCCTATATATATTCAATATAACTTGTCTCTCTGGTTCAGCAGGAAGCATTCCTTGTGTATGATCCTTGAAAACTTCATCCTAGATGTGCAAGTAAGGGAGGGGAATTACAGTTGTGAATGCTAATGAATCTAATGAATGTGATTACTGAATTAATCAATGATCCAAACACGTGGCATAATGAGATTAATGAACCACAGCAACATTTTTAATAAGCACATTTCTAAAAGGGGCTTCTTACTATGATAAAAATCCATTCATTTTCTCAATAAAGAGATTAAGGTTAAGTATAGTTTGAGGTCTGGTCATAATAAATACATGCTGTTGCAAGGTCAGTATTTTATCTGTGATAGACATGATCTTTGCCCTGGATGTTTAAGGGGAAATCATCATGGTAATCTTTATGTTGTTTGCTAAGTATGGTTAAATGTGAAATGTAAGCCTGCTTGATGTTAGCTTTTGTATAGTCTGTCTTCAGACCTTGCCTGTCTAAATAGCCTTGAACTTCAACATGAAAATATGAAAACAGCTGGGCATTTGCTCAAGAAGATAAATCAAAATGGTTTCTGACTAGGTTTTGTTACTAAATATTTAAATATATGCATTTGGTATGATTTTTATGTTTATAAATTTCTTTACCATTTTACATGTGGCATTATCTCTATGTCCATTTGTTGAGTGGAACAACAACAGTACAGAATGTTTCTGCCTTTATATATTCAGAGCATACCTCCACATGCACATGTAGCCTTGTCTTAGCAAACAGCACAATTTTTGCCTCATTTATAGAATTGCTTTCTTCTGACTGCTGTTTTTTTAAGGGATCTACAGTGCTGTATTCATTTCCCAGACTGGTGGGCTAAGTGATGGCTTGTTTTTGTTTTGGAGATCCATCTGTGTTGCGTGGATGTATTGTCCCATCTAGATGAATTTGCCAGATTCCATTTCAAATGTAGATATTGTTGGTTGCCAATTAACTAGGGATGTGCGTTTCGGCATTCAGAATGCCGAAAGAATGCCGAAATAAAAGTGTTTCGGCTTCTTTCGGGGAATGCCGAAACGTTTCGGGGAATGCCGAAACGTTTCGGGTAGCCGAAAGAAAAAAGCCGAAACGTTTCGGGATTCTTTCGGCTTTCTTTCGGCTTTTCAATGGGAAAATGCCTCCGTCTTCCCGGACGTCTGGGGGAGGCATTTTCCCACCGAATAAGCCCAAAATTGGTGGAGACCTTCCTCTAACCCTCCTCTAACAACCACCCAAGTTTCAGACAGATTGGACTTTGGGGGGCCATGTTATGGCCCCCCAAAGCAGGTCCCCCCATCCTCCCATAAGAAAGCGAAGGAGCAGCATATTGTTAGCATGCTGCTGCTAATCTTCTTCATTATTTCCTATGGGGAAAAAATGAAGAGGCAGGCTTCCTTTGCCAGGGGTGGCATTTTGCATGCAAAATGCCCCCAAGCCCTCAGGGGCCCTTCTCCCACCCCTCCTCCCACCCCCCACCAAGGCTCAGCCTGCTCCCACTTGGGGGGGCCATTTCATGGCCTCCCCAAGTAGGTGCTCTAATCTCTACCACTGACAGCTGGGGGAGGCTTGTGTTGCCAGGGGTGGCATTTTGCATGCAAAATGCCCCCAAGCCCTCAGGGGCCCTTCTCCCACCCTTCCCCCCACCCCCCACCCAGGCTCAGACTGCTCCCACTTGGGGGGGCCATTTCATGGCCTCCCCAAGTAGGTGCTCTTTTCTCTACCACTGACAGCTGGGGAAGGCTTGTCTTGCCAGAGGTGGCATTTTGCATGCAAAATGCCCCCCAGCCCTCTGGGGCCCTTCTCTCACCCTTCCTCCCACCCCCCACCAAGGCTCAGACTGCTCCTACTTGGGGGGGCCATTTCATGGCCTCCCCAAGTAGGTCCTCTCAGCCCCTAAAGTCCACCCCTTACAGCCCCACACAAACCCAATTCCCCCCCAGCTGCCACACACAGACCCAAATCCCCACATTAGCCCCTCACAGACCCAAATCCACCCCCACCTGCCCCACACCCATAACCCCAGGAACAGGCTGGCAAAGGCCAGCCCTCTCCCTTTGTTCCCTATGCTGGGAACTTCTAAACTCTCTTTCCCTGGGCAATTCTGCACAGCCCAGGGGTGCCACAATGGTGGGCACACTTCTGAGTGCCAGCTGGTCCCTGTGAAAGAGCACCTGAACCACAGACACCCTCCCTCAAATTCCCCCACCACCTACAGAGATGGCTGGCCAGCCAGCCCCATTGTTCCCTATGATGGGAACCAACTGCACAACAAAGAATAAAACAAGAACAACACAAAATAAAGTTTTAAAAAAATTATTTTCTCCCTTCCAAAGTACAAGTAGGCAAAGCATTATGACACATTACACCAGCAGTCCCCCACACAGAAAAATAACACAACTCACTTAACATCAGAGAATCACAAAGCACGATTCCTGTCAAAAACACTTTATTTCTTGAACAGCTTTAGGTTACACAGCAGGGGGGAACACCAAAGGGCATGGCAGCACTATCTTACACAAAAATAACACAACTCACTTAACATCAGAGAATCACAAAAACACAATTCCTGGCAAAAACACTTTATTTCTTGAACAGCTTTAGGTTACACAGCAGGGGGGGAACACCAAAGGGCATGGAAGCAGTATCTTACACAAAAATAACACAACTCACTTCACATTAAAGAATCACCCCAAAAATTGCTGTCAAAAGAACTTTATTTCTGTAACTGCTTTAGGTCACACAGTAGGAAGGCACAACAGAGCAGGAAAGCAGTGTACTACACAAAAATAACACAACTCACTCCACATCAGAGAATCACACAAACACAATTGCTGCCAAAAACGGTGAAGTGGGTTGTATTATTTTTTGTAGTACGTTGCTATCATGCCCTGTTGTGCCCTCCTACTGTGTAACCTAAAGCTGTTCAAGAAATAAAGTGTTTTTGCCAGGAATTGTGTTTTTGTGATTCTCTGATGTTAAGTGAGTTGTGTTATTTTTGTGTAAGATAGTGCTGCCATGCCCTTTGGTGTTCCCCCCTGCTGTGTAACCTAAAGCTGTTCAAGAAATAAAGTGTTTTTGACAGGAATCGTGCTTTGTGATTCTCTGATGTTAAGTGAGTCGTGTTATTTTTCTGTGTGGGGGACTGCTGGTGTAATGTGTCATAATGCTTTGCCTACTTGTACTTTGAAAGTGAGAAATGTTTTTTAAAAATCTTTGTGTTGTTCATGTTTTATTCTTTGTTGTCCAGTTGGTTCCCATCATAGAGAACAATGGGGCTGGCTGGCCAGCCATCTCTGTAGGTGGTGGGGGAATTTGAGGGAGGGTGTCTGTGGTTCAGGTGCTCTTTCACAGGGACCAGCTGGCACTCAGAAGTGTGCCCACCATTGTGGCACCCCTGGGCTGTGCAGAATTGCCCAGGGAAAGAGAGTTTAGAAGTTCCCAGCATAGGGAACAAAGGGAGAGGGCTGGCCTTTGCCAGCCTGTTCCTGAGGTTATGGGTGTGGGGCAGGTGGGGGTGGATTTGGGTCTGTGAGGGGCTAATGTGGGGATTTGGGTCTGTGTGTGGCAGCTGGGGGGGGAATTGGGTTTGTGTGGGGCTGTAAGGGGTGGACTTTAGGGGCTGAGAGGACCTACTTGGGGAGGCCATGAAATGGCCCCCCCAAGTAGGAGCAGTCTGAGCCTTGGTGGGGGGTGGGAGGAAGGGTGGGAGAAGGGCCCCAGAGGGCTGGGGGGCATTTTGCATGCAAAATGCCACCCCTGGCAACACAAGCCTCCCCCAGCTGTCAGTGGTAGAGATTAGAGCACCTACTTGGGGAGGCCATGAAATGGCCCCCCCAAGTGGGAGCAGGCTGAGCCTTGGTGGGGGGTGGGAGGAGGGGTGGGAGAAGGGCCCCTGAGGGCTTGGGGGCATTTTGCATGCAAAATGCCACCCCTGGCAAAGGAAGCCTGCCTCTTCATTTTTTCCCCATAGGAAATAATGAAGAAAGATTAGCAGCAGCATGCTAACAATATGCTGCTCCTTCGCTTTCTTATGGGAGGATGGGGGGACCTGCTTTGGGGGGCCATAACATGGCCCCCCAAAGTTCAATCTGTCTAAAACTTGGGTGGTTGTTAGAGAAGGGTTAGAGGAAGGTCTCCACCAATTTTGGGCTTATTCGGTGGGAAAATGCCTCCTCCAGGCGTCCTGGAAGACGGAGGCATTTTCCCTTAGAAAAAAGCCGAAATAATGCCGAAATAATGCCGAAAGAATCCCGAAAGCCGAAAGCCGAAAGAGATTCTTGTTTCGGCTTTCGGCTTTAACGATATAGAATCTTCTTTCAGCTTTCTACTTTCGGCTATAGCCGAAAATTTTTGGCTTGCACACCCCTACAATTAACCAAGCCATTATGTCTGATTTTATCCAACTTTTTTTCCTACAAGGAAAAATATATGTGACAAACTATTGTCTTTTTAGGTAAGGGAGAGGGAATGAGTGTCAGAATGCATCCAAGTTCAGATGTCCATCATCATTCCATTACTTTCCATAGGATGTACATGCCAATGAAGATTCCAGTCAGCAGCTGTGCTAGGCTGGGCCATTATGCTAGATCAGAGCATAATTGGACAGAGCCTAATATGCAACATAGGCAAGTAAAAATAACCCAGTCCAAGTCATCACTGAATACTTCCTTCTCAGGACAGAAGCACAACCCCACACCTAGAAACAATTGCCAAGACTACGATCAACAAACAGAACTGCTTGGTTTCCTTATGATGCTATTTTCTCTTTGAAAATAATCTGTTTCAAAAGATGTCATGTGACTTGGATGGCTGACAGCACAGATACAAAATGATAACTTTGGAATGCATAGCATATGCACGTTTTGTCTGAAAGACAGCTGGCAAAAGTATAAAGAAAAATAGTGATATGTCTTCAGAGCTGCATTTTAACAAAATGGAATGTTGTTGGGTTTTGAGCACACATGGCATTTGGCCTGGGTTGTTACAATCCTGCAAAGTAATAATTTCATACTCTCTCTCTCTCTCTCTCTCTCTCTCTCTCTCTGCTAAGTGTACGTAAGTTGCTTTTTACTGGAGGTAAAACCTTCTCTGGTAAGCGATGCAAGAACGTTTTATACCAGCAAAAAATTAATAACCCTGCCCTTCTGCAATGTATAGATGTTACAGCATTGTGAATGGTTTGAAAGGACCTTAACTTACAATAATGCTAACGTTTATGTAACAATTTCAAAGTGCTTAATGTATACCATTATAAGCATTACAACAATGCTGTAAGTTTTGCCAGCATAATTAACTATGTATTGAACATAAAGCAGATTGGGCCATGGACAAGCCAATGGGCTCCAACACAGCTACTTACCTCACTCAACTGATGGCAGCAAGGATGTTGGGAGTGGGGCAGTCTGTACCTGTCATTTATTCTTAAGGGTAGATTTAAGCCCAATAGCCCTTGCAATGCTACCAACCTCCCTGGGGCTTGAGTTGCTCCGGGCAACCAATGTCTTTCTAGGACAGTGCCCAACTAGAAACTTTCTGGGTAAATTAAAAGTCAATCTGCTCTTGGTTGTAAATAGGGACTGTGGCTGAGAATGACTTGCCATAGAGATCCAGTGAGATCGCAAGAAGCAATTTAACCATGGAGATCCCAGATCATTCGCTAAGCCATTGTTCTATACCAGATTCAGAACAGCTAATGACTATGTAAATATAGCATTGTACATCATAAGTGATCATCATCTCTGCTGTTGGAATTCCACTGTAGAAGATGAAAGACTTAGGGCCAAGCTACACATAATGAATGACACTTGAATGGCAAGTGTATTTCTCCCTGTTCACTTGCCCTCCACTCAATCCACTTGCCGTTCAAGTGTCATTCGTCATGTGTAGCTTGGCCCTAAGAATAGACATCTATATTTATGCTCAAGTTATTTTCTCTTAGATGCTTTGGAAAGGAAGTACTTATAAATTACTCTTACTTTGGGCCTCCCTTGCCAAGCTGCTCCTGAGTCATGCAAAAAGTTTCCATGATGCAGCTATTCCGCATTTGCAGCTGTCCTGTCTGACATCCTGTATTTGTATTTAAGACAGTATTTGCTGTAGGCTTTGTTGCCTCACTCCAAGTTTCTCAAATTACTCTTTGAGAAAACAAGCAAAGTCCCCAGAGGCTTCTGAAGTTAAAATCCACACTGGGAACCACACGATTTGAGGTAGGAACCTGCCCCAGTCAGCTACTTGGGATGTAGTCAAGCCTTAAAACAACACTTTTCAGGCATGTAAAGGAATAGGAGGGTGCAGCTTCAGCCATTGTCTGTATAATAAAGCCTTTGCTTTGGCATGCTTGCTATCAACGACAGGAGTCACGACTTCTACATCTGTTACCTTCAGGGACAGTCAGTAGAAGATTACACTTCCCAGGTCTGCTTTAGGGTATGGTCACAGCTTGGACTTGGCAATTACCAGTTCCTCCTTTACCTCACCATGTTACCTCATTGTGGTCAGTATTAGTAATGAAATTAGCTGTGGTATTGAGGCAGCTCCATCTACAGATGTTCAAACATCCACTGGTTCAACTCAAAATGGCATGTGTTACAGAGGCATCCTTTTCAAGGTGTATAGTATGCTCCTCTGCTACATGTCTAGTTCAATATTATTTTATATAGGCTCTGATGTGTATGCTTCTGTAAGGCCAAAATGTTATTTTCAGCTGTCATAAGTCATGCTTTTGCTATGTTTTTTTTTTGGGGGGGTAACTTATATCAGCTTTGTACAATATCTCTATAATAGATTTACTATGGCATTTTCTTTCCTGGTGTTGTACTCTTGAGTATAACTATTCCAGGTTGACTAATATTACTGCTTGACAGCAAAACTGAGCTACATGCTACACAGCACACAGAAGTGACAGATTCTATAGCCAGATGGTCTCCAATCTATGTTAGAAAGACAAGATAGAGGAGACGAGAGGGAGATGTTTGAGTCTGACATATTGGTAATGGGAACAAGCTCAGAAATTCAGCTGGTCTTTTTGTTTGTTGATGGATGGATGGCTGCACGCATGCATGCATGCATAGATAATATGCCTGGAATTATATTAAAGAATGTTAGCTATATAATGATTCTAATGAGGTAAATGTAGATTTATTGTGCTAAACATTTACAGAATGACAGCATTTGACCTATTTCATTTAATGCTACCTCTTCATCCCCATGTTTATTCCCCTTTATATCTTCTCATTATAGAGAAAAGATTTTTTTCAATATAGGTTTTCTCAATAGGTTTTCTCAATATAGAGAAAAGGTTTCAAATGATTACATAAGTTTTTGATTCAATTATTGTGGTGCCTGGTTAAACTTCTTTATCTTTTGCTAGGCAATATCTATAAGGGTTTCTTCTCCTCCTCCTCATTATTTTCTGAACTCAGTTTAATGAATAAAAAAGCTGCCTGTCCTTGCTGAGACACCAGGAATGAGATGAGTGCAGTCATAAATGCTCGCCACTAAGTGTGATTTAACAAACTTTGAAGAGGAATAAAACGGGTGCCAGCATAATGAGGCAAGTAAGCCCATTTGAAATTGGTATCTCTCAGCACTGAAAGTGGTGTCAAAGGGGAGCTGAGTGCAACTCGCCTCCAGTGTCTTTGCCTGATGAAGTCCACCTCATAGACTTGTGACAGAAAACATCAAGTCTGTAGTCTAGTCAAACAATATCTTTAAAGATTGGGCTAGAAATGAGGTTCACATAAGGTAATGTGTTTCTCTCATAGGACAACTTTTGTAAGGGGCAAATATGCTACTTAACCTACTGCAAAAAATGACATTTATAAAAGACATCACAACAAGTCATTTTAAAAATATATTAAGCGTATCTACATGATCACAGTCAATATAAATTGGCAGCATACAAGCAAAAAAATATACTAAAGTGCAATGTTATTCTTGAATTTTAGTGTGAACACATATGTTGAATTAAAAAAACAGATTTATTTTCCAAGTTAAAAATCTGTATATAACTTTAATTAAGGAAGTTGAAGGAACTGAGTAATATTTTTTCCTGCAAAACAGAGAGATAAAATATGTTCCTTAAAAACAAGCAACTTATTTATTGAACTATCCTAATCATAATTTCTCAGTTTATCCTAGATAAGAAACAGAGAGAGACTGGATCTCTCATTGGGTCTTCCTTATTTTAGTTAAAAGCTGCTGGTGAGCCAGGAGCTGCTTCTCCAACTGGGCATTCCATCAGTCCCCAGATTCACCAATAATAGGCTGACATGGGGAGGTAGGGAGGGGAGTAGGATAGGCTGTACTTTATTGTTGTTTTTCCAGATCAGAGTTCTGGCTTCAAATACCTGACTACAGCCTGAAAGTCTGCCTACTCCCTTATCTTTTCTAGCTTGTACTCGTACTCCCAGGCCTGGGTTCCTACTTAGTATTTCTTGACTGGGGTCTGTAGCTTAGGTTTGTGTGAATATCCAGATACAGAGATCAGTTCCTCTGGAGAATATAGCTGCTTTGGAAGATGACTTCTATGACAATATTCCCTGATGAGGTCCCTCCATTCCCCAAACCCCGCCCTCCCCAGGCTCTGCCTTCAAATCTCCAGGAATTTCTTGGACTAGAGCTGGTAAATCTAGTCACTGCGTCTTCACCACTAGATTAGGTCTTAAGATAATCAGGCCTCTACCTCCCTGTTTCCTCCTGAATTCCCAGATTTTTACAGCTGTATCCCATCATTTCCAGCTAGATGTCATTCTTCTACTCCCTTTTAGTTTTCTTCATCCTGCCACTCCTGCTCCCTGAGTCTTTTGGCTTACACCTGAGGTTTTTCTACCCAAGACGTCTCTGCTGCCAAGTCAGCCTTTACCCGAGGCAGCTAATCTTTAAGGGCCCTCATCATTCAGTCCTGCCTTTCCCTCATCTTAGCAAAGTGTAGCTTCTCTTGGGGCTGTTCCTAGGCTCCCATACACCAAACCAGTGATCCCTAGGGCGTGGCACTGCTATAGAGATGAAAGGCTGAATAACCACATGGTGCTAGGGGAGAGAAAGTTAAACCCTTTTCATTCTATGAGTGGAATTTCTATCTGTGAACTAAGTCTCGAATGTTATGGGAGTTATTAAGTATTGTGATTAACAGCTCATAAAAATATCTTTATTGAAGACTGGAAGCAGACAGACTAAAACCAGGCTCAACAGGAGCCAATCTATACTTAAGAAAACTGCACCCCTTTTTAGCAACAACCAGTGCAAAGCAAGTAGTTAGAAGCCTTCGTTTGCATGAACTATATACAAAGTAACTATTTACAGCACAGCAATTGGATTATAAGGTAACAATTATGATTGGCCATTAGCAGTGCAAAAACACTCAATATCCATGTAGGCCTCAAAAGTCTTCATTCAGACTCAAGCTCCAGCAATACACAACACCCCTCCTCCCTATGTTTGGGACACCCCATTGCAAATGAAGTCTCCGAGGTATGACAGGGGATGGCAAGCCCTCTGAGACCTACACAACCCATCTGTAATGGATGGTCCACTGACTGGTGGCCCAGCGTTGGCAATGGCCTCCGCCCCACTAGGAGAATATGATGAGTCTCTCGAACTCGCTAGAGTTTCTGGACAGCTTGGTGCCGCTGGAATATCGGCACTCTCCTTGGCTGCCACCACTGAATCAGCCCTTGCATCAGCAGTGCAGGGTGAATAGTCTCTATCTAGACCCTGCACCTGCTCCGGCCAATGCTGCCGTAGCTGGTCATTGTGTCACTGGAGTTTTCTGCTGGTGACATCGGCCACCTCATAGGAGACCAGCCCAGTCGCCCTGAGCACTGATGCCAGAACCCAGATCAGCCCTTCCCTGTAGTTCTTGCCATAAGCCGCCCTGCTGGAACTGCCTGGGTGGCCCCGAAACCTCTGGCTCCTGCTGAGCATCAGGAGCTAAGTCTGGGTGGAGCCAATCGAGAAGTGTGGTAAGCCGTCAACCCATCAAGAGTTCCATTGGGCTCAGTCCCGTAGTGGAGTGTGGGGTGATATTCTACCACAATAAGAAATCAGCCAATCACTGGCACAAATCCCCCTAGCCTAATCTGTGGAGGGAGTCTTTGATGAACCTCACCATTCTTTCTTCCTATCCATTAGTTGATGGGTGGAAAGGTGTGGATGTGATGTGTCTGATGGCATTGTTCTCAAGGAACCTCTGGAATTCCTGGGAGTTGAACTGTGCACCGTTGTCGGAGACGATGGCCTCTGGCAGTCCGTGGGTCACAAACAAGTGAGAAAGGATGATTACTGCAGATGTCATGGCCAACACGAGAATCACTTCCAGCTGCTTTGAAAATGAGTCCACCATGATGATGAATTCATGCCCTTGAAAAGGCCCAGTGAAGTCAATGTGGAACAGTGACCACAGTGTGCGCATTGTCTCCTATGGGTACACAGGAGCCTGTGGCATGTTGGGGCGAGCCTCCTGGCAGGGCTGACAGGTCTGGACTCATTTTTCCACTGCTTGGCCCATCTCTGGCCACCACACATAGCTGTGGGCCAGAGCCTTCATCCTGATGATCCCCAGGTGCCCCACATGAAATGCCTCCAGCACACCCTGACGCAGCATGGTCAGGATGACAACTCTGTTCCCCCAGAGCAGACACCCCTTGTGGACTGACAACTCGTGCTGGCAGGAACTGAAGAGCTGGAACTCAGTGTCCAGCTGGCTGGCAGACCATCCCCTCCACACTCAGGTGAGGACTCGGGAGAGTGAGGGGTCATTAGCAGAGTGGGCAGTGATGTCCGAAGCAAGGAGAGGTGGTTGGGGTAGGTCTTCTAGCTGCATGACCCCCATGAGCAGGAGATGGGTTGGCAGTAGGGCCCAGAAGTGGCAGATGACTGAAGGCATCAGCATGCCCCATGGCTTTGCCCGGACAATAGGAAAGTCTGTAGTTGTAAGTGTACAGGAAAACCAACCAGCGCAGCCCCAGACCAACAGACCCCACATGACCTGTGGGGTCTGTCGGTCTGGGCGAAGAGGCCTAGTAGCAGTTTGTGATCAGTGGCGATCTTGAAGTGCCATCTGTAGACATAGTTGTGGAACCTTTTTACACTCGTGACCAGAGTAGGAGCCTCTTTGTCAATCTGGGCATAGTTCCGTTCTGCCAGTGACAAGGTCCTGGATAAGTAAGTGATAGAGGCCTCCCGCCTGTCAGGCATTCAATGGCTTAAGACTGCACCAATTCCATAAGGTGAGGCATCACAGGTGAGTATGAGCAGCTTGAGTTCATCATAATGGGTAAGCACGCTGTGTGACAAAAGGAGCTCCTTGACTGTGGAGAATGCCAGACCCAGGGTGTGTTTTTCTCTAGCAATTGATGCAATGATTCAGGCAGTGATGCCTTGTGTGGCAGGAAGAAATGGTAAAAGTTCAGGAGCCCAAGGTATGATTGACATTCTTTCTTGGAGTGAGGTGGTGGTGCACTGCGGATGGCCTGCACCTTGCTGGCTGTAGGTTGGATGCTGTCGGCATCAATCAGGAATCTCAGGAACTCTATTTGAGGCACACCAAACTGACACTTTTCCTTCTTAACCTTGAGTCCAGCATCTTGAAGATGACAGACTACCTGTCGAAGGTGGTCTGTGAGTTCTGTAGAGGATGTTCCTGCAATCAGGATGTCATCAAAATACAGAATGACATCAGGGATGCCCATCAGCAGTCCTTCCATAAATCCTTGAAAAATTCTGGGTGCCACACTGACCCCAAACTGGAGCTGCTTTACTTTGAATGCACCTCAAAGAGTCACGATTGTTTGCCCTTCCATGGTGGCTTCATCTACTGGAAGCTGCTGGTATGCTTGTGCCAGGTCAATCTTTGCAAAGATCTTGCCCCTGGCTAGTGATGTCAGGAGGTGGCTCACTACCAGCACCAGATAAGCGTACTGCTGCAGTGCCGTATTTAGGGTGCACTTATAATCTGTGCAGATGCATATTGTCCCATTGGCCTTGATGGGCATGACTACGGGAGTCTCCCAATGGACATGTGACACAAGCTCAAGGACCCCTTGTGCGATCAGCCACTCCAGCTCCTCGTTGATGCATGTCTTGAGAATGAAGGGAACACGTTGGGTATTGTAGGGTCTGGGTTGAAGGAGACCAGTGGTCCTGTGTACTGTCCCAATGAACGGTCAAACATGGGTGGAAACTCAGAGCAGATGGCTTTGATGTCCGATTGGTTGATTTGTTGAATGCCAGTGACATGGATTCAAACATCTCAAACCAATCTCAAACCAATCAAGTCCCAGCAAACTTGGTGCCACTCGACAACGACCAGGCGGAAGGGGCCATGAAAGTCCTTGAAACTGATCTTGAACTTGCTGACACCCGCCACCGGGATCCGACGACCCTGGAAGTCAGTCAAATGTATGTTGCATGGCTCGAGCTGTTGGTCTACTTCCCTGGGACACACTCAGTTGAATGTGTCCATTGAGATGATTGAGAGCACCAACCCAGTGTTGACTTCCATCTTGCATGGCATTCCTTCAATGTTCACCATTACCATGATCTTTTCCCTGGTGGGCGTCCGGGTGTTTAAGACTGTCATATGACTGAAACACTTGGGTCACGGAGTGGCATTCTTTGGGCCAGAAAGAACCCTTCTGTTCTGGCCGCCGTTGGCATGGAGTCTACGGTGAGGAGCCTCTGCTCCTGGTTTTCCCTGCATGCACATACAATGTGCCCCCTCTTTCTGCAAGCCCAGCATTCGGCATCGCGGAATCTGCAGGATTTTCAGTTGCAGCTTCCTTCACAGCTGGCGTAGGGCAACCTGTTAGTGGTCTGTGGTTTGGAATGCTTGGGTTGTACCACTTGAGTCCTGTGGACCTTGTCATTGACCCCCGAGTTGCTCTCAATGCTCTCGTGAGGGACCTGTTCCGCCCTCTTTGGTACGGTTGGATTCCGTGATTAGCACACCTCTCTGGTTGACTGGGCAGCTGCTTCCGCTGCAAGGGCCTCCTTGAGGGCCTCCTCAAATATGAGCTTCCTCTCGGTGAATAGGTGACATTGCAGCTTCTCATCCCACAGACCACATACCAGTCGATCTCAGAGCATGATCTCTAGGTCAGTGAACTTGCAGTGTCATGCCACTTGCTGGAGAGCTGTAACAAAAACAGTCACTGACACACCCTGGGCTTGGTCCCGCTTGTAGAATGCATGCCGGCTGGTGATCTCTGACCGCCGTGGCAAGAAGTGGTCTTGGAGCCAGTCTTTTGATATTGATATTCAATGATATTGAATGCCATTGCTTGGAGCTGTGCCTGCGCCACGAGTGCCAGGGCTATGTTGAAAGTGGACTGCCCACAGATGCTGAAAAAGGTCACTCTTTGAAGGTCTGCAACAGTGACCTTATTTGCCTCAAGGTAGAACTTGAACCCCGTGATGTATGACTCCCAGTCCTTGGTGGTTGAGTCAAAAGGCTCAAAGGGGCCCTTAGCGGCAATGGCTCACTGTCAGTGAGTTGTGACAGAGCAGATGTGTATGAGCTCTGGGTTGACCAAGGTGACAGTTCCTCAGCAAATGGTGTGATTCAGCTCTAGGTGTCACGGGCTGCCTAGTATTTAATCTATCCTCTAGGCAAATTACCGTGACTGAGAGGTCAGTCTTGAATAGAGGTTTAGGGATTGTGCCCACACCAGATTACAACCCATTCAAAACCCAAGTGGATATATTTAAGCTAATTAGACTTATTAAGCTTTGGAAGGTCTTTGGTGGTGGAGGAGAAGCACCTGAATATAAGGGCTTTAAATATAAATCTGCTTTTTCTCCCACCATGTCAGATTCAATGATAGATAGTTTTGAACAAGTGGCCATTAGGGACATACAGAAAGTGGAGACGAGGAGACCATACAAGAGATACAATTTGACTAAGGAGGAGTGGGAGGCATTGTGTACTTTGCAACGTGACAAGAACATTATTATAAAGTCTGCCGGCAAAGGTGGCGGTGTGGTGCTGCAGGATGTTAAACATTATTTGCAGGAGATGGAGCGTCAGTTAGGCGTGGAGACGGATTACCAGCGTGTTTTGGACAACCCACTTCCCCAAATTCAAAATGTCATCAAGGTCGTCCTGGATGAAGCACTTATATCATATGAAATTGACCAGAAGACGCATGATGCACTTATCAATCAGAGCCCCCACACCCCTGTATTTTATTTGTTACCTAAAATACATAAGCCGGGTATCCCTCCACCTGGAAGGCCAATTGTCTCCAGGTCCAATTTGGTCCTCGAACCTCTGGCTTTTTTTCTAGACTATCATTTGCAGCCACTTGTTCAATGTACCGAAGCATACCTTAAGGACACTACATCTCTAATTAATTTGATAGAGCAGCTGGTGGTCCCGGAGACAGTATATCTATTGACAGCGGATGTATGCTCCCTCTATACTTCCATTCCACACCAGGAAACAAGGGAGGTGGTTGAGAAGGCTTTATACATGAGGGAGAAGCAACAACCCTCGACCCAGTTTTTGCTGAGCATCTTAGATATTATACTGGAGCGTAATTATTTCAAACATGAAGATCAGTATTACTATCAAGTTAAGGGGGTGGCTATGGGGTGTGCCGCCGCCCCCAGTATAGCCAATCTATTTATGTCATCTTTGGGGAGCAATTCCATTTTGCATCTCCATACTAATCCATTCATCAAGGACATCATATTTTACCAGCAGTGCATTGATGACATCATCATGATTCTGGATACTCATAGACAGGCAGAGGCTCTGTTAAACTGGATGAATGATATCAATCCTAATATTAAATTTACGTGGCAGGGCAGCATGAGATGTGTCAGTTACCTTGATGTGGTAGTATATAGATACAATCAACACTCTTTTGGCATGAGATTACATAGAAAGACCACTGATAGAAATTTGTACTTGTACTCTGACTCCTTCCATCCTGGCCATTTAAAGAAGAACATTCCCACAGGACAATACCTGTGTGTGTGGTGTAACTTATCAGTTATGTCAGATTTTGCACGAGATTGTAAGTATTTGGACCGTGCATTTTCATCAAGAGGATACCCTTTGGCTACTATTGTAGCAGCACGACAAAGAGCATGTGATACAGCACATTGGGACCTTCTCTCAGCACAAAAACGTGCACCTGATACCAGAATAAAGTGGGCGCTTGATTACACGGGCATGGCTCCAGCGATCACGAGAATCATCCGCAAAAATTGGCACCTTATAGAAGGGATACCTGGATGTAGGGAACCGCCAGCAATTGGGTACCGCAGATCCAGGAACCTCAGAGACATGCTGGTGAGGTCTGAGTTCAAGGGATACACAGCACCAAGCACATCACCACATGGACATTTTTCTTGTAGAGACTGCAGTGTTTGTGGATTGATGGTTAGAATTAATGAGATATCTCATCCTAACATTAGATTGTGGAATCGAAATTGTAGTTTCTCCACTTGTAAGACTACAAATGTCGTGTATATTATTCAATGCAAATGTGCCTTGATTTACATAGGCAATACGACTCGTTCCTTAAAGACCAGGGTGCAGGAACACCTGTCGCGTATTAGGACTGGGGCTCTAGAGGCCCCATTGGTGGCCCACTTTATGGAAAATCAACACAAGCCGAGAGATATGAGGGTGTCCGTCTTACATGTGCTAGAATCCAAGCTGCATATAGATTGCACATGCAGGTTACTTCAATTGGAAATGGAAAGTATTTACAACTTTAAAAGTATAATTCCTGACGGTTTGAATCAAGAGATGGATCTTTCCTGCTTTCTATGAATTTTGTATTTCTCATAATGCAATGTATCTTCTCAAAAGTTAGATAAGATTGTGTTTAGTACGTATGGGATGTTGTACCTTTAAGACAATCGGATATAAATGCACTCGTTGATTGGGAGGTGGCACGGCATTGTTCCATCTGACCGCAACAACTGGTTGGAAACAATGAGTTTTGTGTGACCAGTGAGTATGGAAAATGTAACCATTTATAAATTGATGCAATTAATATTACTGTACAAGATTGAGTATATATTTTTATTGTAGCCATTACATCATGCCCGTGAGGAAGCGGTTCTCGTGAAATGGGGATTGAAAAGGAAGCTGGCATAGACCTGTAGGCTGTTTGGAAGAACGTCTCTACTTCCCTTCAACTTGGAGGATGGTCTGCACACATGCAAAATAACAACTTATCTGCATCAGTTGGACTGATTATTAACTATTTGGTCTATTTGAGGCTATTATAGCCGACTTTGGTTATTGTAAATTGTATTTATATATTATTGAATTGAATGCTTCACTTTGCACCTTGCACTTTAAATACAATTAACTTTATATATAATTTGATACTAACTTGTCTTTTTGATTATATTGCCTTCCCTTTTGGTTGGTTATTGTAGCTTGTTCTGTGGGTATAGGCTCCCCTGGTTCTTTGGCTTGAACTATATACAAAACAACTATTTACAGCACAGGAAATGGATTATAAGGCAACAGTTATGATTGGTCGTTACCAGTGCAAAAACACCCAATAGCCATGTAGGCCTCAGAAGCCTTCATTCAGACTCAAGCTCCAGCAATACACAACGGGAGTAACCAGAATACAGATTCTATGAAGATTTTTATGAGGGGGGGGGGGGAAGCTACACCTCAATGCAGCCTATGAAGCTCAAAGGTGCTGGCATCAATAGTTGAAAATCAGATGAGCAGCAGCTTTGCTTTCAGAGCTTAGAAGCCACCCCCAACTGGCCTGGATTACCTGCTTTGCTAAAAAAAAAAGAACAGTGTAATGTTTCTGACAGATTTTTGCAAGGCCATTAAAAAAAAAAAGGAATACCACAACAAGGCTCACAAAGCTGTCTTTGTACTTGGTGTTAATTTCTCTGGGAAAAGAAACTGAATCTTAAAAATATTATTCCCCCCTTTAAATGACACCTTACACATTGCCTAACAGATCATTAGGAAATATAGCTAGAAATCAAATAATGGATGGGGTGATGAAAGATTGTTGTTTTGTGCTGAGTAGATTAAGAATTTTGCTTGCTAACAGTGACCAGAGATAAAATAATATCTCATTGATTCCTTGAATGTTGAAGTATTTATTTATTATTTAGAGCATTTTTTAAAAAAAGATCGTATCAGTGGCAGCTCAGCAAGGGTGGAGGCAAGGTCTCCTGATGCCCCTGCCCCAAACCAACACTCCTACCTCTTATCACTCTCCTCTCTTTCCTTCTGCACTGTACTGCATTGCTCAGGAGCCAGAGTAGATAATACTGCTCTAATTCCTGTGGCATCATAATACACAGTGTGGATAGGGCTAATGAACTCAGGGTGGAGCTCGGAGACCAGACTAAAGAGATCAGCTGTCATGGAGGAAATGTTGGCAGCAACTTCAAATCTCTTGGAATTTTGCAAGCTAGATTTGACAAGTCTAACTGCAGTAAACCTTGCATACCCAATAGGGGCTTCCTAAACTCTTGTACCTTGCAGGAATTTTGGAAGTCATATGGGGCCTGTACATATGTTTAAAGATGTATGGGAAATGAGGAGAGAAGGAGCATTAGATACTTTACCTCTTGATTTGGAGAGGGGGTGATGGGGCAAGGGTGAAGTGGTGGCAGCAATGGAGGCTATACTCTAAAATCTGTCACTGCCTCACCTTATCACAAAGTACAATCAACTATGGACCGTAAATAGAGATGGGCACAAACAGAAAAAAAACGGAACATGATGTTGGTTGTTCATTGCCATCCATGAACAGGGACTCACAAACAACCACGAACATGGCCCTGTTCACGAACATG
This sequence comes from Eublepharis macularius, assembly GCF_028583425.1. Lineage (NCBI taxonomy): Eukaryota > Metazoa > Chordata > Lepidosauria > Squamata > Eublepharidae > Eublepharis > Eublepharis macularius. The sequence continues at coordinate 53,119,607 of NC_072798.1, forward strand.
TTCATGGTGGGCTGTTCATGGGGGCCAGCAGGATCTCCTCCAGCCATCATCCAAGTCAAGATTCCTACTGCACAACTCCCAGAAACCAGACCTGAGCAGGCACCAGGAAAGGTACCAATAATAAATAATAGCTTGGTCCTGGAGCCTGGCAGCAGCTGTGGAACTTGAAGGGGTAGATCCCTACCGCACCACTCCCAGAAACCTTACCTGAGCAGGCAGCAGGAAAGGTACTAATAATAAATAATAGCTTGGCCCAGAGTCTAGCATCAGCCCTGGAACTTGAAGGGGTAGATCCCTATCCCACCACGCACAAAGAAAATTCAAGCTCCAATGCACTCTCTCTATCAAAATGCCAACAGCAATTCTCTCCCTCTCCACTGTCTGCAAACTAAACCGGAGCTGGGAGCCCCCTCCCCCCTGCTCTTCGCTCCCTTGTAACAAATTTGGAGCTCCACACTTGAAAGGAAGACTGGCTTATCAAGCCCTGGCCCTGGTTGAAGCGAGGCGGGCTTCCTTAGGGCCAGGAACCACCAGTAAACATTTATCCGCTAATCGAAGTGGTCTCCGAAGAACATACAGGGAGAGGCAGTCCCGAAGATATGCCGGTCCCAACCCGCTCAGGGCTTTAAAGGTAAGAATCAACACCTTGAATCTGATTCGGAATTCAACCGGAAGCCAGTGCAGCTGGCGCAGGACAGGTGTGATATGTGACTGGTAGGATATACTGGTGAGGACCCACGCCACTGCATTCTGGACCAGTTGTAGTTTCTAGATCAGGCCCAGGGGTAGCCCAGTGCAGAGTGAGTTACAGTAATCTAGCCTGGAGGTGACCGTTGCATGGGTCACTGTAGCCAGGTCCTGGGGTGTCAGGTAAGGGGCAAGTTGCCTGATCTGATGGAGATGGAAAAATGCAGACTTGGCAATCCTGGCCCCAGACTGGTGGAATGCTCTGTCAATGGAGCCCTGTGGCCAGTGGTTACCAGTGGTCTAACCATACTATCCAGTAGTCTAACCATACTATCGTTCCGCCGGGCCTGTAAGACAGAGCTGTTCTGCCTGGCGTTTGGTGGTTGAAGGCAGTGGTGCCATGTTGGCCTCCCACCTTTGGGGTGAGGTGGCGGTTCTCCCCACCAATGCACTTTAATGTACTTGGCTAATTTATTTTATTATTGCTTATTGTATGTTGATTTTAGAATTATAATTTTCTTGTTATTATTGATTTTAACTGTTGTTCACTGCCCAGAGCCCCTGAGGATGGATGGTTTATAAATCAAAATAATAAATAAAATAAATAAACAAACAGCAACGAACAAGGCTTGCAACGACCACCTGTTCGTTTAGAATGGAGCCTCACGAACAGCTTGTTTGCGAACAGCAGATTGGGTTGTTCGTAGCTTTCTTTTTGTTCGTATTGCTGTTCGTGCCCATCTCTAACCATAAATTCTATGGCAATTAAAATGTGTTGGGGAAATGATTGTATCTTACACGCCAACTGAATCCATTAACATTTGGGCATATTTACCACAGTGAGACAACTGGGCTTTATTGAGGTTATTTATCAATATGTTGTTTCTGCAGGTTGTACTTATTTTTAAATGATGATGTGTCAGTTCAGAACTCCACTAAAGGTTTACATTATTAGGAAAGGAGGTCATTAATGCAGATGAAGGCCTGGAGCCAGCAGTTGAGTACTGATACCACTACAAGGATGGGCTTGTGCTGTCAGGTTATCTGTCAACATACTGTTTAATTGAAATTGGCTGGAAAATACTTCAGTAGCTAAGAGAGTAGACCGCTCTGCAGCCAAATAAACTCTGACTAATCTTCTTAAGATATCAGAGTTTCAGGGCATGTAGAATATAAGTGCATCTTTTGCCTCTGATGACAATTCAATGTTTAGCATAGATTTTTCTCTACAATAACCCTGAGGTTCAGGGCAGTACATACCTCACCAGAGATTAGCCTTTTATTTCCTCCTAATGCTACCCCTAAAAACAGGACTGGAAAAACCACGGGCGGCCCTGGAACAATTGTTGCGAAGAAACCACACAATACCAGGACACCACTATAACGAATGTACATATATTCCTGTCCACATGTAAAAGTGCAAAGTGCAAAGTGCGATGTGTTCAAATATATACAATACAGAAATACACAGTATAATCATATACAGCACATATGTAGTTCAAACAAGTCTTTACAGTCCGTACAGTTCCTTGCTTTCATTTAAAGTGCAACATGCAAAAAAATTTTTAAATGGAAGCCCATGGAGAGAATCGTGGAAGATGTAATCACATTCCCAGTCCCAAAATTCAAGATTTATCCAACAACGCCGACGGGGATGTGCAGGCAATTGTCATTAACCCGTTTCGTGAGAGGACTCACTTCATCTTGGGCATACAAAGAATTCAGACTGGATACACTGTAAGTGTAAAATAAAATGAATTACACAGCCAAAATAAATCACAATTAGCAATATATACACAATACAATGACTTTTTACTTACAGAAAATTGCAAGAACCAAACTCATTCTCTGAGGGCTTGAGAAGAAGGTGGTGTTAACGGACTCATGATTGAATAAACAGCAACTGTGTATATAACTCAATTTGGGGCCAAATCAATCAATGTACTAACTAGAGCCAGCTGGAGGGTACTGAGTCATGAAACAACTTGCAGCCCAAGTTGCCAATTATCATAGAAAGCAAGAGTACATAATCTCCATATTAAGTCCATACGGTGTCAAAGTATTGAGTTGAAAAATCCACTTGGATTCCAACCGCATAAGTAATTTACCTATATCCCCTGTATGAGGGCAATCCAAATGTTCAATGACTGAAACCCTGAAATCATGGTATAGGTGATTACACTGTTGAAAATGTCCAACCAGGGGTGCTTCTATCTAGTTGGCTCTAGTTAGTACATTGATTGATTTGGCCCCAAATTGAGTTATATACACAGTTGCTGTTTATTCAATCATGAGTCCGTTAACACCACCTTCTTCTCAAGCCCTCAGAGAATGAGTTTGGTTCTTGCAATTTTCTGTAAGTAAAAAGTCATTGTATTGTGTATATATTGCTAATTGTGATTTATTTTGGCTGTGTAATTCATTTTATTTTACACTTACAGTGTATCCAGTCTGAATTCTTTGTATGCCCAAGATGAAGTGAGTCCTCTCACGAAACGGGTTAATGACAATTGCCTGCACATCCCCGTCGGCGTTGTTGGATAAATCTTGAATTTTGGGACTGGGAATGTGATTACATCTTCCACGATTCTCTCCATGGGCTTCCATTTAAAAATTTTTTTGCATGTTGCACTTTAAATGAAAGCAAGGAACTGTACGGACTGTAAAGACTTGTTTGAACTACATATGTGCTGTATATGATTATACTGTGTATTTCTGTATTGTATATATTTGAACACATCGCACTTTGCACTTTGCACTTTTACATGTGGACAGGAATATATGTACATTCGTTATAGTGGTGTCCTGGTATTGTGTGGTTTCTTCGCAACCCCTAAAAACAGAGCAACTGTTCATGCCTTATTAAGTGTAAGTAAGATTGTGTTAATATGAATAAAGTATCAAAGTATTGTGATTTCTAATGAAATAGAGTACTACTACAACAGTTATAAAATAATTAACTTGTTCTTATTTCATCAGTGCACAATTTACCATCAACATACCAGTACACACAATCTTCCCACCTTCAGACCTATACATAAAGTGCTAGTGCATTCAATACAATTGATGAAGAGTCATTTAACAACATTCAATATTGCTTTTTGTAAACAATTCTTGATATAAGGTGCATAAAGTCCATCAATGCCAATTGTAGGTCAAGGTGTACAGGATGGAAAGGAAACCATCTAATGGGCTGAACGGTTCGCTATAGGTCTCGGGACCTATATCAAGAATTGTTTACAAAAAGCAATATTGAATGTTGTTAAATGACTGTTCATCAATTGTACTGAATGCACTAGCACTTTATGTATAGGTCTGAAGGTGGGAAGATTGCATGTACTGGTATGTTGATGGTAAATTGTGCACAGATGAAATAAGAACAAGTTAATTATTTTGTAATTGTTGTAGTACTTTATTTTGTTAGGACATCACAATACTTTGATACGTTATTGCTTCTCATGATTCTCTCTGTACTATTAATATGAATAAAGGCAAAAAGCAGTAGATTCTCCCTGCACTGTTTATTTGTATGTTTGTTTTCCTTCTGTAATCTTTACACATTATTTAGGACATTCTCGTTTTTTCCCCTCAGGAAGAGGATTACATTCAGGATTTTATGTAAAACTAGTTTGATACCCATGCTTCAGTACAGTATTTAACTACTTTAAATCTAATTGTAATACTTATGGGTATGTAACATTTTTTGGTTTGTGTTTTTATTTTTTTTTAGTTGGCAACCCTAGTGAATTTTTCGGGGAAGACTGGGAGGTGCATTTTACCTCAGGACCCATTCAATGACTCCCAATAGCAACTGCAGACTGTTTAGAATGTGAAGGGTGAAAACCAATCAGGCTGCATACGCAAATGACCTCTGCATTCCAACTGTCTCTGGGGGAGTCGAGGTGTGGAATGTTGTAAACCCTAATCAGCCCGCATATGCAAATGACCTTGAAAGGCTGGCCCAATCAGGGAATAGTGGCCGAGCTGACAGTGGACAGGGGCACAAGCAGGCAGTAGCCTGCCAGCCACACAGGGAAGCTGTATTCCTTTGGGAAAACACATTTTACCCCTTTTTACTCCCTTAGGGGGTGAATTTCTTAAAATCCCTTCTTAGTGGGTGTTCACATCATGAAAGGAATATTCCCCCCCAATTTCATGTTTCTAGGTCCAGAGGTTTGGGCTGGGCATTGATGAGTCAGTCAGGACACTTGTCTTTATATAGAGAGAATATGCCAGAGTTCTCCTCTACTTTCTAGAAATTATGTTGTTCTTTTTCTGGTAAATTTTGAAAGGAGGAACAGGAACTAATAACATTCTTAAATGGTTGTGGATATATAGTATGTCTTTACATACACATATCTGGGTGTTCCTCTTTTTCTAAACTGACCATAATCTGGTCACTCATGGCATTAATTTAAGATACTCTGATGGTCAGGAAAGTAAATAACTATAGCCTCTTTCAGACCTTCTTGAAATATAAGTGTGGTGGGGTCTAGTCTGTATACAGCATACTGTTTGTCTACATTTAATTCTGGCCTTGACACAAGTGCATTCAATTCATTTATGTGTTAAAATTGGGATTGAGCAGGAGCGCAATGGACAGAATCCCACTCTCACCCCTTCCATGTGTTCATAGATCTGAAACAGACTTCTGCAAAGCTTCCAATGGACTTTATAGAGTAATTGCTTACCACTGCTATCACATCTTTATGTTTCTGTATACCTTGGTGTTCGCTGTCAGTTCAAACTACTGTCAGCAAAGGAACAATGTTCATAAGATCTGGGCAGAGAATTTTTTTTTAAAAGATGAATTCTGTAAAAATATTGTATACATTACTACTGGAGTGGATGTGACATGCAATATGTCAGTCTTCATGGACAAAGTAAAACCTGTTCTAGTCTTTCATGGTACTATGTATTTTTGAGGCAGGATGAAATAAGCATCAGGCACAGGCAAACAACTCCTTAAACACGGATTTAAGGAGAGAGGAAATGTTATCTGATGCCCCACAAAGCAATTATTTTAAGAAGCCCATCACCTTATCCTTTCTCATTTAGTCTCCTCCAGGGAGGCTGGACTGTTTAGAACAGGGAAGGCAGCATTATCTCTGCTACTTCATTCTCATAAGAGCAAAGTGATGGGGGTAATGTCAGAATGCACATTCAGATGCATCAATATTTACTGTGCCATATTAAGCAGAATTACACTCTTCTAAGCTTATTGAGTTTAGAACAGTGTAACTGCTTAGGATGCCCCTGCAAGTCTACTAAAATATTGTGTACCTAACGACTTGGAATATTTTCTTGGGGAAAATGGATTTCAGCTACCTCAGTTCTTATAGAAATAGCACTCAAATTTTAGATGGTGAATTTCATGTAAGTCAGTATTTGAGTTAGTATTTTCCTATCTGGATCCTTGAACTACAAAGAAGTCTAACAGTAAGGTGGGGGGGAGAATCAGAAAGCACTTGGAGGCTTACACTCGGCTTTCTTCCTCAACTTTCTTCCTTTCTCCTCAAATGCTCCCTGTGCTTACATTCACATTATCTGTGCAAATGTGGTTTGCATTTTTGCCAAAACAATAATAATTCTTCCCAAATAAACAGCCCTTAAAAAAACAAAATCAACAGGAATCACATGGTCCCATTTGTTGTGGGTGCCTTAGAAACCATATTTGCCTCACACAAGGTACAGGACTAATTTGCTGCCATATTAACATGCCAAAGAAAGATACAGTGCAGTTCACTCATGAGTTAAAATGAGAAGGAAGGAAAATTCTGAGGACTTGCTGTAATGGGAGATTATGTATCAGTCCAGTAGTTAGAACATCAAACGAGGCCTTATGTTCCAGCGGAAGTTCCCGTGATTTCTAAATATCAGTGATGAAAGGTTTCTCCATGGAAGGCTGCACAAGTTATTTTAATGGAATCACTCTTATCTAAACAGGGAGCACGTACCCTTTCAGCAGGCTTCATTTCTGTGGTTGTAGAGCTCTTCCAATACAACTGAGTAGTAGCCAAGCCACAAAGAATTATAACATGAAGAGAAACAGTTTGAATATTTCATGACCCTAAATTTTGAAAATGGGCATTTAGTAGAATTGGAGGCATATTTATTTTACTCATCATGATGACATTTGTGTATGAGAGGAAATCTTTAAGGAAAAACTGGTTAAAGTCTTAGGTAATGTTGGGAGTTTTCTCCTTTTTTTATTCCTTAATTCCCAACCTTAATGGTTAATGACCCAATCAAAAGAGAAGGACTTTGTTCTTTTAGGCTTATTAACGTTGGTGGTATGTCAAAGGTGAGCATCTTTCATACAAAATTTCTTTCTTTGTTTCCATTCTTTCCAAGAATGTTGTCCCTTCTTCCTCCAGAAAAACTTGGTCAATCAACACACAGACATTTTGTTAAATTTGGAGCTCAAACAGCTCTCTCCAGTCATTGATGGACAAGTACAGGGTGAGGTGGAGGTTAACTACAACCCCATCTAATGTCCAAATGTTACACCATTGTAACACATGCACAAAAAAATCTTGACAAAACCATTGATCTCATCTTCCCCCCAAAAGCCCACAGCAAAAGTTGGGAATTTTTTAAAGCACAGAGATAAAAACCAGACACTATTTCAGTTTGACTCCTTCAGGTGAGGAATTATAGAAGCCCAAATCAGATCCAGTCCTCACAGGATGAATACTCAGAAAAGCCACTGTATGTGAACATATGGAAAAGCCCTCGGCGGAATTTCCCTAATAGGCAAAGGTACTAGATCTGTAGAAAGATATTTGACTTCTGCTGAGCTGCTTGTTTGGTTGGCACTTAGTCTTGAAGGCCCTAAAACATCTGGAGTCTGTATAGCAATCTAAAGAAACAGAGGTACTGTTTCTGAGGTACTTTCCCCATCCCTTTTAGGGATATGAAGGACTTTTATCTTGTACGTTGTCTCAATCAATATAGGATTAAGGGAGTCTCCAATAGGTCTGGAGCCCTTAAAAGGAATGTTTGCTAGCTGAGCTTGGGTGCTCAGACTACTTTGCAATACTGCAGACAGGTATTCCTGCATGCCGCCATGTTCAAAGCTATGGTCTTGGATGAGAATTGAATGGTGTCCAAAGATGTCTGATAATACCTGCTGAGTGTGCACAGTTTGTAAACTTAGCTTTTAACTCCTTGGGAATATAATCATCTGCTGAAGATAGGTTACTGGCTAAGAGACAAATGTCTTTGGAAAACAGTCTTAAAGGCCAACTCAAGGCAAGGTATGTAAAAAGTGACATACTTTTTTGTCATACGAGTCCATCTGATACAGAGTGAAGGGCAGAGCTGGAAATGAGAGCTACCACTTGGGTATTAACCAGTGGTAGTTTGAACCTATCTGAGACATCTGGAGATCTGGATTAGAACAGAAAGACCAGTTGATGATTACTCTTTCTTTTTCTTTTCTCTTTTTGGATGGGTGGGGCAGCCGATTCTGCTTGAACCACTTTCTCGAGAATGCATGGAAAGGAGAGGAATGAAGCATTAGACCTGGGGCAAACAAAGGCTGCCTTCGAGCTCCACACCTGGCTATGAGACTATGCCTCCTCCTTCATATAGTCAGATAGTTTGAGAACCCTATGGACTTCAGTCAAAACCCTGGGATACATATCCTGGTAGTTTTATGTGATTCCTCCATGCCCTTCTCTTCTGATTATTGTCCCTCTTCTATTCAGAGAGAAGGGTCACAACTCCAGAGACCACTCAAGTCTGCCAGATAGCAGGGATGAATTCTCTACAGAAACTCTCAGTTTGAAGTCATAAGAAATGGAGCCCTTAACCTCAGCAAGAACAATAGCTTTCATCTGGGGAGAAGGTTGAGTTAGGCCATGTCTCCAGAAAGTTCAGTAACAGCCCGGATCAGTCAGCTGCCGGTGGGGAGGGTTCCCCCGCCCGGCAGCAGCCCATTGCAGGCTGACTTGGGCCCAATCCAGGCCATTTGGGGCCCATTTGGCCATTTGGGGCCCATTTAGGGCCCAAAACGGCCACGCTCAGGGCTGACAACGGCCTGAATTGGGCCTAAAATGGCCAGGATCAGGCTGCTGCTGGGTGGGGGAGGGTTCCCCTGCCTGGCAGTGGCCTGTTACAAGCTAACTCGGGCTTGATCCAGGCCATTTCATGTCCATTTTGGCCATTTTGGTCCCATTTAAGCCACAAAACAGCCACGATTGGGGCTGAAACGGCCAGAACTGGGGACAAAACAGCCAGGATCAGGATGCTGCCTGGTGGAGGAGGGTTCCCCCATTGTGCAGCAGCATGTTACAGGCCTACTCGGGCCTGATCTGGGCCATTTCGTGCCTGTTTTGGCCATTTTGTTACACTAGAGAGCACTCCCTCACCCAGCAGCGGCCCTCTCCTGATGGTTTTGAGCCCAATCCTCGCCATTTTGAGCCTGAATTGGGCCCCAAAAGGCCTAAAGGAGCCCAAAATGGCCAGAGTAGGGCCGCTGCTGGGTGAGGGAGTGTTCCTCCACATGGCAGCAGCTGAATCCTGGCCATTTCAGGCTCGATCCTGGTAATTTTGGGCCCCTTTTGACCATTTTGGGCCCAATTTTGGCCCCAAATGGCCAAGATTGAAATGACCAGGTTCCCCCACCTGGCAGCAGCCCATTCTAGGCCAACTTGGAAACTATCCTGGCCATTTTGGGCCCCTTTCGGCTGTTTTGGGATCAATTTGGGCCCCAAATGGCCAAGATCGTCCCCAAACAGCCAGGATCAGGCCTCTGCCGGGTGGGGGAACACTCCCTCTCCTGGCAGAGGCCCTACTCTGGCTTTTTTGGGCCCCTTTCAGCCTTTTTGGGCACAATTCAGTCCCAAAATGGCGAGGATCAGGCTCAAAACTGCCAGGAGTGGGCTGCTGCTGGGCAAGGAAATGCTCTCCCTTGTGGCAGCAGACCATTCCAGACTAATTTGGGCCATTTTGGGCCACTTTTCAGCCCAATTTGGGCCCTAAACTGCCACAATTGGGTCCTTATCATCCAGGTTTGGGCTGCTGCCGGGTGGGGGAGTGCTCTCTTGTGGGCAGCAGCCCGTTTCAGTCCAATCCAGGCCATTTCAGGCCCAATTTGGCCCAATTTGGGTGACCACGGCCTGCGTGATGACCTTACTTCCCGTGCACATGTAGCAAGAGGCACACCACCTCCTCCTGGGAGTTGCCCCGGGTGAGAGTTCCCCCACCTCTTGGTTTCTGTCAATAAAAGGTAAGTGTAGGGGCAAGGCCCATTCCTGGACTGTTTTTGCCTCTAAGGAAGGACTCATCAGGGTCAGGTTGGCGAGTTTCTTCTGAGCATCTTGTAACCGCTATTTTACAACATCTGTCCAAGAACTGTATTACCCACTGAGCAAGATGCTGTATGTTGTCATTAGAGGTGTCCACTGAAAAAAATTCCATTTCAGTTTCAAATCTGCACATTTCAAACCAACCATGAGCAGTTATTGGTTTTTTCCAGCTGGGGCATTGCTTGCTCAAATCTAATCCATTTGAGGTTTTTTTGTTGTCATGAGTTTTGGCCCCTTTCTTTGCAATGAGGTCTTCCCAGTTCTTTGGGGCAACTGTTTTTGCACTTAATGGCACCAAAATCGTACAGAACACAGTCCTCCCTTAAACTATAGAGCCACTGAGTTATTTTCCTCAGTTATACCCACATACAACAACAGATCCTGACGAAGGTGTGTGTTGATGAGTGCACACTATATACTATGGCAAGAAACTGGCTGGCTGAGGGAAAGTGACGTGGAGTCAGTGACATTAAAAACAATCTGCTTTATGTTCACTTCTTTGTTTTTCTATAGTGCCAATAAATTATTAGCTTTTGGTGCCGTGTTTCCTTGTGCTCACTCCCAGGAAATTGTCTTAAGAGTTGTAGCCTATGGTTGAAATCTTCAAGGGCTTTTATCAAGTTTGATTGATTGAACAGACCATTCCCCCACCCCACCCTTGGCACTTTTCATCACATCAAATTTCCAAGTTCCCTGATGGTGGTGTAGGAGACCAGTGTCTGGATAGCGCTGCAAAACAAACCAAGATGCATCCTAGCAAGTCTGCTCAGGTGTAAGTCCCATCTTTTTCAATAGTGCTTACTCCCAGGGAAGTGTCTTCTGCATTGCAGCATATGATCGAAATCTTCACATTCCCTCTTCCAGATGTTTCCAAAGATAGGTGTGGAGGTGTCTCCCCTAGCAAGGACCAGATTGGCAGGGAAACAATGCCATTTCCTGAGTAGCAATGGGGGGGGGGAGATGCTCTTGTGTATTGTGCTCATTCCCCCATCCCACCAACAGAGTTAATTAGTAATGTATGGGCTCTCTCCCCTTGGTGAATGCCGTTGATGAAAACAAGATGCTGCCCTGTGAGGTGAGTCCAGTGACTGTCTTCCTGTTGCTGCTGCAAGATACAAACCGAAACAAAACACACAATTTTGGGGGTGGGAAGAACTCATTACAATTTAGTTTCCCATATTTGGTTCACCATTCCAGAAGCTGCTTTAACGAAATGAAACAGCGATTTCTGGGTGTTTTTTTTTACTTTTTCCCCCCTTTTGTACATCTCTGGTTGTCATGCATTGTAAGTGCATATTTAAACAATACCAAACAAATAGAGAACTATTACTAATTATGAGAGGGATTTTTTTTGAATGGAGAATATTGCTTGACTGCATTGTGGCAGTAATTCTATGTTCTGCATTACTCATAAGCCCGCTTGAAAAGGTGCTGCATCATTGTTTCCTACAGTAAGAGTTTATCCTTTCAGTGAACTGCTAATTAATGAGTTGGCACAACTACATTTAAACTACTGACTTAATTACCAGAAATATAACATTGCCATTTTGGTTTTCTTCATAGGTGGTCCCTTTGATATCTACTCAAGTACAACTACTTTGCTGATGGTAAAAAAATGTTTCAGGAGAATTTCAGAGGGGAAAAAGCAACAATATTATGTGATAGGTTAGACATTAAGATTTAAAGGAGATGGGTTCACAGACTTGTTATTTGTCCTTAAAGAATGGAATTCAGGAAATGTTTCCAGGCTCCAATATCCTAATCAGACCATAGCTGATCCATCTTTGGGGCAAATTTACCATTAATTCAATTGCCCAGTTCTCATTTTTCCCATCTATAGTTATACAGTTCCTAGATATGCACCAAAAACTCAGCCTTAGAATATGTCCTTATGGTCCCAGTTTCACTTGTACAAAACTGTACTCCTCCAGAGCTTCTAAAAGATTTCCACACCTTGTCAGAGGTTAGTAATGTGCAGAAGGCAGAAATTGTAAACCACTCCTGATAATCTCTTACCTCAAAAACCCTCTGATGAGACAAACCAAAATGAAAGAAGATGTAATGCTGGAAGACAGGGCCCCCAGGTCGGAAGGCACTCAATTGGTTACTGGGGAAGAGCAGAGGACAAGTACCAATAGTGCTGTTCTTAATTGGCTATCCAGTTGCTGATGCAAATAGATGCAAAAGCAATCAAGGCTTAAATGCTGGCAATACTGTGTAGTTGCCTAACAATGGCCACTGAGAGAATTTGTTTCTTAAGGCTACGTTCACTGCTTCTATTATTCTGGGTTTTCTTAATTTTTTTAAAAAATCACATTTTCCTGCAAACCTGAGGCATTTCTCAGTTTTGTCAAAAGATCTGTGTTGTCTGTCTATGATTCAAGACTCTGGATTTAAGTGTCCACAGATTTGGCCATGCTGAGAAATAGATATATTGGTAGTGTACCTGCTTCCATTTCCTTGCATTTTACGCTACATTCCTAAGCAGAGTTACTCCCTTTTAAGAACAATGAAGGCACTGCATTTAGGAGGGTGTGAAACTGTTTAGGATAGCACTGTTAATGGCATAGTTCATTCTGGGGTCAGACCATTACCTCTGCCAGGCTGTGATAATGGGTCCTTCTGGTGTGCTTTGCACCTGTGTGGCAGGGATTTTTCTCTTTCTTTGTCTTGCTTTACTAGCTAGACTTGCTCTGCTCCTCTATAATTATAAGATTATAGTGATATAGATATAACTTGGCAACACCATGGGGTTACAGAGAGCTGCATGAAGCCTCAGGAGGATTGCTGAGTAAGGAGGGCCAATAGCAGAGCAGTATTAGACAGCAAGTGTATTAACATTGAATATATCGATAAACTGGAGCTGTTTAAATACTTCTCAGTTGAACAGATTGGAGGCAGATAACATGCTGCACATTAGAGAATATCAATAACCTTATAGACAATAAGGGAAGGAGTATTATTTGCTCTTAGCTGTATATGTAAGCATCTTTACAAGCAATGCATTTTTAATTTATTTGTTGCACTTTTATCCCATGCTTCCTTCAAGGAACTTGGAGTGATATAAATGGTTCAGAAACACTGTGAGGCAGGTTAGGCTGAGAGAGGATGAACTTGCCTAAGGTCACCAGTAAATTTCATAGCAAGCAACAATTTGAACTTGGATCTTCCCAGTCATAGTCCAACATTTACATTTAGCAGCTTACAAAGTAAAATGTAATGCTTAAGAAAGAGCATTAAAAAATAACAAAACTATGAAAAACCCAGTCAGAACATGAAAACAGCATTAAGCATTTAGCAGCTTAATTTGAGTCTCATAAAACTGTTCTAAGCGAGAAGCAGATGCAAAAATGCTTTTAAATCATAGAATCATAGAGTTGGAAGGGGCCATACAGACCTTTTAGTCCAACCCCCTGCCCAATGCAGGATGAGCCTAAAGCATCTCTAACAAGTATTCATCCAGCCTCTTCTTGAAAACTGCCAGTGAGGGGGAGCTCACCACCTCCCTAGGCAGCTGATTCCACTTTTGAACCACTCTGACCATGAAAAAGTTTTTCCTAATATCCAGCCAGTACCTTTGTGCATGTAATTTAAACTCATTGCTTTGGGTCCTACCCTCTGCTGTCAACTGGAACAGCTCCTTGCCCTCCTCCAAATGACAACCTTTCAAATATTTAAAGAGAGCAATCATGTCCCCCCTCAACCTCCTCTTCTCCAAACTAAACATTCCCAAGGCCCTCAGCCTTTCCTCGTAGGGCTTGGTCTCCAGACCCCTGATCATCCTTGTCGCTCTCCTCTGCACCCTCTCGATTTTGTCCATATCCTTTTTGAAGTGAGGCCTCCAGAACTGCACACAATACTCCAGGTGCGGCCTGACCAAGGCAGTATAAAGAGGGGCTATGACCTCCTGCGATTTCGATGCTATGGCCCCTTTGATACAACCCAAGATTGAATTAGCCTTTTTTGTCACTGCATCACACTGACTGCTCATATTTAGTTTACAGTCCACTCTTACCCCAAGATCCCTTTCACATATACTACTGCCCAGAAGTGTATCCCCCATCCAGTATTTGTGCTTCCCATTTTTGTTTTGCAAATTTAATGAGCAGCCCTTCATCATCCAGATCATTGATAAAAATATTGAAAAGTACCAGGCCCAAAACCAAGTCCTGCGGCACCCCACTGGACATCTCCCTCCAATCTGATGAAACGCCGTTGACCACCACTCTTTGGGTGCGGTCCTCTAACCAGTTCCCTATCCACTGAACTGTCCTATAGTCGAGTCCACAGTCTTCCAGTTTGCCCATCAGAATGTCATGGGGGACCTTATCAAAAGCTTTACTGAAATCCAGATAAATCATGTCAACAGAGTTCCCCCGATCCAGTAAGCTGGTCACTCGATCAAAGAAGGAAATCAGGTTGGTCTGGCAAGCTCTGTTAGGGACAAAGCCATGTTGACTTCCCTGGATCACTGAGCGGTCCTTCAGATGCTTACAGATTGATCCCTTTAATCCAGATTGATCCCTTTAAATGATCAACTCCTTTACTATAACCCTGGATTAAATTAACTGGTTGGCCCTGGTGCCTAAAGAAGAGTATAATGCATGCCAGGTGAGACTCAAGATAGAGAGCACCCCACAGGTGAGATGCCACAAATGGAATCCTCTGTCTTTGGTCACCACCTGCCTCATCTCTGATAAAGGCCCAGTGCAGTTGCAGAGGGGGCATGGTGATCAGAAGAGGGGAGAAGATGCTGGATCCTAGTCAAAGGCCCAGTGGAACATTTCCATCTTGCAGGCCCTGCAAAAATGTAAAAGGTCCCACAGGGCTTGGATCTCCATTGGGTGATCATTCCATCAGGTCAGGGCGAGGGTAGAAAAGGCCATGGCCCTAACTGAAGCCAGCCGAATGTCCCTCGGGCTAGGGACAACCAGAAGCTGCTTATCCACAGAGCACAAGACCCTGCGGGGGACATAATGGAAGAGACATTCTCATAGGTATGCAGGTCCCAGTCTGAGAACCAATACCTTGAACTGGATTTGGAATTCAAATGGAAGCCAGGGCAGCTGGCACAGCATTGGGAGGATGTGCATCCTAAATGGTGTCCCAGTGAGGACACATGCCACGCCACCACATTCTGGACCAGTTGTAACTTCTTGGACAAGCCCAAAGGCAGCCCAACATAGAGCGAGTTATAGTAGTCCACTCCGGAGGTGACTGTTGCATGGATTACCAAGGCCATGTCCTGAGACAAGAGATAGGGTGCCAATTGCCTGACCTGCCAAAGATGAAAAAATGCAGACCTGGCAATGGCCGCAACTTGGGCCTCCATAGAAAACGTGGCATCCAGGAACACACTCAAGCTCTTCACCATCAATAAAGGCTGTAACTGCACTCTGTCGAGGGTTGGGAGTCAAATTCCAAATACATCCTCCCATGACCCAGGTACAGAACTTCCATCTTCAGGGGATTCAGCTTCAGGCAACTCTGGCACAAACATTCCACCACAGCATCCACACATCCAGCCAAGGAATTCGGGGCAGCATCTAACTGGCCGTCCATCAACAGATACAGCTGGGTGTCATCATCATACTGGTGCTCAGCCCAAAGCTATGAACCACCTGGACAAGGGGGTGCATGTTGATGCTAAATAACATTGGGGAAAGAAGGCATGATCATACAATAAGTATCAGCCTTTGGACTAAAGGCTTTTTCATCAAAGATCTAGTTTTAAACACACAGATCTGCCACCATCCCACAGAATTTGATCTTTATTTAACATGTTACGTTATCACATTGCTATGTTATTGTTCACTGATCAATTGGTTGCAACTTCCATTTCACCAGCTGAGCCAAATGCTTCTGTTTAAAGTCTAGATGCTCCTAAATGTTCCCTTATGAAATTCAATACGTGTGTAATAACGATTAAATTGTTCTGAATAAATTAAGAATAAGA
Organism: Eublepharis macularius; assembly: GCF_028583425.1. Taxonomy (NCBI): domain Eukaryota; kingdom Metazoa; phylum Chordata; class Lepidosauria; order Squamata; family Eublepharidae; genus Eublepharis; species Eublepharis macularius. The sequence goes on from NC_072798.1 coordinate 53,135,564, forward strand.
AAGAAAAGCTATAATTTTGAGGCCATAAATATATCTTCTGAAAGCAGAGGGATTTAATTAGATAAGTGTCTGTTTATGTAAACATTGTGTTCAGGACTTCACGAAAAGGAAAGAGACAGAGTTAATTTGGCTTTCATCTTACTTTAATATTTATGATTGATATGTCTGTGTCTAATTAGGTGTTATTACTCTGTAGTATTTTTAACTTGCAACAATGGTTTAATTTTTGTGCAGGAGAAAAAAATGTTCACAGAGTTATAGGTTTTCAAAGCCTTCATTGTGGTCTTCTGGATTACAGTAACTTCACAGAAAACACTATCCTTAATTCAGATCACAGAATGTGTCATCTTGCGTGAGATTTCATGGGTGTAATGCAAAACAGGAAGCATGGGCATGTAACATTGAACTCATAAACTGGGTAGGCCTAGTAAGGAAATAAAAGGAAATAATATTTCCTTTTAAATACATTTTATTCATTAATTTTGTTCTTGAAGAATATAGGATTGATTTAATCAGAGGGTAATTACAGTCCTTGCCTTGGCAATACAGTTCTCTGCTATCTCAGATTTGATGTGTTTGTTTAATATTCTGATTTGGCCTTTTGTTTCACTCACTTTTTAATTCTCCTTCATGTGGTTTATTCTTCTGTCTTGTTTCATTTGCTGTGCTGTTTGTAAAGGCTTTGTATTTCTGTTCAAGAACTTTTCTCCACATTTTTTTTTAATTCCGTCTCAGCCTGGTCATAATTAGAGATGTCTGAATCTGCTTGTTCTCTGACATTGTATCTTTTGAGACATTTTGTTTTGCCCCTTTTTATTGCACAACCATGTGCAAACTGTGCATGAAGAACAGCAAGAGCAGACTGGGTACTTCACCAGCTCGAGAGACAAACTCTCTCAGTGAGTGCAGCATATGCAGACCAGGAGGGAAACTGAGAGGGGATGAGCTCTGCTGTTCCCCACAACATCCTTTCTCTGCAAGTTCCCATCATACCACTTCCAAGATATCTGTAGAGATGGAGGCCATCAAGGAGGCGCTCAGCCCCTCTGGGAAAGCAAGGCACATGAGCTAGGATTCAGCAGAGGCAATAGTCTCTGCAAGTTGCTTACTGGGCCAAGAAAAAGGTCTGGCCAGACCTCTCTTGAGTAGAGGTGGGCATGAACAGGAAAAAACAAACAAACACAATGTTCATTGTTCATTGCCGTTCAGGAACAGGGACTCACAAACAACCATGAACATGACCCTGTTCATGAACAAGTTCATGGCTGGCTGTTCGTGGGAGGGAGGGGGGAGACTTGGAAGGGAAGAAAGTTCCCTGCGCCGTTTACAAACGGCATGGGGAACCTCCTTCCCTTCAAAGTCTCCCTCCTTCCAGCTGGCTAGAGGGGGGGGGGGACTCTGAAGGGAAGAAGGTTCCCCATGCTGTTTGCAAATGGTGTGGGGAACCTCCTTCCCTTCAAAGTCTCCCTCCTTCCAGCTGGCTGGAGGGAGGGAGGAGACTTTGTCAGGAAACCCCTGACAAGCAGCTGGGAGTGAATTGCCCCTCTCCCTGCTGCTGTGCAGCAGCAGGGAGAAGAGCATTTCACCTCCACAGGCTGCACTCAGCCACCTGTCAGGGGTTTCCCTGACAAGCAGCTGAGTGGGGGATTTAAATGTCCCTCTTCCTGCGCTGTGCAGCAGCAGGGACAGGGAAATTTAAACCGTGGCAGGCTGCACTCAGCCGCTTGTCAGGGAAACCCTTAACAAGTGGCTGAGTTGGAGGTGAAGTGCCCCTCTCCCTGCTGCTGTGCAGTAGCAGGGAGAAGGGCATTTCACCCTGGCAGCTGAGCTGGGGATTTAAATGTCCCTCCCCTTCACTGCGCAGCAGCACAGAGAGGGAAATTTAAACCCCAGCAGGCTGCAATCAGCCCTTGTCAGGGTTTTCCCTGACAAGCGGCTGAGTCAAGGGTGAAGTGCCCCTGGGCTTAGATTGGGGTTTCCAGGGCAACAGGAGTTCAGACAGAGTTCAGAAAGTCCATGCCTACTGTTGCCAAGGGAATTGATTGAAAGACGCCAGAGTGTCTGGCTTGATGACCGGCTGATGAACACCATGAACAGGGCTTGGAACGAACACATGTTCATGGAGAATGGGGCCTCATGAACAGCTTGCTGGTGAACAGCTGATCGGGCTCTTCGTGGCTTTTTTTTTTGTTCATATTGCTGTTTGTGCCCACCTCTACTCTTGAGGTTCAAAGGCTGCTCTCACACCTTCCAATGAATATAGATGAAGTAAATAAATAATATATATATATGAAGATGCAGGGCAGATAAAAAGTTGATGGGTGGGTGGAAAAGAGATGGAATCAGGCAAAGGAGAGATGGAAGCATGGGGGTGCCCAGGAGGAAGGGGAAACAGTGTGGAGAGAAGATACAGGAGAAAGTGCCCTGCAAGGCCTTGTGAGCTGGCCTGTGCAACTGGGCCTGGAGGCTGGCCTGACACCACAAAACTGGGCCATAATTCTCCCTATTAGAGGCTACCAAGTGGAGGGAAGCAGGGAAAGCTGGACAGATAAAGATAGGTTGTCTGGTGGGTGAGAAAGAGAGAAGGAAACAGAGAAGGGGCTATGGGAAATAGCAAAAGGGAAAGTGGAAACAGTGAGAGAGGGGAGATGTCCCCCACAAGTCCTTTCAAGCCTCTCACTTGTTGCATTTTAATATATAGTTAGGTATGTATCATTTAGACTGGTCACTAATATTAAATGTTTGAAGAAAAGTAAACCCAACCTTACCTTAACATGACATTAATTGAAAGCTACATATTTCATATTTGATTCTAACAAAGCAACGTGCCTGCCTATCCTGCAAAACAAACCAGTAAACAATATCCATAAATTATTAAGGCTGAGAACTCGTCATTTGGCATATGTAATAACTTAGTCATAGACATTTTAAAACACTTGATCATTTGAAATTTGCCGGGGCAGCTTCCTATCTAATTTGGCTACCAACTCCTTCATGGCACTGACTGGAATTCATAAATGCCTAATCAGCTCTTGGAAACATAAACCTCACACCACTATAATGAATGTTTGATTATGAAATTTCACTGATTGTTTTTAAGAGCTAAGCACTGAGAGAAGCTCAGGTGGGGCATGTGTAGACACGTATCTACACATTGCTAGAGACATCACTAATATTTTCAGCTTGGATCATGCCCTGATTGTTCAAAATTTTACATTCTATTCAGCACTGAGTAATAGAGAAAGGAAAAATATAGCAGAATAATAGGATTCATTTTGGCTCCTTATGATTGTTTTGCTGGCTTAGCAAAACCAAAAAAAGTTACTAAGTTAACTGACTCCCGGCTTTATTGTTCTGATCCAACACCTGAGTGTTGCACACACAGATCCTTTTGATAGGAAAAAAATACAATTGAATTCATAAATGATGCAGACAGCAAGGTTAACCTGCTTAAGAAAGCTTGTATAACAACAATGCGGCCAATCACGGCAGCCACAAGTGGCTTTGGCCGTAGGGCCGGAGTTTGCCCCCTCGGATGGAGGAGGGGACTGGTTTCCCGCCCATCCGGGTCTTTCAGGGGGCGGGCGGAGATAGAGCCGTTGGCATCTCCGCCCCCCTCCCTGCGCAGTTGCTCCGAGCGATCGGTCGGAGCAGGACGCGTCTGGTCTCTGCTCTGCCGACGCTCGGAGTGACCGGCGTGGGATCGCAGAGGGCCTTACCCGAGAGCGGCTTGGCTTCGCACGCTGAGTCGGGCGGTCCCTGCTTGGTCTGCGGCGGCAAGGCGGCGCGTGCGGCGCGCGTGCTGAGCCTCCCGGAATTTTTCCTGTTTGCGGCGGCCAGCCGCGGCGGCGTTCCGGCGGCGATCAGCGGCTGTTGCGGCGAGCCGCTTGCTGAGACGGTTGGGCGCTTTTGCGCCGGGGCTTGACGGGGCTGTTGGGCCGTGGGGGGAATAGCTGCTACCCCCCCCAGGGGCTTTTCTGAGCAAGCCGCTCTTGCGGGCGGCGTGGGCACTCCCCACCCTCGTCTGTGTTCCCCTTCCTGGGGGAGGGTGCCTAAGGGGTTTTGCTTTGCTTTGCCGGCGTCTTTGACCCAGCTGCCTCCGGCTCTCGCCCCCACTCCCTTTTTCGGCCGCCATTTTGGGCGCCTGTGCGGCCGCCATTTTGCGCCTACTGCGTGTCTGCAGCTTGGATCTCTCTTGGCCTAGGGTTCACTGAGCAAACCTGCCCTCTGTACTGGAAGGTTTGAGTTCTGGACACTTCGCCTTTTGTCCCCTGCCACAGTGTGGTCATTTTCCTCAGCACTTTTCATCAGTCTCTTGTCCTGGGCAGGATGTCTTCTAGGAAGGGCAGGGGCACGGCCAAGGGCAAACAGCCTGCTAAGAAGCAGCCCCCTAAAAGGCCTCCTCCTACAATTTCTTCATCTGAGGACGAGGGTGACACTAGCTTTAATATGGAAATTTTGAAGCGTTTGGAGGCTTTGGAGAAGGGCAGGGGGGCATCTGCCATGTCAGATGCAGTCAGTGAGCGCAATAGGCCGGTTAGGGTTGCTTCAAAGGCAGCTTTCCGGAAGGAGATTTTGACGCGTCTTTCTGCTTTGGAGTCTGCTACAGGTGGGCCGGAATCTGGACCTTCGGCTGGAGTGAACCCCCCCGAGGAGAATGAAGTAATAGCTGGCGACGTTGAACCAGAAGGGCAAGCAGACTCTGGTCAGGTGGTGGCGGCGGTGGAGCCTAGTGGGCCTGATGGTAAGTCTGCCATGCCTCTGCAGGCGTGCACCTGGCCTTGGGGGCCCTGGGGTCAGGCCGCTGCCTCCGGGTCCTCAGGCCTCACTACACCATCTACATCTTTCAACACACCTCTGCTTTCTGGGCACGTAGGCTTAGTCAATATGGCCCCTGGAGTGACCAGCACTTCTCCAGGTATGGGGTCTTCTTCAGGTCCTTGTGTGGGTGCTGACAGCCAGGCTTCAGGCTTGCCTCCCTTGGGTTGGCAGTATGGCGGCTGCTCGCCTTGGGGCTTTATGCCTTATGGTGTTTATGGCCAGGTGCCTTATAGGGCACTCCCGTACGGGGACACAGCTCTTCCCCTTGGTGATCACCTTACCCAGGCTACAAGGGATAAGATAGTAAAGGGGGAGTATGTGGATGTGTTCACCCTTCTTTTCCGAGAGCTGGAAAAGAAGGATAAGGAGGACTTGGATGAGCGTGATAAGGAGAAAATAAAGCGCCGCAAGGTGGATCGTACGTGGCATAACTGGCTCCCCGGGTTCTTAATTTATGCAGGTGTACTGGGTCGGGCGCAGCCTTTACGGGCCGTGTCCCTGTTTCAGTATCTAAATATAATCTATAGGGGTTATACTGACTTCGTGGGTGCTGCTTGGTTGCAGTACGACGAAGAGTTCAGGATGCGGGCAGCATTGAACCCTCAGATCCCCTGGGACCAGATCCACCAGCAGCTGTGGCTGCAGGTGATGTCCCCTTCAAAGCCCAACTCTGGTGATAGGGCGGACAGCGGGCATCTGATCCACCGCCCACAGTCAGCTGTTTCTACCCGCTCCCAGGCGGGGCAGCAGGTTCAACCCCGGCTGCTCTGTTGGGACTTCACTTCGAAGGGTGTCTGCAACAGGAGGTCCTGTAAATACAGACATGAATGTCCAGCGTGTTCCGGACCGCACGCTTATACGTCCTGCCCAAGAGCTAAGCCGGGTGGGGGTGGCAGGTGTTCAGGAGGGGGTGGGGGTCAGCAATCAGCTGCAAAAGGGCCCCAGCCCAATAAGTCTGAGAGCGCTTGAGCGCTTACTGCCTTGCTATCCCAGGCGGGGTGACGCATTGTTCCTGTTGAACGGTTTTCGGTATGGTTTTAGGATACCATTTCAGGGCCCGCGGGTTCCTTTCATGTCCAAGAATTTGCGTTCTGTTGTTGGCATGGAAGCTGTTGTGCGGGATAAGATTTCGAAGGAATGTGCAGAGGGTAGAGTGTTGGGCCCCTTTCCTATGCCTCCTGTTCCATATCTCCGCGTCTCTCCCTTGGGGGTGGTGCCTAAGAAGGCCCCCGGTGAATATCGTTTGATTCACCATTTTTCCTTTCCAAAGGGGGCATCGGTTAACGATGCCATCCCTGAGGAACTTTGTTCTGTGCGTTATACCTCCTTTGACCAGGCGGTCAAGGTAGTGCGCAGATGTGGGACCGGGGCATTAATGGCTAAGTGCGACATTAAGTCTGCCTTTCGCCTGCTCCCGGTACACCCAGGCGATATTGATCTTCTGGGCTTTTCTTTTGATGGGCAATACCACATGGACAGGGCCCTCCCAATGGGTTGCTCGATATCGTGTGCTGCCTTTGAGTGTTTTAGCTCCTTTTTGGAGTGGGAGCTGAGGCGCAGGTTTAAATGCCGGGATACCTGTCATTACCTCGATGATTTTATGTTCGTTGGGCCTGTGGGCACTGCCCAATGTGCCAGCCTGCTTGCCGGCTTTGTGTCTTTAGCGGGAGAACTGGGTGTTCCCCTGGCACACGAGAAGACTGAGGGCCCATCTCAGGTGATGACCTTTTTGGGCATCGAGCTTGACTCGGTGCACCAGTCTTTACGCCTCCCGGGCGATAAAGTGAGCAAGCTCAGGGAGTTGCTGGCGGCGTTCAGAGGTAAGCAGAAGGCATCCCTCCTCGAATTGCAGCAGCTAGTGGGTTCCCTGAATTTTGCATGCAAGGCAGTCGCCCCTGGCAGGCCGTTCTTGCGCCGGCTTTGTGATGCTATGTCTGCTCTTCGTGCCCCTCATCATAAAATACGCATTGATAGGGGCATGCGTGCTGACATTGAGGTCTGGGAGGAGTTTTTAGGTTCCTTCAATGGGGTCACCTTCTGGCGTGAGGAGTTGCTGGTCGGTGCACAGTTGCAGGTCGCTTCTGATGCATCGGGGTCCACAGGTTTCGGGGTATTCTTCCGTGGGCACTGGTGTGCTGAGCTATGGCCTGAGGATTGGGCGGAGAGTGAGATTGTCAGGGATTTAACCTTCCTGGAGTTTTTTCCCATTTTGGTGGCGGTTTTTCTTTGGGGCCATGAGCTTGCTAACCATGTCGTGCACTTTTGGTGCGACAACATGGCAGTGGTGCAGGTGGTTAATTCCCTCACATCCAAATCTGCTAGAGTTATGTCATTGGTCCGGCCGTTCACTTTGAAGTGCCTCCGGCTTAATATACTGTTTCGTGCTCGGCATGTGCCGGGAGTCGACAATGGGGTGGCGGACGCTTTGTCTCGCCGACAGATGGATCGCTTCCGGCGTCTTGCTCCCGGAGCCGACAGCCTGCCCTCCAGGATGCCGCTGGAGCTGTGGCGGCTTGGCAAGTGGAAGTGAATAGAGCGATTCAGATGGCCATTGCTCCCAGCACCCGGCGAGCGTACGAGCGTGCGGTAGGATTGCTTCAGGTCTTTCGGGAAGGGGCCGGGCTGAGTCAGGTGTGGCCCGTCCCCACGGAACATCTTTTGCAGTTCTGCGTGGCGCAGAGGGCCCGCGGTTTGGCAATTAAGACTATTAGGGGGCAAATGGCGGCATTGGCTTTCGCCAGCAAGGCGCGTGGCCTGCCGGAATTTACAGGGGACTTTAGACTCAGGAAGATGTTTGAAGGTTGGTCCAGGGAGTCTGGGGTCGTCAAGGACATACGGCAGCCTATTTCCCCCGCTATTCTTAGAGGCCTAGGGGCTCTATGGGCAGAGATATGCAGTTCCAGTTTTGAGTGCCGGCTGTTTCACGCCGCCTCCCTCACAGCATTCTTTGGTGCCCTGCGTGTGAGTGAGCTTGTTGCTCAGTCACAACGGGATGTTTCAGGGCGGGCTTTATCGGCCAGGGATATTCAGTTTCGGGGCGATAAAGTTTTGATTAGAATTAAGAAGTCTAAGACTGATCAGAAGCGAGCCGGGTCTGTGTTAACTTTGGGACCCTGTGATGATGAGGCATTGTGTCCAGTTCGGGCTCTTCATTCGTATTTGGAGGTCAGGGGTGAGGACGAGGGAGTGGTGTTTCGTCATGTTGATCGTTCTCCCTTAACTCGCTACCAATTTTGGGCGGTAACGGATAGGGCGTTACGCCAGCTGGGCTTGGTGGGTGTCAAATTCGGCACTCATTCTTTTCGAATTGGGGCTGCATCTACTGCGGCAGCCATGGGGTATGCTGATAAGACCATTAAAAAGGTGGGCAGATGGAAGTCGTCCGCTTTCAGGTCTTACATTCGCCCTCTCCCGTTGTTTTAGTCTCACGCAGTTTGATTTTTTCCAGGTGCAGTGAGCAGCTTTGAGAGGAAGTGGATCCTTATAGCCGGCCACAGTATGGTGTTCTGGGCTGCAGTGCAAGCCAGACGGACACTGATTGGAGCTCAGCTCGGGTTGAGCGAAGATGCCTCCATTGAATGGTTGGGTCGGCGTGGCCTTCGGTGGGCTGGGTTGCTGCCTCTCCTGTTTGGAGGAAGGAGGGGTCCTCCTCCCCATATTTTGGTCTTACACGTGGGTGGTAACGACCTGGGTCTTTTGAAAGGCAGAGCCCTGTCACTGCAAGTGATTGCCGATATGAGAGTGATCAAGGGCCGATGGCCTGGTACTTATGTATTCTGGTCAGAGATGCTCCCCCGGCGCAAATGGAGGGAATCTCTGGACCCTAGGGGGATGGCTCGTGCTAGGCGTAGGGCCAATAGGGCCATTCAGAAAGCCTTAGCGTCGGGACTCGGCATCTATCTCCCTCACCCTCGCATTAAGGCCGCCAATGCCACCCTTTACAGGGACGATGGGGTTCATTTGTCCCCATCCGGCAATGACATCTTCCTAGATGACCTGCGGCTTGGGCTCAGGTTGGCATTAGGCCACCTGTGGGGCGCGACGGCCTAAGCAGAGGCTTGGCCTTTCGCGTTGGCAGGAGAAAATTGGGAAATAGGGAGCGGGCTGGTGAGCACCCCCTTTGGCAATTCCCCATCGGTGGGGAAATGGGGTCTCTCAGGAAGGATGGTATGCTTCATGGCTACCACCACCTGTGTAGACTGCCTCCAGGGAACCCCAGGTGCAAGTCCTTCCCTCATGCTGTATGGCTGAGGCTTTAGGAGCTTGAGGGGGAACCCTTTGCCTGGCCGGCCGGGCTGAGGCCATTCCTTGGATGGATTACGCCCGGGGCAGCGGGGCTCGCCCATGCAGGTCAAGGCGGAGGTCAGAGGTGACCCCGTGGCTTGACCTGTACCGCATAGTTTGCCCTAGCCGCAGTTTAGTGTTGATGTTATGTTTAATAAAGCGGCCATTTATACCAACATGTTGTGTCTGTCTCATTCTTCCAACTGAGGGGGCAATGCGGCCAATCACGGCAGCCACAAGTGGCTTTGGCCGTGGGGCCGGAGTTTGCCCCCTCGGATGGAGGAGGGGACTGGTTTCCCGCCCATCCGGGTCTTTCAGGGGGCGGGCGGAGATAGAGCCGTTGGCATCTCCGCCCCCCTCCCTGCGCAGTTGCTCCGAGCGATCGGCCCACCCTCCTCTCCCTGTTTCAGTTCAGGATTAGCCGGTTGCTTATTTGAACCAGGTAGGAATTTTTTCCTGCTCCCCCTGATTGGCTTTGGTGGGGGCAGGTTTTTCGCCTACCTTGTACTGAAGCAGAGGTTGGTGGTGTTTTAAGGGTGGTGCCCTGTAGGTTTCCTCTGGCAGGAGAAAATTGGGAAATAGGGAGCGGGCTGGTGAGCACCCCCTTTGGCAATTCCCCATCGGTGGGGAAATGGGGTCTCTCAGGAAGGATGGTATGCTTCATGGCTACCACCACCTGTGTAGACTGCCTCCAGGGAACCCCAGGTGCAAGTCCTTCCCTCATGCTGTATGGCTGAGGCTTTAGGAGCTTGAGGGGGAACCCTTTGCCTGGCCGGCTGGGCTGAGGCCATTCCTTGGATGGATTACGCCCGGGGCAGCGGGGCTCGCCCATGCAGGTCAAGGCGGAGGTCAGAGGTGACCCCGTGGCTTGACCTGTACCGCATAGTTTGCCCTAGCCGCAGTTTAGTGTTGATGTTATGTTTAATAAAGCGGCCATTTATACCAACATGTTGTGTCTGTCTCATTCTTCCAACTGAGGGGGCAATAAGCCAGCAATTAAATCCTTATGATCTCGGTCGTTTTCACATGGCCACACACCCAGAAGATCACACAAAACTCATGGCATAAAAGTGTCTTCCTAGCACGATTTCCCAGCATGATCCCATTTAATGGCGCTTTTTCTGATGGTCTTCGGGCCATTAAAGGGGATCTTGCTGGGAGATTGCACTAGGAAGATGCTTCATGCCATGAGTTTGCACGATCTCCCAGGGCACGTGTGAAAATGGCCCCCCAAGTCTTAGAAGTAGCAACAAGTTTAAAAATCCTACTAGCCACAATACAAATAGTTGTCGATGCTCATACAACAGAAAGTATTTATGGAGTTAGTTCAGAAAAAGGTTTAGAAATCAGTTGATCCAGTTAGTGATTTAACTGATCTGGACTAGGAAACTAGAAATCTTAGGTAGGCAAATAAATCCCAAGCATTTAATAATCAATATATCTAATTCTCAACCCGGCTAAATCTGTGGATGCTTAAGTTCAGAGACTGGTGCCATGAAAGATCTTTCTACAAACTTGAAAAGCACCCCAGATTTGAATAAAAATCTGAAATCTAAAACACACTCATTGGGGGGAGTTAAACCACCCAAAAATCAAGAAAAGGAACTTCTGTAGCTGTAAGAAATGGGTGCCCTCAGTGTCCATTGTTAGGAACCACAGTTGTATTATCAAGCCTTTATTTCTATTAGAAAAAGGCAGCGGGAGGAGAGGGGAGGAGGGTGGAGGACCCTTTTCAGGCCTGTTTTGGTCTTTGACAAGGACTCAAGAGGCCCAGACCTGGTAGCAGGTTGACTCACCCACTCACCTGCTTGTTACCATTCAAAAAAAGTCACCCCATGAAAGAGTTCAAGATTAGGAACTGGAAGACCCAGGTTCGAATCCTCACTCTGCCGTGGAAGGTGCTTGGGTGACTTTGGGCCAGTCACACATTCTCAGCCTAACTTATCTCACAAAGTTGTTGGGAGGATAAAATTGAGGAGAGAAGAATGATGTAAGCTGCTTTACAGTCCGTTGTGGAGAAAGACAAGATATAAAGGAAATAAATAATAAATAGAGCTGAAGATGGGGCAGAGAGATAAAAACTTGGTGTGTGGGTGGGAAGGGAGAAGGAGGCAGAGAGAGTAGAGATTGGCCTCCCAGGATAAAGGAAAGAGGAAATGGTGTGGGGAAGGAGATATACGGGAAAGTGAGCTTCCCCCCAATTAGTCCTTGCCTGTTCCCTACTATGTGTCTCAGCCTGACCCCAACAGCTGACATCGTGCAATTAGGCTATAGTTTTCCAGGTAAATGCTGCCAAGGCAGGGGGAGGAGGAAAAGATGAAAAGGGTTGGGGGAGAGCAAATAAAGGTCAGATGGTTGCTGAGAGGGGAAGGAGAGAAGGAAGGGGGCTTTGGGGGAAGGGAAAGAGGAAATTTTGTAAGTTACTCCACAGAGGGGAGGTAGGAGGCCAAAAAAAGCAGAGATTGATGTAGTACCTGTTTTGTGCAGATACATGCAGAATTCTGAGTCCCAAGGCAGAGGTCCAAATGTATTGGAGAGTAAATCCAAAGGAGAAGAGGCAGAGGCCCATAACAGGTGCCAGTGCTTGTTCCATGTCTCAAAAAACAGACCTACCCTTGGTAGAAAAAAATAACTTTAGGGTCAGTTTCTTTCCCCAGTTACAGGCACATCTAGAAATCTTTTCTTTCCAGGCTAGGAAAGAAGAGTGGAGACAAGGTGACTAGATGCGTCCTATTAGTCCATAATAGACATGGGCATGATCTGAATTACGATTTCAACCCCCCCGCCGCCCGATTTTGGCGTTTGCACCATCGTGACTCAGGTAATCAGTTCCATCCACGGCAACCGATCCAGCAGTTGGGGGTTTGCTTGTTCGGGACTTGATCGGATATATCGGTTTCTGTTCGTAATTGCAGACACTCTGGCACCAGTAATTTATTCCTGGGCTAACGAAGCCAGGGGCATGAGCTGTGTTTGCCCTCCTTCTGTCGCCCTCGAAACATGAATGGAAGCCCAGCTTTCCTTGATTAGCAGGCTTCCTTCCAACCACAGAGCAGCAACCCAGGGGAGGGAGGGGGAAGGGGGTGTTCTGAAGCCATGGGCACAAAGGAAAGGCAAGAGGCAGCGCGGGAGGCTGGGAGGCCGCCCACGCCGTTCGTCTTTCCCCAGGACAAGGGGCACGCAGGCAAGCCGGCCGCCCCTTGTCTTGCGGGGCAGGTGAATGGCACGGGCAGCTGCCGAGCCACTCACGCTGCCACCAGCTCCACAGCGCACTGGGACAGCCGGCTTGCTGCGTGGGCGGGGGGGGGGGCAACCCAGGAGCATGCGTGCATGCACAAGTGCCTGACTACAGTTGCTCTGGGTGCTGGCAACCATAGATCCGGCCCTGGGAATGTCCCCTCCCTGCGGGGAGGCGGCTCATTGCCGGGTTAAAAACTTTTCCCCCTCTACTCTACGTGTGAGTGTGTGAATGTCCCCTCCCTCCCTGAAGGGAGGTGGCTCATCGCTGCCTCCCCCTGCCTGCCGGTCCTGGTGGCCACTGCCACCAACCACCATTCCTATATCGCTTGAAACAGCAGGGCGCCCTCCCACTTTGGCCTTCCTGATTCCAGATCGGAAATGGGACTGGATCAGTTAGAATCGGTGGCCTGGGTTCGGCAGCGGCCCGGATCCACGAATGGCTTAATCGGTATTTTTTGGGGATTGTGCCCATCTCTAGTCCATAATGGGAGAGGTGGGCATTTTAGAGCCCTGTAAAAATGTCTCAAGCAAGAGAAGATAGGTATTCTTGTGTGAAAGAGATATATTCCGGAGCAGTCTTGAATTGATCAGGACTGGAGCCTTGGTGGACAATTTCAAACCTCAAATTTGGATCCTAAATCTTTCAGTGGAAAATGCTGATGTGTTGAAGGTTTTCTCTTCAGCTGTGGCTAATGTCACATGTTCCTTTTGCGACAAATGTAATATTGAGTGATTTCTGAGAGGTCTTAATTAATTATCTAATGGCCAGATAACTGGGCAGAGTGAAACATCTGGAGACATCAATTCTATTCATGTTAAGACACCCGTATAAACCTACCCATCCACTATGTCTTCTTTGGAGGCCCTGCTTCAAGTGCTCCCACCATTTGAGGCTAGATCATCATGGCACCAAAATGACGGAATTCCATCACCAGAGAGAATTGTCTGTCCTATCATTATCTTTCACCAGCAGGTGATGATTTTGTTTTGTTTGGTCTGCCATGTTCTCCCTGATTCTCACTGATCCTTCCTCTCACATATGTCTGTTTTAATTGTTTTTAGTTTTTTAAATATTTGTGTTTTAAATCTTATTTTAATATTTATTTAATTGCTCACTGCCTTGGAAATGAATGAATGAATGAATGAATGAATGAGATTATGTCATTGGGCAAGCCGTACTCTGCTGGATTTTTGTTGTGTTAATAGCAAGAAAGTGTTTACTGATGATGAGAGGACAGAATAAAGAGAAGCTGGTCCCAATACCAAGTTAGAATGGAGGAGAGAACAATGAATAAATGAAGAAGCTTAGCAACTCTTTGACCTTCAGGAGTTCTGCTTGTTGGAAGCAACATCTGTCTTGAAAAGAGAAAATGCTTCCAGATTTCTCAACTGTTGAGCATTCATCCCTTGCGTCTGCCTCTTTCTGAGCAACTGCGCCAGAGGCATGGCGTTAGAGGGATACAGAAGTTTCCTGTAAATGGGAGACAACTTTTTTTTAAAAAGTAGATATTTGTGAAGTGTGTGTGTGTGTATCAAAAAGAGATTTTTTTCTCTCATTGTGTCATTTTCCTTGTAATTATTTGCTTCATATAGGTTGAGAACAAAACAGGCAATTTGAAAAATCATGCACAAATGTTTAAAACTTTCCCCATCTCATTTTGTTAAAATGCTTTCTGGCACAAGAATTCTTTTCAAGGAGAGCAGGAAATATGCTCTTTGCTTTCTTGCTATTGTATATAGTAATCTGTCCTTTGCTAGGAATGTTCTGAACAGCTGTGTACTGGAGTCAGTGCAAAGTGACCTATACTTCCTTTGCCCCGGGAACAATGGGAGTGAAAACAGAATTGAGCCAAGCTGTAGCAGATAAGTAAGGGGGAAGGGTGACAAGGGACTGCTTTTGGCCTAAGTAATTTCCCACCCTGAATTCATCAGTATGAAGATGGCTAACATTTTCCATTAACATTGTCACATAGCATATGGAAACTGACATCAAAGCCAGAGCACAGATTGGGAGTGTCCAGATACAATTGATTCTGATCGAGGAAATGCCACGTATTCATGTGAATTACAGTAATCTCAGGAAAGCAGCTTTTGGAGTGTGAATTAAAAGATGTTTTAAAAAATGCTATGAGCCCTGAGCTTTCTAGTTCAGACTGACGGGAATGTTTCTTAGCAACAGTACTGGCTTTCTACCAAGTATGTGGGCTGATCTGTTTAGAGGTAAAAAGCAATGTCAGTTTACTTGCTAAGAAGTTTTGTGATATCCCTTGTGTGTGTTTTTTTTAAAAAAACATAACATTTGCATCCCAAAACAAACTGTACAGGAATGCGACATACTGTAACATTATTGCATGCAACAATAAGCATTTATACTTCCCCTGTATTTCACCTTAAATTTTAAATTTTCTGTGGCCCAAATCTAGATGTGATGGTCTCTTTTCTAAAATATAGAACATTCCCAGCTATGTAGAAGGAAACTGTGAAATATTCATTTTTAAAAACAAAAAGAATGTGTGGGTTAGGGGCTGAACTTTTATCTTCCTATGGTTTACCGCCCTGAAGCTCCTCTCCCCAAGCCATCTCACTTGTGGAAGAATTCTGCCTGTGGGAAAGTATTTGGAAAAATAAGGGAAGTAAGCCATGGAGGCACTTCACTCTTCAAAGTAAGGGTGTGTGATTCTGGTTTGGTATTTGGTTAAAAATACTGAATTTTATCTGATTCAGTAAAATTCAGCATTACCAAAAGGGGATTACCATTACCAAATCAGATTCGGTAATACTGAATTTAAGTTTGCTAAATTTATTTGGAAACATTTGGTGAACTTCAGAAATTGCAGTTGGTCTGTTCCTTGATGTTCCTTTGCTAAGAAAGAGCAAAGACACACTGTTTCCCATCCTTTTTAACCAGACGGGAGGAGGGAAAAGTGAGAGTGAGGCAGAAGGGAGGGAGAAGGGGGAAGAGAGCAGGGAGTGAGTGGCCAATCCTTGCAGGAGCTCTCCTTCTCTGGCCAATGGGATTCTTTGGAAGGAGAGTGCCTTTTTCAAATTGTCTGCCAGGAATAAAATTAGGCAGGCTTGCCTCAGAGCTGCCTCCATTTTGCTCTGGCTTGGAGATTGAGAGATATTGCTTGCTTGCTGCTGTTTGCTCTCTCTCTCTCTCTCTCTCTCTCTCTCTCTCTCTCTCTCTCTCTCTCTCTCTGTAGTCTGGGATTCTGGCAGGCCTACTTTGGACTGCAACTGGATCCTGGAGTGAGTGGATTCCTGTGGCTGCAGCTGCTGTGGCTGCTGCAGCTGCTGTGGCTGCTGCAGCTGCCGCCGCCACTGCCTGCTGAGACCTGCTGCATTTAGACAACTTCTGCTGGCACCTGGAGGACTTCTGCTACTGCCTGGTTTCAGAGTCGTAGACTCACTGGTTTTTTCCTCTCTTCGAGAGGAGGGTATTGACCTGGTGTCTGGGACAGATAGGGTTGGGTAGAAAGGGAAAAGTTTTTTTAATTTGCATTTTAGAAACTGCTTTTTTGCTCTGCGTGTGCAAGGGGGCTTTCATGTACGGGGGCTTTGATTTCTGTTTTTTGAATTTGGTTGTTATGTTTACTGTTCATTTTGTTGCTTGTTCTTCTGGGGAGAGGGGTTGTTTTATCCTGTTGTGGGTAATTTGTTGTCTGGTGTTTTATAGTTCTTTTTAATTGTATTAAATTTACTTGTTCTTCTGCAGTGGCTTTTCCCCCTGTTGTGAGTGCTTTCTTTGTTGATGTGTTAATCTTTAGTGGTTGTTCTTTGGTGGGGGGACTGCTTTCCCTTGTTAGGCTTGGTTTACAGAAGTTTGGTTGGCATTTTTTGCTGGGTTCTGTTTTCTGTTCGGCTTGGTCAGGTGATCAATTGTTGTTGGTTGTTCTTCTGGTAGGTGTTGGGGTACTTGGTTCAGCATGTTAAATTAAATTGCCTAGTGTAGTTTGGGTGTACTTTTGGGGTATCCTGAAGAGTTGTGAAGTAAAACTTGGGGGGGGTGTCTTTAGGAGTAAGTCTCTTGCAAATTTAGTGAAATAGGGTCCCCAGATAGTGTTACCCATAGGGAATAATGGAGATTGGAGGTCGCTGAGAGATCTTCTTTGGGGTGCCATAAAGTGGCCCTCCCAGGGACTAAACTCCCTGAAATTTGAGGGGTCTTTAGAGAACAGTCAGGAGTTGGTCCGCTACAAATTTAGTGAATTTTGTTTGTAAAATGCCACCCCCAACCTCCAGGAGAGCCTCCAGATAGTGTTCCCCATAGGAAATAATGGAGATTGGAGATGGCTGGTGGCACCTTCTTTGGGGGCATAAAATAGCACTCTGGTGTCCAATCTTGGGGGGTCATTATAGGACCATTAGGAGTAGGTCCCCTTCAAATTTGGTGAAATTTGGTCAAAAAATACCCCCCCCCCTTGAGTTTCCCATAGGAAACAATGGTCAAATTTACCCGAATTTGCTTTGCATCACCAAACTGAAGTGGAGACTGAATTTGGTATTTGGGGAGTACCAATTTTTTTTAAAATCCAGTGTTACCAAACTCAAATTTCTTATACACACCCGTACTTCAAAGACCCTGCTTCGGTGCCCCTCTTTCTGAGATTAGAAGGGTGGTCACTTGGGAGAGGGCTTTCTTGATTGTGGCACCAAACCCTCGAGCTCCCACATTTGTGCTCAATGTTTTTAAATAGTTCAAATATATGTTTTTAGCTTTGGTTTAACTGTTTTACTGATATGTTCTTGTTTGGGTTGGTTTTAATATTTTTTAAAATGTGATTTTATTATGTATATTTTAACTTGCTAGACACCTTGGTGGCCCTTATGATGCTGAAAGGCGGGATATTTTTTTAATAAAATAAATAAAAACATTTTTCCTCCACATTCCCTTTGCCTCCACATTCCCTTTACCCACCCCCTACTGCTTGGGGAGATTCATGTTCATACATGCAGAACTGTTACAGTCACATTAATTTGACCCAATAATATGAGAAATACCAGAATTTAGAGATTAGCTTTGATATTAACATTCCAGAATTTTTACTGTGCACTGATGGCATTGATAACTGCAGGTAATAATGTATTATAGATTAGGTTATCAAATGGAAAGTACTGCAGTGTGGCTTTGGAGTCCTCAGTGCAGAACCTCTCCTTCTAGAAGGTTTTACTCAGAACTAGGACAAGATCCCTTCAGTTGGTGAAATGGCTGCCAGAACCAATAGTTCCTAATGCATACGTTAATAAATCAGCATTTTAAATTAACAAAACATGTAGAAATCGTAGAAGCAATTTGCCATCATTTGTAGCCGAGTAAGATTTTGGTTGCTCTGACCTGGTAAGTCCAGGCAAGCCCAATCTTGTCAGATATTTGAAATTAACAAGGTTGGTCTTGGTTAGTACTTGGATGGGAGACCTTCAATGAAGACTAGGGTTGCAGAGGCAGGCACTGGCACCAGGGAGGCCATATATCAGCTATGACTTGATGGCAGTCTCCACCAACAAGATTTTGGTCAATGGAAAAAAAGACATAGATAAGACTGTTTGGGAAGTAGCAAGATCAAGTAGTAATGTGCAGAAACAGAGATTAAATAGTAAAGTTCTCATATCTTGAATAAACTGGAAATTGGAGGCCAGTAATGGGGCTGGAATAAAGAGGCTTTACCACTATCATCCATATCTTGGTTACCTCCATATTGTTTGTAAAGAGCCTTCAAGTCTCAGTCAATTTATCACAACCCCATAGAATTTTAAAGACAAGAGAAGAGGTGGTTTGCTATTGCCTGCTTCAGTGTAGTGACCCTGGACATCCTTGGTCACCTCCCCTCCAAGTACAAACCACTTAGCTTCTGAGATCTGACAAGAATGGGCTAGCTTGAGCCATCCAGGCCAGGACAAACTAAGTGCTGTCAAGTCACAACTAGGGGTGTGCAAAGGCACAGTGGTTCGGCTTTCCTGATTCGGGTATACCTGAATCCAGAAGCCGATTAGGGAACAGCTGTACCCAAATCAGCAAGCCGATTCGGGTATAGTGATTTGGGTATCGATTCGGCTTGATTCGGGGGTTCAGGAAAGCTTTTCGATGGTTTGGTGTGCAGGGGGGGCACACCAAAGGGCATTCCAGCATTCCACCTCACAAAAATAACACAACTCACTTAACATCAGAGAATCACAAAAACACGATTCCTGTCAAAACCACTTTATTTCTTGAACAGCTTTAGGTTACACAGCAGGGGGGCACACCAAAGGGCATGGCAGCAGTATCTTACACAAAAATAACACAACTCACTTCACATTAAAGAATCACCCCAAAAAATTCCTGTCAAAAGCACTTTATTTCTTTAACTGCTTTAGGTTACACAGTAGGAAGGCACAACAGGGCATGAAAGCAGTGTACTACACAAAAATAACACAACTCACTTCACATCAGAGAATCACCCAAACACAATTGCTGTCAAAAACGGTGAAGTGGGTTGTATTATTTTGTGTAGTACACTGCTATCATGCCCTGTTGTGCCCTCCTACTGTGTAACCTAAAGCAGTTAAAGAAATAAAGTGCTTTTGACAGGAATTTTTTTGTGATTCTCTGATGTTAAGTGAGAGTTGTGTTATTTTTCTGTGTGGGGGACTGCTGGTGTAATGTGTCATAATGCTTTGCCTACTTGTACTTTGAAAGGGAGAAAATAATTTTTTTTAAAACTGTATTTTGTGTTGTTCGTGTTTTATTCTTTGTTGTGCAGTTGGTTCCCATCATAGGGAACAATGGGGAGGCTGGCCAGCCATCTCTGTAGGTGGTGGGGGTGTCAGGGGGTGGTTGTCTGTGTGTCAGGTCAGGTTCTCTTTCCCAGGGACAAGTTGGCACTCAGAAATTTGCCCACCATTGTGGCACCCCTGGGCTGTGCGGAATTGCCCTGGGAAAGAGAGTTTAGAAGTTCCCAGCATAGGGAACAAAGGGGGAGGGCTGGCCAGCCTGTTCCTGGGGTTATGGGTGTAGGGCTGCTGGGGGTGTATTTAGGTCTATGAGGGGCTAATGTGGGGATTTGGGTCTGTGTGTGGCAGCTGGGGGGGAATTGGGTTTGTGTGGGGCTGTAAGGGGTGGACTTTGGGGGCTGAGAGCACCTACTTGGGGAGGCCATGAATTGCCCCCCCCCAGTGGGAGCTGGCTGAGCCTTGGTGGGGGGTGGGAGGAAAGGTGGGAGAAGGGCCCCTGAGGGTTGGGGGGCATTTTGCATGCAAAATGCCACCCCTGGCAAAGGAAGCCTGCCTCTTCATTTTCCCCCCATAGAAAATAATGGAGATCAGCAGCAGCAAGCACAAAATAAGCGATCAGCAGCAGCAACCTAAAGCTATGCCCTTTTATAGGCGAGGATAGGGTGACCTGGTTTGGGGGGCTATAACATGGCCCCCCAAAGTCCAATCTGTCTGAAACTTGGGGGGTTGTTAGAGGGGAGTTAGAGGAAGGTGTCCACCAATTTTGGCTTGATTAGGTAGAAAAATTTGGCTTGATTAGGTAGAAAAGCAAGCAAAATGCTGCCCCGAATCGCCCCGAATCGATTCGGGACACCCGATTCGGGATTTTTTCGGGTTTCATTAACCAGAACTGCACACCCCTAGTCACAACTGATTTTTGGTGACCCCATGAAGTTCTGCCTCATGAGATTTTCAAACCAAGAGATGAGGTTGTTTGCCATTGTCTTCCTCTGCATATCAACCTTGGTCCTTCTCCATCCAACTGCTGACCATGGATAAGCCTGCTTAGTTTCTAAACTATGACAGGCTGAGGCTAATCTAGACAATTTAGGCTTCTATAAAGATAGACTACTCCAGATTAGACTACTTAAATTTCTTGTACCTAGGGCTACCCAAAGACTGCCCAAAGATTTTCAGTTGGCTTGAAATGCAACCACCTATCTGTGGATGGTGAAGGTAGGAAGGAATATATAACATGGCTGCTGCAACAACTTCATTCATTTTCTATTCATTTCTGGGCACAATTCAAGACAGTGAAGTCATCTAGTTTAGTTGTGTGATAAAAGTAGGAGAGAGGAATACTATGTGTGATTAGAACAGATATTGTGCAGGAAATGCTAGAAATTTATTTATTTATTTAAATGTTAGTGTTTATGGTAGTGGAACTGATAGTAGTATTCATTTTGGGATTGGGAATATTTATTTGGAATTGAAAGTTCTATTAGTTCAGAATTCATTTTAAACTGAGATTTCAATTATATATTATGGATATGGACCCTGAGCATCAACTGATGAAAGACTTTGGCTCACAGACTCTTTTATATTTGATGCTGCTATCCTAATTCCAAAATTCTACTATACTTATTCTGTCAACCTCATTCTCCTTACTCTATCATAACATTGCATGTTTTAAGGTATTAATAGATCATTTTCTGCATCATCTTGTACTTCTCTGGAAATCTTCCAAAACAATTCATCAGGTACAAAATTAAAATCCACAAGAAGTTATTAATGTATGCATTTCCCATGGTACCGAATGAAAATCTTGTAGCTCATTGACAACACAGCTGCTTATTTCATTGTTTATAAAGACGGCTTAAATAAACACAGAGTATACCACCACTATAGATCACAAAGATTTTCACTAATGTTCTAGATGCTGCAGAACAGACCCTGCTCTAGAACAGACCCCGTAGACATCCCTTCAGCAACAGTCCATACTGCAGTTTCTTCTTGTTCTTTTTTAATAAATTAGGGTGGTTTTTTGTCAAATCTGACAGCATTTTATTATAGAGCCATTAGAAGGCAATGAAGATCTATCAGGTATTGTTTCACTTGTACTAATAAAACCATTGGAAGCTAATTATTAATAATACAAACATTAACTTTCCTCAGACATTCATCATAATAAAATGCATCATACAATTTCAGAGGCATACTAACTATGATCATTAACTAATTCAAAATGAGCTTTGATTGTGCTGATATTTTGATAACTGATTCCTTATTTTCCATGCTCAAAATTAGCAAGCCAGTTAATAAAGATATATCTTTCACAAAGAAAAGATTGTTCCTTTTTGATGATTTAACATCATTAAAATATAATTAACAGATTACCGATGTATTGTCGAAGGCTTTCACGGCCGGAGAACGATGGTTGTTGTGGGTTTTCCGGGCTGTATTGCTGTGGTCTTGGCATTGTACTTCCTGACGTTTCGCCAGCAGCTGTGGCTGGCATCTTCAGAGGTGTAGCACCAAAAGACAGAGATCTCTCAGTGTCACAGTGTGGAAAAGATGTAGGTCATTTGTATCTACTCAGGAGGGGTGGGGTTGAGCTGAGTCATCCTGTAAGAGTTTCCCAGGGTGTGGAATGCTAATGGCGGGAGGCTTCACTGTATCCTGAGGAGGTTCCTTTGCATATGGATTGGTACTTGATGTGCTAATCTTCTCTGCAGGGCTATTGTCGGGGATAGAATGTTTTGTTAGCCTGGTGTTTTTCAGAACTGGAAACCATGCTCTGTTCATTCTTAAGGTTTCTTCTTTCCTGTTGAAGTTTTGCTTATGCTTGTGAATTTCAATGGCTTCCCTGTGCAGTCTGACAAAGTAGTTGGAAGTGTTGTCCAGTATTTTGGTGTCCTGGAATAGGATACTGTGCCCTGTTTGCGTTAGGCTATGTTCAGCCACTGCTGATTTTTCAGGTTGTCCAAGTCTGCAGTGTCTTTCATGTTCTTTTATTCTTGTCTGGATGCTACGCTTTGTGGTCCCGATGTAAACTTGTCCACAGCTGCAGGGTATACGGTATACTCCTGCAGAGGTGAGGGGGTCTCTACTGTCTTTTGCTGATCGTAGCATCTGTTGTATTTTTCGGGTGGGTCTGAATACTGCTTGAAGGTTATGCTTTTTCATAAGCCATATATCAAAGGAATTACTGATCAGATGGGAAAGTTTATGAACAATTCACACACATAATTAACCGGTGACAATCCAATTCTGTACCTGTGGCAGCTGCCTTCTGATGCCAATTGGGCATCAGGACTGCTCATCCTGAACAGATGCTGAATTTTTGCACAGCCGGGCAAATCTCCTCAATGTGGGTAGAGCAGTGGAAGTAAAAAATAATCCATCTTCTGCTTGTGACAAAATGAGTCAGACCAACCACAGCAAAAAGGCAGCTGTTACAAGCTATGGGGTCACATGCACTAGCACAACACAGACACAGCAATAAATAAAATTTAGGAAGAAATTAACACAATCCACATCAATCTAGTTCATAGTCCATGAACACTTATAGAACAATCTAGTTCATAGTCCAAGAACACTTATAGAACAACAGAATCCCACAGACATTCACCCTTATAATGAAACGCTTCAAATGGCTTTAGGACCTACTAACCATGATTGCGAATTAAGAATATAGAATATCTTTTCTGTGTGTGTGTGTGAAAACAAAAGTAGCTCTCTCACAGGAAGCATTTCCATTATCTCTCTTGCTCTCTGTCTGTCACTACTTGGCCTCTTCCAGCAAACAGAGATAATAAGAAAGCGTACCCTCTGGACACCGAGTGTGGCTCACTAAGGTACCTAGAACTGGTTTACAAATGTACAGTCATTGCTTGAAGACTGATATGAAACCAACACCATGAACAGAAATATCATATTACCCTGCCTCATTTCAAATACAACGCTTTACCATGGAATCAGGTCACTTACTCATCTGTGAATAATCAAGTGTTGAGGAAAACCATGTAAAGGTTACATACGTTGTATGTTTTAGATTTATTTTATATTTTATTGAAAAGATAGCTAAATTTTATAAAAATGAAGATGTGAGACATGTATATGTATATGTATATGTATATGTATATGTATATGTATATGTATATGTATATGTATATGTATATGTATATGTATATGTATATGTATATGTATATGTAAACAGACCTCCAGAGGGGTATTCTTGATCTGTAGCTTTGCTTGAATTTTTTTCCACTTCCATGCAAGAACAATGAAAGTTTTTCAAATGCAATTAAAGAGTTGCTTTATGTGTGACTGATGGTCATGAATAAACAAAGTATAATTTTACCTAGAAACAATTTTTATTCCACAATTTGTGCTGTTCCAACCTGGAAACGTACATTTTAATTTTGTGTCTCTCTTGTATGACTCAAACATTATTTTATTTATTTTTTATTTTACTTGTTGAAATTATATCCTACCTTTCCTGCAAGTGGGCTCAGGGCAGGTCACAACATCATTAAACTACAGTTTAAAATACAATAAATAACAGCTAAAATCATAAACCAATAAAATTAACTGATCTCATTGGACAGTGGAGAGGAACAAAACAAAACAGGCAAGGGATCAGCAGGATAGTTCACCAGTTCCTCAACCACTCTCATAGGCATGGTGAAACATCTCCATTTTACATGCCCTGGTGAAACTGTAAAAAGCCCTGCAGGCCCAGGTCTCAACTTGGAGACTGTTTCACCAGGCCAGAGCCAAAAAGGCTCTGTCCCTAGTTGAGGCCTAGTGAACACCCTTGGGGCCAAGGACCACCAGCAGAGATGTTGATCTACAGAGTGTAACACCATCTGGGAAACATACAGGGAGAAACGGTCTCAAAGATATGCAGGTCCCAATCCATTAAGGGCCTTAAATGTTAACACCAACACCTTGAACTTGACCCAGAATTCAACTGGGAGTCAGTGCAGCTGGTGCAGTACAGGTCAAATATGTGTCCTAAATGGGGTTCCCATGAGGACATGCACCTCTGCATTCTGGACCAGTTACAATTTTCAGTCAATTTCAAGGGTAGCCCTGCGTAGAGTTAGTTACAGTAGTTCAATCTGGAGGTGACCATTCTGTGGATCACTGCAGCTAGGTCATTGGTGGAGAGGTAGGGAGCAAGTTGCCTGACCTGCCAAAGATAGAAAAATGCAAATCTGGCAATTGATGAGACCTGGGCCTCCATTGATAAGGAGGCATCCAGAATCACACCCAGGCTTCTCACTGTTGACACAGGCATCAAAGGCACCACATCTAAGGCTGGGAGCTGGACTCCCAAGCTCAGCAACCCCCAACCCAGATACAGGACCTCCGTCTTCACAAGGTTCAACTTTGTCAGACAGTGGCTTACTAAAAGTTGCAATCCAGACTACCTCTTGCAATTAAACATGAGTCCATTGGTTTCAAAAGATTTACTGAATATAAACAACCATTATAGTCCACTATCCAAGATGCAATATCTTGGCTGGTACATGAGTATTGTTACGAATGACAGGCAAAGGTTAAGGTACAGAGTAGCATACCCCTGCAGGCCCCATCCTCCCCCCACGGTTCTCAAAACAACCGGCTTGAAGCTGAGAAAGTGAAAGTTTCCCAAGGCTGGAAAAGTTGTAGTCATAACATTCCTCTTCTCTAAGATAACTGCTACTGAACTGCTTGCCACCTGCAAAAGAAGCACTTAAAACACTGACAGGATTAAAATGGAGTCCCTTTGGTTTGAACACACAAGAAACATAGTCAGAACATGACATTCTGCCCCCTCTAAAATGCTCCCCTCCCAGGTTTGAGAGGGTAGAGAGTGTGAAAAGATTTTAACAACCTAGGAGCATGAACATGAATAGACTCCACCCACTCATCATACCCAGAGTCAAAGTTCTTCCATCTGATGAGGTAAAATAGCTTATTATGTTTGATTTTGGAGTCCAAAATTTTCTGTACTTCGTAATGGAACTGATCATCAATCAAGGTTGGTATGGGAGGAGCACGGGTGTGCCATTGATTTGCTGGGGGGACCTTTTTTAATAAGCTGATGTGAAAAGTAGAATGCACGTGACGCAGATTCTTTGGTAAATCAAGTGCTACCGTTACTTTGTTGATTATATTACGAACTGGAAAAGGTCCCAAAAACGTTAATGCTAATTTACGGCTGGTTTGTGCAACTTTCAAATTTTTTGTGGGTAAATAAACAAGATCCCCAGGATGCAATTCCCATTCAGCCACACGATGACAATCAGCGTATTTCTTATAGTCCTGTTTAGCTTTGTCGAGATGTTTTTGAATAAGAGTCCATTGTTGAGCTGCCTCCCCCCACCATTCTGAAACGTCTTTAGAAGCTGTTGAGGGGAGAAGAGCTTCAAAAGGGAATGGTTTAAAGTGATAGCCATAAACTATTTTGAAAGGTGTTTCTCCGGTAGAAGCACGCACACTGTTGTTGTAGGAAAATTCTGCTAAAGGCAATAAATCAATCCAATTGTCTTGTTGGAAACTGATGTAGCAGCGGAGAAATTGTTCTAATATTTGATTAGTTTTTTCTGATTGCCCGTCAGTTTGCGGATGATGAATGGAGCTTAAGCCTTGTTCAATGCCCATAAGTTGCAGAAGCTCCCGCCAGAAGTTGGCAACGAACTGTCCGCCGCGGTCAGATATCACCTTTGATGGAAAAGAATGGAGTTTTACAATATATTTCAGAAAAATATCCGCCAACCTTTTTGCCGAAGGCATAGTGGTGCAGGGAATGAAGTGGGCTTGTTTTGAAAATAGATCCACTACAATCAAAATGCAGGTGTGATTTTTGGAGGGGGGAAGATCTGTGATGAAATCCATAGAAATGAATTCTCACAGTCTACTTGGGGTTTCAAGGGGTTGTAAGAGTCCAGGAGGCTTGCCTTTTCGCGTTTTGGCGCTAAGGCAAATGGGGCATGAAGCCACATATTGTGAAACATCTTTGCGCATGCCTGGCCACCAAAATTGCCTTTGGACTAGATGGAGCGTTTTTAAGTATCCGTAGTGGCCAGCAGTTGGGGCATCGTGACAGCGTTGCAATACTTCTTTTCTCAAACTATCTGGTACATAAAATCGATCACCCCAAAGCCATTCCCCTTGTTCAGATTGAATTAGTTTCTCCTTGGGCACACTCTCCCCCTCTTTTTCCACTTCGCTTTTCAGTTTTTGTCTCCACCCCTGATCTGTTGCGCGGCTGCGCGTTGTGACCACTCCTCCTAATTACGTAGGCAAAAACACTGTATCCACTGTCTCCTCTCTCCTGCTTTTGTGTTGGGGCATACGCGATAGGGTGTCCGCAAGAAAATTTGTTTTGCTGGGCAGGAATTTGAGAGTGAAATTGAATTTTGAAAAGTATTCCGCCCATCTCAACTGCTTGGCATTTAGTCTCCTAGGACTACGTAAAGCTTCTAAATTGTTGTGATCTGTCCAGACTTCAAAAGGATGGCGGGCCCCTTCTAACCAATGCCTCCAAGAGGAGAGTGCTGCTTTTACAGCAAAAGCTTCCTTTTCCCAAACATTCCAATTTCTCTCCGGTTCAGAAAATGTTCGAGAAAGATAAGCACAAGGTTTAAGAACATTGTCCTCCCCACGCTGTAGAAGGACACCCCCAATTGCAGTATCGCTGGCATCCACCTGTACTATGAATGGGTGAATTTCATCGGGGTGTTGCAGCACTGGCTCGGATATAAATTGCTGCTTTAGAAGATCAAAAGCTAATTGGCATTGTGGTGTCCACAATAGTTTAGCGTTCGTTTTTTTGGCTTGTTCCCTTTGTTTTTGGTTTTTAATAGTTCAGTGAGGGGAAGAGTTATTTGGGCAAAGTTTTGTATACATTCTCTGTAGAAGTTGGCAAACCCCAGAAAGGATTGCAGTTCTTTATGGGTTGTGGGGGTTTGCCATTCATGGACTGCTTTCACTTTGTCTGGATCCATTTTTAGCTCATCTTTGGAAATGCAGTATCCTAAATAACTAAGTTCAGTTTTGCGGAATTCACATTTCAATAATTTGATGGGCAATTTGTTGCACATTAGAGTAGTTAAGACTTTTTGTACTAAGTCTATGTGTTCTTCTGTTTCAGAGTAAATTAGGACATCGTCTAGGTAAACAACTACTCCTTTATATAAAAATTTGTGCAATACTTCATTGATAATGGACATGAAAATGGAAGGGGCCCCAGCCAGGCCAAAAAGCATAACTAAATATTCGTACTGCCCTAAGGGCGTATTGAATGCGGTTTTCCATCCATCCCCCTCCCTTATACGAATGTGGAAGTAAGCATCTTTTAAGTCCAGCTTTGTGAAGATCTTACCTTGTGCCACGACGTTGAGTAGATCTCTGATGAGGGGTATAGGTGCTGGACCCCGTGGAAGAGGCTGAAGAGGCGGCTGCTCTTGCGGCTGCAGAGGTTGTTCTCCTGGGAGGATTGGCGGCTCCTGCCGCTGGAGGGGAAGTTGCTCTAGCGGCTGGAGAGGAGGTTGCTCCAGCGGCCCTTCTCCTCCGTCGTCTCCCGGAGGCCCCAGCGGCGCATCTAAGGGGGGCCCTTCTGGAATCTCGTCTGGTGGCCCTTGAGGTTGATCAGGCGGTGGCATCACTGGCTCCTGCTGATCATCAGCCGGTAGAAGCAGTTGCTCATCCTGAGGGGGTACCTGGTCCGCTGCTGGACGTAATCCAGGTAAGATCCTCTGGAGGGCTGCCACCCCTCGGCCAATTGAAACTCTTGTGCTTTCTCCAACTTCTTGTGGAGGCCCCTCTCCTGGGTCTCCTACCACCAATACTGACAGCAAGTGAACAGCATGTGCTAAACTCTCCTCCATGCTGCTGATTCTCTCTTCCAATCTTTGTACGTGTCTTGGGGCTGAGGTATCGACATCCTCCTCAGGTAATTCCTGGAGTGGTTCGGTTGGAAGTTGTGTAGTTTCTATATATAGGAGGCGGCTGCTCGGGGCCACGGTCGAATCTCTCCCATTCCGGTGGCCCCGGTACCTTCTCCTTCCTCTGATATGCCTGCCAGGATTCCTTTCGTTAGTCCCATTATTGCCGAAATCCCAGCATCCACCGCTAAAGTTCGACTTTGTAATTGCTGCCGACTTTGATCACTCAACTCGTGTTGCCCCGTCCACGGGGTGACTTCCGTGTAGTCCCAACTCATCAGATCATGGCGGGAGGTTTCCCACACCTGGGTACTTTCAGAACCTCTTAAGTCCCATTCTATTTGGTCAGACTCTCTGTTCTAGTAATACCACAGTTGACTACTGGATCTCTCTACAGACGTGCCGACAACTATTTTCCCACCCATTTGCGATCTGGAAAACACCATACTCGCTCTTCTCTCCCTCGTTTCTCTCGGCCTCGAACCCCACTGCCTCGCTGTAGGTAGCGATATGAGGTGTTACGCTGCCACCCTTGGTCAAGCTCCTGCTCTGTCAGGCATGAGGGTATACACCGTGGTACGGCTTGACTCCGTTCCCCCCCGAACGGGTTGATATGTGGGTTCCAGTCCTTCCGAGTTAGGAGCATAAGGATCAAACAAAGGGTCCCTGTCAGACGCGGCCTTGGTATCCGTCTCCTCCGGCTTAGGAATTGGAACAGATGTGATTTGTAACAAAATGTCAGACAGTGGCTTACTAAAAGTTGCAATCCAGACTACCTCTTGAAATTAGACATGAGTCCATTGGTTTCAAAAGATTTACTGAATATAAGCAACCATTATAGTCCACTATCCAACATGCAATATCTTGGCTGGTACATGAGTATTGTTACAAATGACAGGCAAAGGTTAAGGTACAGAGTAGCATACCCCTGCAGGCCCCATCCTCCCCCCACAGTTCTCAAAACAACCGGCTTGAAGCTGAGAAAGTGAAAGTTTCCCACAGCTGGAAAGGTTGTAGTCATAACATACCTCTTCTCTAAGATAACTGCTACTGAACTGCTTGCCACCTGCAAAAGAAGCACTTAAAACACTGACAGGATTAAAATGGAGTCCCTTTGGTTTGAACACACAAGAAACATAGTCAGAACATGACAAACTTCAGTCAACTCTGCTTCATCCACATATTCACAGCATCCAAAGCCTTGGCCAAAACATCCAGGGTGACATCCAGCAAGACATCCATCAACAGATACAACTGGCTATCATCTGCATATTGATGGTATCCCAGTCTGTAACTTTGGGTTAACTGGGCAAGGGGGCACATATAGATAATAAATAGCATTGGGAAGAGAATCGCTCCTTGAGGAAGACCACATACCAGTGGGTACCTTGGCACCATCTGTTCCCCAAGTACCACCCTCTTTCCCCAACCATGGAGAAAAGAGAACAGCCATTGCAAGGCAGTGAGGTGGTGGGTCAGAAGGTCATAATAAACCATGTCAAATGCTGCTGTCAGATCCAATAACACCAGCATCACTGACTCACCTTAATCCAGATGCCAACAAAGTTAGTCTGTGAGGGCAACCAGTGCCGTCTCTGTTCCTTGCCCTGGGGCAGAAGCTGGACTGAAATGGAACCAAGACTGAGGAGTCATTCAGGAATACCTGCCGCTGCTTTGCCACTGCCCACTCAATCACCTCACCGAGAAATGGGAGATTCGATACTGGGCAGTAACTGGACAGATCGGTGGGATCCAAAGATAGCTTCTTCAGAAGAGGCCTTATCACTGCCTCTTTCAGTGCTCCAGGGAACACACCTGAGCTCAAAGATAAATTAATGATCTCTGCCAATGGGACTCAAAGTTTGTCACTGCTGGATTTAATCAGCCATGATGGACAAGGGTCCAAGGGGCAAGTGGTAGGCCTCACAGCAGTGAGGGTTCTGTCAACCTCAACCAAGGCAGCTGAACATGTGATTATTTTCTGTTTCCTCACACCTTTTTTGTAAATGTCCACATTTTGAACATTTGTTCACCAATAAATTAGCATTATACATATAAATACTGTAAAAATAGCATATTGAAAACCATGCAAAATGTCTACACAATATAAACAATCCTACAAATCCAATAGCCAAGATCAGAGAGCCAAAAGCATTGCCAAAAATATAAATTAACATAAATTAACATTCATCTTTTTTTTCCAGGAGTTCCCTAATATGTTAAACCCATATAATCCACTTTAGGAAGGTTGTTTTGTGATGTACAAAATTGTGATCTGTACTCCTGAATAACAGCTTTCAGAATTGGGCTCACCTTTTGATTTGGGATTGATAATGTGACCTCAGCACAAAACTGTTACCTTTAAGAAACCCAGTCAAACACCCTCATTCTTATCAGGAAAAAATATTTCAAATCTTTGCTCCTTCATACAGTTTTCCTTTTAATTGATCTTTAGCTAACAGTTCTGTCGTGTACTATCTGTTTTCAACTGTTTGTGTTGACACGCTTTTGCTTTCATTTCAGTCACTCTATGGCCATGTGATGTGAGTTTATTGGTTGTTTAAAGATTACAGACTGGTAAAAGAGCCTGAATAATGAGAGCTCTTTTCCTGTATATTCACTACAGCTAAGCTCTTAACTACTTGATAATAGTGCAGAGGCGATTTGATGATATTTACCTTTCCATTTTGTGGAAGTAGCAGTTGTCCTTTTCTGAGAAAAATAAATATTTGGTAGAACTGAATGGAGGATTCTATTGATAAATGCATCTTTTTAGTGACATTTGGGCATGTTTGCTTGTGGTAAGTGAGAAGAAAGTAACGTGATCAGAGGTAAGGCATTTCATTTCCATTTATTCTCCAAAGCTAGTAAGGAGTAGCATTATGTACAATGAGATGTTGTACATAGTAACTCTTGAGCAAATGCCACCTATATTTGATCAGCTCACTGGAATGAATAAGTATGAAGCCTTCCTACTACCAGGAGGCAAAGTTGCACAGTAATTAGTAGATATTGGAATAAGCTATACTGAGCTTTTCTCTGGTAAACCATAGGTAGTTGTACTAAGCTTACCTCAGCAGAAGGCTACTTATTATCTGCTTAAGCAAACTAAGTTGATAGATGTAATATATTTGTACACAAGTAGGCCCTGCTTATCCAGAAGGAGTGTAAAGGTCATATGGGTGGACGCCAGCTTATATAAAACCACAAGTTGCATGCAGGTATTAATTCACGCTAAAATCTTTATGCACAGTAGTAGAATATAGTCTCAAGGACACATCCAATCCCATGAATGGATCAAGGAAGTATCCTTGGATATTTCAGCAGTTCCTTTTTGTAGTCTGTTTAGGGTTGCCAGTACTACCTGAACAAATGTTAGGAAATATTGAGGGCAGTACCAGGGGATGGAGTTAGAGTAGTAGGCAATGTGTTTCCAGACAACGATCTAGGAATTTCCCCTAATCTCTATGGTAAAGACCACATAGACATAGGGAAATTCCTAGTGTCACTAAGAAGCCCATTTTTCCTCTCCAATTTCTTGAGGACACGGGATTGGGTCTAAGGGTAGACAAATGGCAAACTTAAGTCAGTAAGATCCTCCCATAATTTGTATTTGAGCCTTCTTAGTTGTGGTTCCATTACTATGGGATGGTTTGCCTGAAGAAGTCAAGAGAATACCTTGCTAAATAGCTATTATAATGGTTGTGCAAAACTGAACACAACTTTACAACTGAATTTGTAATTTGACAGTTTTTAATTATAGATTAGAGATAGGCACGAACCAGAAAAAAAACCAAACTGTAGGGTTCATGGCTCGCTGCATTTCACGAACCACAAGCCTCGAACTTTCACGAACCTGCCCCAGTTCATCAACTGGTTCATTTGCTTCGTGAAAACTTCACATCTAAGTCAGCAAATCGTCAAGGTTACTTCCAGGCTAGCAGAAGGCCACTTCCAGGTCAGCAGAAGGTTTTCAGGAAGTCTATCCCCTGTTGCCTAGGAAACTGATTGATTGGCACCAGGCTGTCTGCAGTGATGAACCAAAAAACGAACCAAATGAACCAGCCTAAAGTTCATGACGGTTTGTTAGAAATGGGCTCTGACGAACCACTGGTTCACAAACCATGAACCGGCCCGATTCATCATGAACTTTGGTTTGTATTTCAGTTCAGGCCCATCTCTTTTATAGATTAGTCCACTTATATTTGGTGCTTTGGGGGGTATTATCAGGTTTTTTAAATAAGATATTGTTTTATAACAGTGTACTGATTAGAAAGTTGTTTTAGTCTCTTACTCAGATATTTTGTTAGTTGTCTTGAACCAGTTTTCAGGAAAGGTAAGATATAAGTATTTAAATAAACAAATGTGCTATTTGCTTCTTCAGATGAAATTTGTATACAAGGTGCAATCTGAGCTTTGAACACCAAGGCAATTTTCAGTTATTTATTTACATCTTGATTTTCCACTAAACAGCTTCCAAAGCAGTTTACCGTAATCAAGAGACAGGCCTTGCCCTTAGGCTTAAAATCCAAAAAGACAATGGAGTAGAGGGGGAAAGGTAGAAGAAGGAGATCAGTTTAAGAGAATTAATATGCAATTGAGTGATGTTTATTTTCCCAGCCTGATCTTGCTCTGATGAAAGTGAGGGAACTGTGCAATGATTCATCCTCTGTAGAGTGACAGAGACCAGAGTGCCTTCCCCCTTTTCTTCTCATGAGGCCAGAGTGCCTTTCCCCCTTTTTTCATGGCAACTAGCAGTTGGTGCAGAATTCTGTCTGGTAGGGAGAACAGAATCAAGCTCTCTGGCTAGAAGCTGGCCACACTGGTCTTTCCTCTGCCATGATGTTCTTCCCAGCAGGGTGAAGGAGGAAACTCCCAGTGGTCCTTATTCCTCTGACCAATGTCTCCTTTCTCCATCACTTCTCTAAATTCAAGCAACTGTCTCAGTTACGTAAGGGTAAAATGCACATCTAATGTGAAAAAGGTTCATGTTTTTCAGCAGGAATGTTAGAAAGTGCTCATAAGTCTCCAGGGAAAAATACAAATTACCATGTACTATACCATACGTTTGGAAGGTAAAAGGATGAAGCTAAGAGGGCTGGATCAGGTCATGCTTTGATGGGAGATCTTCTGACCACCCCCCTGCATTTCAAGGCAGGATGCAAATACAATTAATAATAAATACATAACAGTGTTCTGTGAGAATCAATTTAGTGTTCTAAATGCTTTTAGTAGATGGGTTTTTTAGTGGATGGTTAGCTGAAAAGTTTCTACCTACATTTTACAAACTGATTCTTATTTCAAACTGTTTGAAAATGTTGAAAATTGCAGTCTTGGGTAGCAGTCCTATAATACCACTTTGGCAACATACATAATGCTTAAGGTTGTAGATCTCTGTCAGAAGCATACGCTTGATCGAGCGGCTCAGAATTTGGGTTTTTGAAAGCTAAAATGTTACATTTCTTTCAGCTCAGACCTATTGTTTGACATTACAGTTCATCAAAAGGGATTCTTTTGCCCCTTTTTCTCAGTAGGTGAAATTTTTAAGATTTCTGAGTTGATCTTTGGCTTGAGAGTGCTGGCAGGCAGTTCAACAAATGTTGCCTTTGAACAGACTCTTCTTGGGTCAATCATTCTCTGCAGTCCTTTTAATTTTGTCGATCTTTTGATACATGAGTCAAGCTTTATTCAACACTTAAGTAGATATAGCAACCTAAGTAATATAGGTTCACTTGCAACATTGCTGATTTTACCCATATTACTCAGCTTAGTGCTATTGTTTGACATTACAGTTTGTCAGAAGGAATTATTTTGCTTCATTTTTTTGTGTACTGCACTATGCTTGTTGCACATGGTGGTCCGAATTGATCAGTGGACTGATCAGTGGACTGTTGGAGAGCAGCAGTTTTTTGGTCCCTTCCAGCTTGCTAATTACATAAGGGATAAGCAAAGCAAAGATAATTCCTTGTTAGATTCAATTTTTCCAGCTTGGACAGCAGCCCAAATGGCTGAGCCTAAGGGACTCAACATAGATTCCAGAACCTCTTCTTGGTGCCAGGCTGTAACTACAGCACAGAACCATCCAGGGATTGACTTGTCCGGGCTGCAAGTGTGAATGATGCATATTCTTGTGAAGTATTTCAGGTGTTCTTGCAGTATGTCCTATAGTGCTATAAACTGTAGTTATTGGGGGGGGGCAGTTAACATGGAAGAGCATCCTTGGGCTTTCTCTTTGTTATTTCCCCAAGAAACTCATAACCTACCAGGATGCAGTGGGTCTTTAATGTGCTTTGGAAATGTTTCTGCTTCATTTGGAAACTAGAATTCCTGCCTAGATTCTAGATGTGGCAGAGCTCTTCCCCCTACATGCTTAGTTTGTTTAAAATTTGTGTTAATGAGGTGCATGTTTGCTTTTGTTATTCTTTAATCTTAGTGATTGCAAATATTTCCTAATATTGCAAATATTTCCTAATATATTAAAAGATCACTCCCAGGTTTATGGAATCCATATGGAGGCAAAGCCATGCAGGTTTATCGGGTATGGTTACCAACCTCAAGGTGGAGCCTCGAGTTCTTCCAGGAATTACAGCTGAACTCCAGACTACAGAGATCAGTTCTTCTGGATAAAAGGCAACTTTGAAGGGTAGTGCCACATCCCTGCTGACCTCTCTCTCTCTCCCAGGCACCCTCTCCAGGAATTTCCTAAGCTGGAGTCAGCAACACTTGGAAAACTGGAATGAGAAATATAAAGGGATGAATTTGCCTCCTTTCCTCAGAAAGGGGCCAGTTTCAGTCCCTGCCCCTTCTCACTTCAGGCCCCTGGCCCACATGACTATTCGTGTACATGGGTCCCATGACCCTAGAGATGGGGCTATAGGAATGAAAGAAACACAGGAAAACTCCATGTTCTGTGAATGAATATTCAGATCCAGGCCTGTATTCTTGGGAAAAGAACACATGAAATAACAACTGAT
Source organism: Eublepharis macularius (assembly GCF_028583425.1). Lineage (NCBI taxonomy): Eukaryota > Metazoa > Chordata > Lepidosauria > Squamata > Eublepharidae > Eublepharis > Eublepharis macularius. Next base: position 53,170,512 of record NC_072798.1, read on the forward strand.
TGGTCTGGCTCATCTCTTATTAAATAACAGTTAAATATTAATTAGCATGGTGATATAGTTGCAGTGTTGGACAATCGATTCACAACTGTTTTCCAAAGTTACACAGAAAGGAAAGCAGAAAAAGGGGACCCTTATAAAATGAAGATGGGGGAGGTGTATCTAATAGCTGTAGAAAGCACAAACACTTTAATCATTTCTACATTTTTGTGAAAATGTCAGTATTTTTCTACCTAATATCTCCAAGCAGAGTTAATGAAGCATATGTAGCAGTTTATGTTAGAATTAGACTGCATTTCTGATTTTCTAGCATTTTGAGGAACACATTTCCTTTCCTCTTCACTAATAACATTTTGGTCCATTAAAGTTAAGAAGTCAAGGCATACTAGCTAATCTATTGAGTTGTTTTGGTTTCATTACTGTTATTTGTTACTACAGTAGAAAATTTCATTCCTGTGACAGCAGCCCGGTGCCATCATCTTAAGAAACTGATTTGTAGTTTGACTTCATAATAATATATCCCTGTAACTGGGAAGATCCAGGTTCATTTCCTGCTGAGAGCTGGTGTCACACTCATCAGATTAGAGTCTGAAAAATCATTTTCAGGGCAGAACCCCAATTTTTAAAGTCAAATGGCATCAATGTTCAGAGCACCATAGCATCTGGATGACTCAGGTTCAATTTCCAACTCTGCCGTGGAAGCTTGCTGGGTGACCTAGGGCCTGTCACACACTCTCAGTCTAAAATACCTCACAGGGTTGTTGTGAGGAGGAAAATGGAGGAGAGGAAAATGGGTTTGTGTTCCCATTAGGGAGAAAGGCAGGGGATAAATGAAGTAAAATAAAATAAATGCAAATAAAATAATTTTCTAGGCAACCTGTCAAGTAGGGGAGCTGCTGAATAGGGAATGATTCTCTGAGAAAGTTTATAGGAGTCCACCTTATTTTTATATAGGACAGGAAAATCCAAATGGTCACATGTGTTGTTCAGTTAGTGGAAAGTCTATCCATTCTCACTGGAGTATAACTAAGACTCAATGAGTTGCTGGTTTGAGATATGGCGACCAGTGGTTGCCCAGTGGGATCTAGCCAAATGGAATAAAAGGCCAGACACAGCCTGTTTACTGATAGTGCAGAGGCAATAAGTTGTCTAAGTTGATAACCTTGTATGGTGTTTGAAATTATAATCAGTTAGCTAAAAATGTGAGCCCTTCTCAAAAGGGACAGTTCGTCACTGTTAGGAGAGTGGGAGCTTCTTCCTGGAAGGAACTCCTTGCCTGTGACCTCCTCATTTTTGAGCAAGATATTTTCTTGGACTTACATTATCACTCTCTTTTAATGCTCTGTGTAGTTATAATGGATGGTATGATTTTTGAGAATACTGAATAATCATGTTTTAATAAAGGCTTAGAATGGAAGCAAAGATTCTATAATCGTGTTTACTTGTGTACAATGCCCAATAATGAACCTAAAATGTTATTGAGGTGTGCCTCTTGCCAGAAGTTCAGTGATTTGATATGGGAAAGCTAACTCAGTGCTTAGGGTTTCTTGAATGTATGCAGGCCTGAATCAGGCCTGACCGGAGTCATCCAGAACCCTTGGTTTAGAAAAGTGAAGTGAAGAAAGATGTACAATTAGAGTACTTCCATATGTATAGATATATGAATGTAAGAAAATGGGTTGAAGGTTAAGATGTTGTTTAAATGTATCTCATTACAGAATGTCTTGTAAATGGCATTATTTCTATTTAAATGTTTGGTATACATATTTTAAATAAATAAAAAACATTTTAAAAGAAAAGAAAAATAAGGACTATTTGACATGGAAGGAGACTTCAGAGAAAAGCCACCAGTGCTAACTTGGGTAGAGGCAAGAGTAAGGGTTGCTGGCTATAAGGAAGAAGGTGTATTACATTAAAAGTCTGAAGTTAAATAACCACAGTACCCATATACTTTAAATAGTACCAAGCTAAAGGAGTATAATACACTGTGTTTTACCTTCAGTGGTAAATGGTAGCAGTAGAATATAAGGGATAAATCATAAAGAAAGAGCTTGAATAAATAAAATAGATAAACTAACAGTGACTTCAGGGGAGTGGGATGATGGGATTTACCCTCCCACCATGTTAGTGGTAGTATATTGAAATCATAATAGGATACTGTCCTCCATCCTTGACAGGGTCAACATTCAAATGTGAATATTGAGGATGAAAAGCAGCAAGTGCTGTTAGTTGGCAGAGCTATTTTTGGTGAACAAGAGAGCACAGCCAGCTATTCCTGGTTGTCAATATTGTGCATGATGTTTAGGGTCGAGTGCTTCCAATGAAGCAATAGCTGGTGTGAATCCTTACAACATGACTGATTAATAGATGAGATTTTGGCTTAATCTGAGTTTCAGATTCTGACGGCCAAACTACAAGTGACAGCGGCCATAGATCTATCCTATGGCTTCTGATGCCATTTTAAAAGTAGTTATAGTTCTTTAACTATAACTACTTTATGTAGTTCTTTAACTATAGTTCTGGATTGGGGTTGTAGTACCCCAATCCAGATTGCACTCATAGTACAGGAGCTCTTATTCTCCCCTGTGCCTTCTCAGGTTCCAAAACAGTCCCCCATTGTTCTCTGGGCACCTGAAAAGGTGAAGGTGAGGGGAAAAGAACATTTGGGCCACTGTGCCATGCACACAGTTTAGATTATGGCCCCATGGTAATTTTAAAGAACTACAACTGCTTTTAAAATGGCATTGCCAGCTATGGGATGGACCCATGGCTGCTGTCACTTGTAGTTTGTCTTTGAGATATGAGGGTGGACAAGTGAGTGAGGAAAAGGAGAGTGGATGTGTCTGAGGTTGTAGAGATGCAGTTGACAGCACATGGGCTATTTTCTGGCCCTAGACAAATGCTGCCTTTCAGTTTCAACATCCTGTCTTTAAAAGGAATACTTTATAGACTTATTGCTAGGTAGGCTGATAACTTCATGGCAGCCACACCATTTTGACAACCTCAATAACTTGCAGGCTGAACATTGAAAGGACTTGTCTCTTCTTCTCTGTTTATCATTGGCCTTAAGCACAGAACTGAAGAGAATTCCTCCACAAGGCAACAATTGCATGATGGATTTTATCTTGGTATATGATTTTAAAATGTACTTGCTCTTGTCTGTGTATTTCACATACAAAAGGTATTTTTTTAAAAAAAATATTTACTGTAAAATATGTTTCTATGATACAGCATGGTGGTGGTGGAAAACTTATTCTCATAGGGCTGTGTGAAAATGTGCAAGTACTCACTGATACATATCCAAATAGATCAGCAGCCATTAATGTTCATCAGACAGACAATTGGAAACATCAAAATGGTAAAACTGACAGTATTTATTTTGTTTATTAAAATATTTATACCACACCTTTCCATTGCCAATTTAAAACACCTGCAAATCAAACCTTATTAAAAGCCCTTGCAAATGAACTGCCTTGCAGTGCCTCCTAAAAAACTTCTAAGGATGGTGTCTCCTCTTCACCTTCTCAGGGAGCTTCTTACAAACAGTGGGAGCCAATATTGGAAAAGTCCAAGTTCTGGTAAATACCAAGAAGGCCACCTTAAGCAGGAATGGCCACAAGGACCAAAACTGGCACATGGGAACATATGAAGACAGATGGTCCTTAAGGTACGTGGGCCCTAAGTCAAGAAAGATAATAATTAGCAAATTAAATTGAACTCAGATACAAATTAGCAGCTAATATAGCTCTTTTAAAATAGACGTGTTCCCCATACCTATCCCCAATCAATGATCAGGCTGATACATTCTGAACCAATTGCACTTTGTCCACAAGTCATTCTATGACTTTGTTCATTCTTCATTTAAACAACTGAGGGTGAAATGCAGCAAGGTCGATGAGGTACTTAACATGCACTCTGTATGTCTGTATGTGTGGAAAGTAATCCAGGAAACAGATTCAAGTTGCTTATAACGATTTCAGCTGCCCACTGATCAACTGAAAATGAGCAAGCAGGACGTAATATGAACCAGCAAGTTCTTCACCCTCTATAATAATTGCAGGTATAAATTATGTTGTAGCAAAGAAATTACAGTTACCATCAGCAGTATCACAGAAGTCACAGGTATTACTGAAGACAAAACATGAACTTACTGACTTTACCAGACCTGTATGTTTATCCACAGAAATTAATGCAATGAAAAAATGAAGTATATTTTCAGTAGACAGCATGTTTTTACTCCTTCCTTTCCTTTGTATCATTGAGGTGAGGATTGTTTCATTACAATTTTTTCCAGTTTACTTCAGTAGTAAAAGATGCTAAGAGTAATGCTTTGTATTCAAAAGTTAACAGAGTAATGCCTTGTATTAAAAACATGAAACCATTTTTATGAAACCACATACCTTATTCAGACATTGCTTCTTAAAGATGCCTAAAATGTATGATGCAAAGCAGTGAAGCTGATAGGCCCATTTTATAAGAATCCCTCTATTACAGTGTTCATAACAACTTTGTCTTTGCCCTACACTGTCACCATCTTAATAGATCCTCCTAGTCTTTAACAGAATTCTGTCTTCATCTTCTTAAAGGGTGTGCTGGCTTTTGTTACTAGGCAACATGTTGAACCTCACCATCTAACAGCATAAGAACCTGTTCATGTATGCGCAACAATTTTCTGCATGGTCATGATGGAAGAATATATTCGTGCTGTTTGGTAAGTAGAATACTCCATTTTTCCTGACTCTTACCATGGAGCTTGACCCAAAACTCAATGAAGTCAACGGAAATGTAAAAAGCCATTTGAAATACTTTTAAATCTGAGAACACCAGAAGCATATGCAGCTGTGTAAAACATAGGCAAAAGGTTTTTTTTAATGTCAGCATCCAAATATTATACTTTAAAGATGTAATCATGGTGCCTGACAGGGTTTTGATCAGAGAAATCTGGTACTTAGCAAATCAGATCAATCAAAACAGAACCTTTTCAAGAAACACAGATTAAAAACCTATGCAATATGTACTACAGGACTCCAGGGTCTAGCAAATCAAAGCAATCAAAACACAACCTTCATAACATGTACCCAGCTTATTTATTTTCTTAGTTCCGCATTCTAGCCACAGTGGAAACAGCTGAACAGATGAGATAGCCTACTTTATCTGGCATATAGATTTATGATCCTTCTGACTCCTAGAAAAAGCTGTTCAGTTTTTAGAAAGCTATTAGGACATCTGATGTGATCCTCACAGTGTATTTCAACACTTTGTTTGTACTGGACTTGATTGGGCTGTAAACCATTTTATATACTGGATCTCAATAAGTTATCAAAAGTTCTCAAAATTGGAGGGGATGCCTATTTAAAATGTCTTTGCCTCACTCTTCTTCACCAGCAAGCCACATACAAAGAGATCATTGGAAAGAAGCAGGCTCTGAAAATTTTATTCTAAGCATTGTGAATTCAATCCCTCCTCCTCAATAGTCATTTTTAATGAAGAGAATAGTGCAGAGTCTCCCTCCTCTGCCAAGGCAATCATGGGGGAAGGCCACTGGGCTCAGGGGAAGGTTTTTTCAAGCCAGTATCTCCTTTCCCAGAGGTTTCATTAGCAGATAAAGGATGCCCTTCTAGTCCCAAACAGTTAGGGAAGGGGATTATTAGCAGGGGGGCTCCCTTACTTTATTCAAGGCCAAGACTGATGAAGAATGCTAGATGGAGAAGCAAGTAGCAAGCCAGTTCTCCCCCTTCAAGCTGAGGATTAGCACCTGTATGTTGACTTCTGCTCCTTGACATATTCTGCATGGGGATGAGGGAACCTCCATGGGAATGAGGGAACCTCAGGGAATTTTCTTTTCCTGCAGGACCTAAGGTGGTTCCTATGCATGGTTTTTATGATTTTTAAGAAGTTTTGATAACTGGTAGCCCCTGTTGTGTTCTACCGAGTTTTAGTTAAATTTAATTTATGTAAAATATTTATACTCTGCTTTTTCTCCTCAGACACCAAGAAGCTAACAAAGCAGCAGAAGCTGAAAGACTATCATAAGAAACCAGCAACAACTTTAAAACAATATACAAAAATGTACACAATATGCTTTATATCTTCAGTATCTGCCCGCTCACATTAAAAATTAAACATAGATTTATTCTTGAGCAACAACAAAGCACTATGCTGCAAGGTGTGTGGCCCTTTGTCCTGCATTATTGGAAGGCAGATATAATAAAATACACTATCTGGAAAGGCTTTGCTCCTGTCATTTAAGAGAGGTGGAAACTATAGAGTAGGGGTGTGCAACCCCAAAAGATTTGGGTTTCCTGCTTCTGGTTTACCCAGAACAGGGGAAAAAATCCGGTAAACCCAAACCCACGCATTCTTTGGGTATTTAAACCGATTCGGGATTATTAGGGAAGATTTGGCCATTGCTTCCAATGGGAAATGCTGCTCCCGGCTATCTGGGGCCCTGGTAGGGGGGGTCATTTTCTTCCCAAATAACAACAAATTTGCAGAGGACCCTCTCCCAACCCTCCTCTCACAACCATCCAAGTTTTAGGGAGATTGGACTTCGGGGGGCCTTTATGCCCCCCAAGAAGGTCCCCCCAGCCACATTATTCCCTATAAGGACTAACTACACACCAGAGAATCACAATAAGAAAGAATAGATTAAAAATACGCAACAAAACCATATGAAGCAAGTGAGTGAGCAACTAGAAGTGAACTAATGAACAACCTGGTGCCTATGAAGGGTGAGAACACAAGGGCTGTGGGCTCCTGGCCTGTGGCTCACAGCAGGTTGTTTGATGAATGGGCTATTTCAGTGGACATGGGAGAGACAAGGGTGAGATTTTTCAAAGATGCCCAGTATCTGGCAAGAATTCTCTCTGCCTATCTAATTTCTGTAGCATCTGGAAAGGTGACAATGCAAGGCCCCTCTTTCCCTCACCTTTTTTCTATACCAGATCAGTGAGGCACAAAACTCATGACTCTCCAAGATTTACAGAAAGAGGACATTGATCTGGCTTGCATAACAGAGACACAGTTAGAAGAAAATGATGTAGTGTGTCTTTCCCAACTAACTCTGCCTGGTTTTGCAGTCCTCCACCAACCTCATACAGGTGGCTGGGCAGGAAGGGCTGTCATTATCCTCCTTGAGTCCTTCAACTTCTGCAGACTCCTGGTACAAACTGTAGGTGGCATTGACTGTATTCTTCTTTTGTTGGGGGCTAAGGATAGATTATGCCTTCTGCTTGTTTATTGGCCATCTAGTTCCTCATTGGGCACCCTTTTGTGACAGAGGTGCTCTCAGATCCAGTGCTGGAGACACATAGACTGAGATTCTGCAGGGGCAATATTCATACCCAGGATTTTATAGTCTCTGGGCCTCTCTCAAATAATGATGGGCCCAGCACATTAAAAAGGCTACACCTTAGAATTAATCTTTTCCACCAAGTCTTTGAATGGGGAGCTTGTTTCAGGGTTTGAGATTCCACCAGAACCATTATCTACTGAAAGCAAGGGTGAATTTGGCACTGACACCCCATAAAGGGGTGGGGCAGTTAAAATGATCTGCCCATTGAAAAGCATAGATCATTGTGGATTCCAACACCAGAGAATCACAATAGGAAAAAAATTGATTAAAAATACACAACAAAAACATATGAAGCAAGTGAGCAACTAGAAGTGAACTAATGAACAACCTCCCTCAGTGCAGCCAAACTGATGAAAGGGGTTCATCTTCACTCCAGAGAATTATCCATTGAATTTAACCCAAACCAAACTGAACCATGTGTTGAAAACCAGTGGGCTGTTCTAGGAGGCTGGGGTAGCATTTTGCAAGCAAATTGCACAGAACTTGCAGGGGACCTACACTTACCTGCCCTCTGGAGATCACCCAAGCATCAGAGAGATTGGACTTCAAGGGGCCATGTAATGGTTCTCCAAAGAAGGTTGACCACCACCCCAGCCACTTCCCACTACTTTCTATTGTGGGAAAATTCAGACTCCCACAATAGAAACACATGGAATGTGGCATCCATGGCCACAGGCAGAAACCCCTCAATAACCTGCCCCCCAACAGCACAACAAAACCAAAGACAAACTCCTCAAAATTCCCCAGCACCCCCAAAGATGACTGGCCAGCCAATCTCCATGCTTCCCTATGGGGCCAACCATCATAACAGAGATTCACACACACACACAAAATCAATTTAAAAATATTTCTTGGTAAAAGCAATAAATTAAACACATCACATCACTGTTAAATCACAATGTACAGTCCTAGATTAAATCAACCCCCACCATCGCACAAGAGAATCAAAAACACTCCAAAAACAGAACCAAACACCAAAAATATTTTTTGGGAACAGCATTAATAGCACATTCAAATCACAACATACAGTCCCACACCTTGAAACAAATTCTAACATCACACCAGAGAATCACACACAATTTTTTTAAAAAAAATTCATTTCCTGGATTTCTAGGAACAGCATTAATAGCACATTCAAATCAAAGTCCCATCTTGAAACATTTTTTTTTAAAAAAATACTGTCCTCCCAGAGAATCCCCCAATCGGGGAAGAGCTGCTTGCTGCTGCAGTGACTGAGTCTTTCTCTCAGCCTATCTCCCTTCCCTGATCACTTCCCTCCTCACCTTCCCTCTCCTGCCTCTCTCACTCCCCTCTTCCCCCTCCCTTCAATTGAAAGCCACAGGGAAGAGAGCTCTGTTGAAGCTTTTTTCCTCTTGCCACAGCAAGGGGAAAAGTCTGCACAGAGCTTTCTGAAGCAACCCAAATCGCTTCGGGTTGCTCTGCTTCGGGTTTCCCAAATCGGGCCAGCTTTACTGGGGATGATTCAGGAATCACAGATCAACCCAAATCGGGGTTGATTCGGGGTTGATTCAGGATTCTGAAATCTGAAGCGCACATCCCTAGTATAGAGCACATGTTTTTTAGCTGCCCATTTTATAAGGAAGCGCGGGGTGAGATGATCACGCTATTATTAGGTAAAATCTCTGGTCTCACTGAAAAAGCTAGATTTGATTATCTCCTATCCAATAAGAATGCCAAGATTACCTATCAAGTAGCCAGATACTGTAGGTGATATTCAGGTCTCAGAAATTATATTGTACTGTAACTAAATCTTAATTTCAAATTGTTTTATTTGTTCTATTGTATGCTTTGAATTTTCTTTTTTAGTGTAACTGTGTAATATAATTGGTCAAATGACCATAAATAAAGAATGAATGTTTGTGCAGAACATCAAAATTATACATCAAAAGTATGTGAAAAAGGAAATACACCTATTATTAGAGATGCACAACGGGCTCCAAGTGAGAAATGTAGTAGTCCATACCAGGTGCCTTTAGGTTTTAGATGTTAAATCTTGTATCCAAAAATATATTGAAAAGGCTTGGGCTGTTCTGTCACTGCTTGACAACAGGACTAGTCAGTGAAAGAGACCCTCAGATATGTATAGCATCGGAACCCACCCCTGAATTCACTGTCAGGATCCAGGATCTTTACATATTTATTATACCTGTAATGATCTCAAGTTGGCTCGGTTGCCCGGAAACATCTGTGTTTTCCACTTATCATTGAGTAGGGCATCCACCCCAGTGTTTTTGTCATGGTAAACTCTCTAAGCTCTCACTGGTATTTCAAAGTGTTTCAAATCACATTGCTGTTTTTTCTGTCATATATTCATTGTTTCTTCGCTGATAGTAACTGGTGGTCAGTAAGTCTTCTCCATCATGCTTAGTACTTTATTCCCCTTTACCGTTGTTTGTTGACACTAATTTCTTCACACAACATGTGATTAAAATCTGAAACTTGCTGCCAGAAGATGTAGTGATGGCCACAGACACAGACGGCTTTAAAAGGTGATTGGAATGATTCATGGAGGATAGGTCTATTAGTGGCTACTACCAGGGTGATTAAAGGAGACTTCCACATTCAGAGTCAGTAAGTGTTAGGACGGGAATGATACACAATATAGATACCAAGAACCCCACCCCCCCTTAGCATTTTTGACTAGGGTGTTTCTGTCACAGAACTTCCATGTCACTTATAATTTGGCCTTCAATAAGAGGCTGATTCATCTAAGTATTCCATAACTGTGAAAAGTGTGAGTGAAACATACATTTTTGGTTATTTACCATTGGCTTTTTCTATTGATCATAAGTTCCAAATTTTTGTAATTGAATACTGCTCTGCCTCATTACTTTTTTAAAGACGTTGGCTGACTGCCTTTGAATGGACGTACAATGTAATTAGTTAGCTCTAGGAATTGATATTTTTCCAGGAAAGGAACTGAGTTCTAAAATGTTTCGCTATTCCATTTTATGTAGGTTCCTCCTGCTGCCTATTTCTGGGTCATTGTGCATGGAAACTAGGCGCTTTGATTCCTCTCATGCAGAAACCCTTACTCAATTAATTATTTACTGCCTAAATTCCTTGCATATTTCTCACACAGTCAGTTACCTGTGATGAAAAGCAGAGTCACGTTAGATACTGGATTGGTATCAATATGCCTTTTAATGATGTGGTGAAGAAGTGAGAGAATATTACATAAGTGCTGTTTGAAAGTTAGTGAGTATGGAGGAAATTATTAGGAGTCTCTCAAGAAGGACTTTGCAAAGCTTTGAAAGCCAGAGTTGCTTTGAAGGCCTGGTTTGTGACAAAAAGCAGGATATAATTTTAAAAATAAAATCCGATAAATAAAAGTTTTAAAACCCTAGGAATTACTTTCTGCAATTATCTGAGATTGGATTCACAAGTTTGTGGTGATAGTTGCCCTCCAAATACACAAATATATTTCCCTTCTGGTTGTAAGGTATCCCAAATATATTGATTGCCCATGGTCAAACTCTAGGCTAGTAAATTACAATGTACACAACCTCCCTAATTAATGGACTGTAAGGGAAAAAAATCTTACCCTTCCCAATAGAAGCGCTCTCGCTCTCTTCCCCCTTGCCCATCTCTTCAAAAGTTACTAACTTCCAGGTAGAGGCTGAAGATGCCCTAGAATTACAACTGATGGTTGTTGTGGGTTTTCCGGGCTGTATTGCCGTGGTCTTGGCATTGTAGTTCCTGACGTTTCGCCAGCAGCTGTGGCTGGCATCTTCAGAGGTGTAGCACCAAAAGACAGAGATCTCTCAGTGTCACACATCAAGCAGCTGATCATTTAAACAGCAGAGCTTGGCTGCCTGGCCGGGAGTTCCTGGCTGGCCAGCCAAGCCTCACCCACTCTTTAAATGGGCATTTCCCTGCTGCTCTGAGCAGGTGAGGCTGGCTGGTTTGGTTGGCTGGCTGGGAACTCCAGGCCAGGCAGCCAAGCCCCGCTGTTTCTGCCTGCACTATGTTCACTTTTCCCAGAGCTGTTTTTTGCTTCTTGTACAGAAAAAAAACCCTGAAAAGTGACTCTCTGTGTCAATCTGACTCAGTTATTCCAGTGGACTTCTAAAGCAATTGATAATATACTGGGCCCAGTATGCCTAAGGATTACTAGACCAAGTCTGGAGCATAGCAATATGTCAATTCTCAATAAAATTGTTACTTCATTTTGCGCTACCTAAAAATGGCTACATTCCTTGTAAATGCTGCAACATAAAACATAAAGGAAGGAGAACACTTCATTGTAAAAATTAACCAAGCCATATTATGGGTGAATGTGGTACAGGAAAAGGGTTGTGATAATACCTATGCATTAATAGTATTATACTATTAAGCTCTTTGCAGCAAATACTGTAGAATAAGGGAGAGTCAACAATGATGTGTACTGATGGCTGGCTCTATAAGAAAGCAAGGGCAAGTGGTGACTTGGGTGGTGTCATTCGGAGGGCAGCAACTTCTGCCTTTGTTGCTACACTTGACTCTCACACCTTGTTTTGTCTACTCCTTGTTCCTGATTCCCGCCCAACCCCTGTACCTAGAGATGCTAATCTTTCTGTCTTCCATTTCTCAGACATCTTTAAACATAGCACAATAAACAGTGAATTCCAACAGGGCTTTCAAAACTATGACAAGTTTCAAAAGAGAGTTCAGGAAGCCCTACTAGGTATGCATGATTTGCTACACTGTATTTAAATAGACTTAAGAAATGAGGAGGGAAGAATCATGTGGAAGTAAGTAAGTGAAGATGGGATGGTGCAATCAGGGAGTGAAATGCTCATTGGTAGCAGATAGTCATGGAAACCTCTTGCAACTGGGTGTGGGGAGCTTCACGTTGAATCCCTTGTTAAATTGCCACTGTATGATTAGAGTAAGAAATCATACCATTGTGAAAGTAGAGCACTGAGGCTATTGTTGCATCATCTCTTTTCCTTCCTTTGCCCATCTGATATGCAAGATCAAAGCAATGGCGGCGGCAGCAGACTGAGCAAGAGTGTGGGCAGGACATAGGAAAATAAACTCCAAAGGGACAACATACAGAAGTGCATTCATAGAATCATAGATAACGATAATTTGAGTCTTTAGGATTAATAGGTACTGTATGAAGCAACAAAATGACCGGAAATACAAACAATGAATGCCATACAACTTTGGGCCCAATCCGTTTTACAATTATGCTTTTTGGAAATGAGTTGGCAACAATGGCCAATGAAATTCCTGACCACATGGCAGGGTACATTTAATCAATTTCAATAATTCACTCATCACATCATATGCCAGAGAAGCCTCAGCTGCTCTTTCCTGACATTCTGTATTGAAGTCACAGTGGAGCTAGGCAAAAGCTAACTTGCTTATACTAAATGCTTATGGCAATTAAAATGATTTTGATCCTGGTAGTGATTAAACTAGATGATTGGTCTCACAAATCTGACTCTCTTGTGGTACAGTCCTATTCAGAGTTATACCTATCTAGACCCAGTCACTTCAATTGACTTAGGAGTTTGTAACTCTGTTTAGAACTCCACAGTTAATATAATTTCTGGGCCAAAAAAAATTCAGTAAATGTCTGCTTGTTTCATGACTCTTTTCACTTTTATTTTTTTACTCTTGCTCCAGTGGATCCCAGGGAGCTTGTGGAAACTGTGAATGACTGGAGGCAGTTTTGGGGTGGGTGAGCTCTAATAAACTGAAACTTAATTCTGACAAAATGGAGGTACTAATGGTTGAAGGAAGGATTGACCCAGAAACTGAGGTGTCTTCTTCTCCAGATGGGGTTCCACCCTTCTCAAAGGAGCAGGTTTATATCATGAGAGTGCTGCTGGACCTGGGGCTGTTGCTGGAAAAGCAGGTGGCAGCTGTGGTCAGGAACACCTTTCACAAGTTTTAGCTGGTGAACCAACTATGCCCTTTCCCAGGTAAGACAGATCTTGCTAAGGTGCTGCATGCCCTGCTAACATCTAGATTAGACTACTGCAATACACTCTTATTTAGTGACAGAATTCTGCTGTGGACAGAATTCTGGATGGAGGTGGTCATAGGGACAGTATCACTCCACTCTTGCTCCATCTACACTGGCTCCCAATTTGCTTTTGGGTGTAGGCATCAGTCAGAGTTTATCTATGATGTCAAAAAACCTTGAGCATGCCCTTCTGTTTTATTTCATATAATCATAGGGTTGGAAGGGACCTCTAGGGTCATCTAGTCCATCTCCCTACACAATGCAGGAAAGTCACAACTACTCCCCCCTCCAACCACCCCAGTGAGCTGTGCTCCAATGCCTAGAAGATGGCAAAACACCTCCAGGATCCCTAGCCAAACTGACCTGTGGAAAATTTTTACCTGACCCCAAGGTGGCAATCAGCATTACCCTGGGCTTGTAAGAAGGCCATGAGAACTTAGCACTGATGTAACCCATTCTGCCCTCCCTGTCACATTTATGTATTTATTTATATTTTAATGTATGTACATATGTATTTATTTATAGTCTGCCTTTCTCACTGATATTCAAGACAGATTACATAATGTAAGTCAGTATAATCAACAAAATGACGAGACGTAATAAACAAAGGAATAGGACTAGGATTGCAGAAATCTGAAAGATGCCATGTTAAACAATCCAAGAAATGGTATCACATAAGTTAAAAAAATGCAATGTGAGAAAGATAAAAACATACAGTAACAGTAAATACATATTAGTAGTACAGTCCCATTCCCTCTATTAAAATGCCTTCCTGAATCATTCTGTTATAGTGCCATTGTGAACAGTTCTGTTTTACATAGTATACAGAAAGCCAGGAGTGTGACAGCCTTCCTGACTTCCTCAGTCGGGGGAGATGGGGGCATTACAGAGAATGCATCTGAATGGCACTTGTTGATCTTGCCCTTTTGCAGAGTGACAACCATAGAAAGCCCTGATCAGATGAGCAAAGTTGTCATAGTATGGTATAGGGAGAGAGGCAGTCCCATAGATATGAGGGACCAAGGCCATGAAGGTATGTGATGGCCAGTACCTTGAATTGAACCTGGTAACTGATAGGTAGCCAATGGAGGACTGCAGAATGGGTGTAATCTGCATGTACAACCTAGTTCCTGATAATAACTTAGCAGTATCATTCTTGACTAACTGGAGTTTCTGAATTGATTTCGAGGGGACACCTACACAGAGTGAAAATAGTAGCCTATTCTTAATATGACCTTGATGTGAATGTGAGTCCAGGTCTGCTGAATTAATGTAGGTCATCGTTCAGTGTGGTGTAGGGGTTAGACTAGGGTATGGAAGGCCCAGGTTTGAATCCCACTCTGCCATGGAAACTCACTGGATGACCTTGGGCCAACCACACACTCTCAGTTTAACCTATGCCCCAGAGTGATTGTGATTGTGAAGATAAAATGGAAGAGAAGAGAACTATGTGAGCCACTGGGGCCCCCACTGGGGAGAATGATCAGGTACAAATGAAGTAGGTAAATAAATAAAGTATATTGTAGTCTACTATAATTTTCCAGTGAAAAAGCATAAGGCATTAACATTTGGAAAATGTACTTTCAAGGAGGAATAAGGGATATGATAATTGTGCTAGTTAACATATTTTAGAAGGTAACATACATAGCTATGCTTTCCCATACATTCCAAGAAGGCTTGCAGTAAAACAAAATAAAATCAAGTTTGTACAGGAAACTGTGGACTGGGTCCAACCAACTTCTTATTTAATCTCACCTAATTAGGCATGAGCACGAAGTGAAATACCAATCAAATTTTGTGACAAATCGGACCAATTCACGTATCACGAAAATGTGTTTCGTGGGGCCACGTTTTTCACGAAATCCATTACTTTTTGATCCAATTCATGAATGCTTCGTGTTTCCAGACAGGCTGGCGCTGATCCATTGATTCCCTAGGCAACATAGGCCCAGAATGTCTGCAGATCTTTTATTGCTGTGGAAACCCCAATCTTTGCCCACATAACCTTGATAGACAGCTCTCCTTGCCAACCTGAGAGCTGAGCAATGCCGGTATGCGCAATTTTACCTGGTAACTATAGTCAGAGACTCCTTCCCCTCTCTGTTCCCCTTCTCTGTTTTTAAGAATGGGATGGTGGAGTAGCAGAGGTGGCAGCCTCAGCAGCTCCTTCTGCCAGTGCTCTCTGCTTGCCAGCTTCAGGAACCCTTCCCTGACTCTCTACCTCCCATCCTCCTGCTGCTCTGACATGTCTTCCCACCCACCCCCACCCCCAAGCTCCCCAGAGTGGATCCTGAGTAGATCTGCTCTGCTCAGCTTTTCCTTCAAGAACTTGGAGGCAGGAGGAGGGCATGTCAGAGTAGCAGGAGGATGGGAGGACAGAAAGGAAAATTCAGCAAAGAGAACCTGAAGAGAGGAAAACCCAAGGAGATCCACTCCACTTGACTTTTCTTCCAGCAGCAGCAGAAACCAGGAGGCCAGGAGGATGGGAGGGAAAAGTCAGCCAAAAAAGCCTGACAAGAGCTACTTGGAGGGTGGCTGAAAGAAATCCTGCTGAAGTCTCCCTGCGAGTTTGGCATCTCTGGGTATGAAGGGGGCCATTGAAATGCCCCAGGTTCTGTCAAATCATGAAACTAACTAATTGTATCATGAAATGGGACAATTTCATGGAAGTTGTGTTCCGTGATTCGTGGAACATGAGAAAATGTGAAACTCTCATTTCGTTTTTTCCCATTTTGTGCCCATCTCTACACCTAACTCCCCTCCTTACTATACTGTTTCCCATCCCACATGTATTTCTCACACATTCCATGATTCCCAGTATAGCCTTTTTGATTGGTCAAAAGGGACTCTATCTTCTTTTTCACCAATAGACTGGATTCAACCCTGTATCACAGAAAAGCAAAAAAACAAATTCCCAAAACAAAAACAATCCATGTAATATCTTTTATTAGGACCAGCAAAAATGGCACATTTTTGCCATCTGAAACTCTGGAAGGTACACAGCCCTTAACACTCCCTTTTGGGCCCATACTAGAAGTGTTTCATAAGCTCTCAGATTCAAATGATCTGTCACTGGACAACATGATACTGTAGTCCAGATCCCACAGTTTGACACCCAGCAAAACAAGTTTTATGTTTTTCTATTACTTATTGTAGCAAACAGACACTACATGTTAAAGGACTCATTTTGATAAGCAACTGTATGAAGAGTGATCAGCCATTTTAGTTAGGGATCATCAAGCACCTTCCATTTCAGGTCATGTTCTGATCACCAGCCCTGGTCAGGGAGCTGGTTTATCAACAGGCTGCATGGCTGTACATGACCTACTCATACCTGAACAGGAAATTAATCTCTGTTTCCCAGCCTTGCAAGAATGCAACAAAAGGTTCCTGGGCTCAGCTCCCATCTGATCATGGCAGTAAAGACTGGTAAGTTTGGCTGGCAAACACTATAGTTATGTAGTTCTCAGCATCTCTCATTTAGTAAGAAGGATGATCTATTTTTTCATCACAGGAGTAGTACTGGGTAAGTGTTTTGCTTAACTGAAAATCAGAAGGGAACATCTTCTCTCATTCTGAGCTGACCTGCCTGGTGGAAATGCATGAGGTCTCCAGTGGACAGGCTGGAGGAGACCCATTGGTGTAGAAGCTCAATAGCAGGGAGCAGGGAGGCAGGGAGCTGTCCAGGACTAACATAAGGCAGGTTGGTGAGTGTTCAACCGGCGATCTCTAAAGCTCAACTGAAGGCTTAAATAGGGAGCTGCTGATAACTTTACCCTTTGCTGTAGCCAGAGCTCAGTCCTCGATCCTGCCAAAATCTAGAGAGTGGTCTTCTGCTCCACAAGAGTGCAATATGACTCAAATTGTCACAGATATATTCCTTTGTCTGGTTAAAGCTTCAGCTCTGTTTCTCCGCCTTTCTTGTTCCTGGGTTCCTGGTGGAGACTGTGGAGAATATTGTGGGTGGCCTTCCTGGTCTGCATGGAGCCTCATTTTTGTGGGGACTATGGGAGCTCCCCGGCCTTGAGGAGCTTTCCTTTTCTACTGAGGAATCTTCCTAAATTGAGGCTAAGCCACAGAAGGTCCTGACTCTTGTCAGAATAAGAAGGATGTCTCTCCAGAGCCATAATTCAAAATTCAGTAACGAACACATCAGATTAATTAAAAATGGTGGGAACCTATGAACAAAAATTTCAGAACAGTTATGTTGTTAATATACCTTTACCTTCCACAGAACTGCTACTGCATTCTGCTGATGTAGCTCCCAAGCTGTAACACAACAAAATAGCAAGTGGTTGCTTGATTTATGAGTGAGGAACAGAATAAGCTTCAAATAAATCCTGAAGAGTATCTATTATTACAATCTTAGGTGTTGACATAAACATGGATATCAATATCATATGGAAAAGAATCTATTTACAATTATCTAACTTGGTCCAATCTTTAGACATTTTTTTTGTACCACAGACAGAGTTTAATCTTGTTTTACAAATTAAAGGCCTGACATGTCTGCATTAAACCATGTATTTTAAACATATTTCAATAATCTGCCTTGAGTCTCTGCAAGTAAGGTGGGCTATAAATATTTATTTATTTACTTCATTTATTCCCCACTTTCCTCCCCACTAGAGACCCAAAGCAGATTATATTATTCTCTCCAACATTTTATCCTCACAACATCCCTGTGAGGTTGGTCAGATTGAGAGTGTGCTACTGGCTCAAGGTCACCCATAGCAGAGTGAGAATACAAATCTGGAGCTCCTGGATCCAAATCCAACATTCTAACCATTGTACAACACTTGGTTTGCACAATGAATAAAGAAATGAATAAATGTATTTACATTAAATAGTTCCATTTTATCAGCAAAAATGTGTGAAATCCAAAACGAGTATTATATCCATACAACAGCAAATAGCAATTTAAATTTATTCAGTCTTAAATCAAAATCAGACATAATATAGTACCAAAGCAAGTAAAGAGGAAAAAAAGTTAATGTGACTTTGAAATACTCAAATATATAAAAAGTTGTGGTTGAAATCCATTAGTCAACCAAGGCAAAAATTGTTCATTACACTGGAGATCTATAATTAGTTCTCTTGCCGTTTACATTATATAGGAGTTTCAGGAAGAAGAGAGGCATGATTTGTGTTGAGTCTTAGAGCTAGAGTACTTAGTTAGCATTCATGTATTGTGCCATTTCTTTAGAAGAAACTGTTTTCCACTCAAAGCTGTTTTTGACTATGGGGGAAGGGAGAAATCAGTTCCATATTATAACTGTCTTTCTCAATTATACTACCACTAAAAGCAGTTCTGTTCAAGGATTTTATCAAGAAATGGCACATGGGAAAGGAAAGTCAAACCCTTCTTCCAACTGTGATCCGGTTGTAGTGTTTTGCATGAGATGTATTTAATTTGGATTATTTTTCTGCTTGCTAAAGTGAGGTTAATTGTTAGTATGAGTTTTAATGCATGCCTCTGTAGAAAGAAGGAGGAGAGGCTGGATGGATGAGTGGAGTGATAACTGCTGTTTTTAGTCAGTGCTATGGGAAAAGTTTTCAGTCAGTCTTTGGGTGTCTTAGAGAAATGATTCTGGCTAAAGTAGGCAAACTGTGTGGAAGCCTGAGAGCCTAATTCTGTTTAAGTCAGGCAAACTGTTTGTGTCAGGGAGGCATCCAGGACCACCCCCAGGCTCCTAACCTTCAGAACTGGTGCAAGCAGTGCCCCTTCGAGGGTCAGGAGCTGGAGTCCCAAACCTGCACCCGCAGCTCAAGAGCTGGACCTCCATCTTTGTAGGATTCAACTTCAGCCAACTCTGCTTCAACCATCCAGTTACGGCTTCAAAAGCATGCTCCAGGACATCTGAGGCCAAGTCAGGCTGGCCGTCCATCAGCAGATACAGCTGGGTGTCATTCACATATTGGTGACACCCAAGTCCGAAACTTCACACCAACTGGCGAGGGGGCGCATGTAGCTATTAAAAAATAATGGGGAGAGTATGGCCACCTGCAGGACACCACACACCAATGGATGGCAGGATGCCAACTTTTCCCCTAGCGCCACCCTCTGTCCTTGACCATGAAGAAAAGAGACAAGCCACTGCAAGGCCGTCCCTAATATTCCCACATCAGAGAGGTGGTGGGGCAGAAGATCATGATCGACTATATTGAGCGCTGCTGAAAGATCCTATAATATCATCTGTGAGGGTGAGCACCAAAGTCTCCATCCCATGTCCCAGGCGGAAGCTGAACTAGAAGGGATCTAGGACCAAGGTATCCTTCAGGATCCTCTGCAGTTGTTCCACCACTGCCCACTCAATCACCTTACCCAGAAACGGGAGGTTCGAGACTGGGCGGCAATTGGTCAGGTCAGTGGGATCCAAAGATGATTTCTTTAAGAGAGGCCTCACCACGGCTTCCCTCAATGCTCTGGGAAAGAACCCAGAGTTGAATGAAAAGTTGACAATGGCCTCCAAAGGATCATTACAATATTGTTTTTTAATATTCAAGAAAACATGAGATGCAATCACAAATCCTTCATTTTGATACAGTTTTTCATCACTTCCACATGGCTAAATTATAAACTGTATAGATGTGATTTATGAATATTTATCTATAAAAATGTGAATTATCTTCTATTAGTATACTTGTAGTCAGGTATCATTGCATAAATGTATAAATATATTTATGTTGTTTTTTACTTCATTTATACTATGTTCTTCTCAGTGGGGACGAAAGCAACTTACATAATTCTCCTCCATTTTATAATTACAACTACTTTGAGATAGGATAAGCTGAGAGTATGTGACTAGCCCAAAGTTACCCAGCAAATTTCCATGGTAAGGTGTGGGTTCAAACCTGCCCCCACTCCAGATCCTAATCTCTCTCTCTAACCAATACACCATGATGGCTCTTGAAGGTCTTCTAAACATTTCAAATGGTCAACAGGAGACTAACTTGCTGTCCCTTTTTCATAATTGTCATTCCAATAATTAATATGCACATAAATGCA
Source organism: Eublepharis macularius (assembly GCF_028583425.1). Taxonomy (NCBI): domain Eukaryota; kingdom Metazoa; phylum Chordata; class Lepidosauria; order Squamata; family Eublepharidae; genus Eublepharis; species Eublepharis macularius. The sequence goes on from NC_072798.1 coordinate 53,190,852, forward strand.
GCAGAAATCACAATTATTATTTGTTTGCTGCTTGCTGTCTTCTTTGCATCCATACAATGACCACAGTAAAACCTGCTTCAAGTACAATCCATCACTTTCTTTTAAGAAGCAAAAAGCAAAACAGCCCACTCCTACTAAAACTGGGGATTTAATAAATTAAAAAAAAGAATGAAAATGCTTCCCCTGTTGAGAGTGTTTTGCATGGTTTTATAAATGTGAAGACACAAGCACGTATCTATTTAGCTATGTATTTTGGACATAACTCATTCAGTGAAGACATGCTAGTGGCAAAACTGGCTTTTATATTTTATTACAGCAATATGTACAAGTTGTAACTGGGACCATTATGCTACATTATGTACTCATGTTATATGGCCAAATAGTTTTGCTGCTCCTATGGTTGCTATAAATGCTGTATCTTGTATGTTTATACTATCTCCCTTTTAAAAGTGATTTTTACACCAATGCATTTTAAAACGTATTTATTTTCTTTCATTGTCTGATTTATACAACAGGTTCAATGGGCTCTTGTGTTGCTCCCACTCATTTCAATAGAGCTTCTACAGGAAAACTTCAGAATGGATTGTGCCTATTTAATGCACTAACCCTACAATGAAGCTGCCAAGGAAACTTCCAAACTAAGCATGCTTAAACTCCTACTGGTTTGGCTTGCATCTTGTACAGTCACAAACCAGGATCTGGTTGTTGTTTTTTCTGATCATTTTGTCAGTCTGATGATCCATTTGTCAGTTTGCCAGGTCACTTCATTGTATTCCTTCACTGCATTCCTTCCTAACCATGAACTACAGAGTTATTGGCTTTGTGGGCACGTGCATTCTCATACAGCCTGATAGCATTCTACCACTGCTCACATCCTTACTGCATAACTGTTTCACTCAGCAGGCAACATTTAAACAGACAATTAGACCACTCATAAATCAGTCATATATAAATGCTATGTTTCAATAAAATCATACTCATGTCTAAGAAGTCCTTGGCGATGCTAATGGCAGCCATTTCCAAGTGGTATCTGAAAAAAATTAGTTTTATTTCATGAAAGCTTATGTGCTGGAAAATTTTGTTGGTCTTTAAGGTGCTGCTGGACTTGAATTTTGTTCTACTAATAAATATTAACATGGATACACACCTGAAATGGATGGCCACCAACTGGCAACATCTTTGTATATGCACAGATTTGCAAAAACCTGATACAAATCAGTTTGTCAGGCTTTGAAGGCTGTTTGGCACCAACCAAACAAATCAGGTGATTGACTCACATTTAATCAACGCGATTGCATTTGGTAAGTACAATTGTCAAACATTTTTTTGGCAAAATTCACACCATCCCTACTCCAAATATGTACTTCTGTAAGAACAGGGAAGGAAGATCAAATGATCAACACATAAAGGCAGTTTCCACACATTCCTGCCGTTTTCCCACTTATTGTGTGTGTTGCCATAAGTCAGTAGTTGCCACAAGTCAGCTATGACTTGACAGCACTTTCCACTGCCACAATCTTTGTTGCAGAACCCCATGCTGCTTGAACATGGGAGAAGGAAAAGACTAAGTACCAACAAATATTTCTTTACTGTTTGGTATGTATCTGTGAGCTAGGTGGTTCCTTACAAGGCCAAAGTTAGTCTCTCAGATACTGCAGCACCTTCCCATCTACTGCAGAAAGACTCATGTTATTATATTACTAAGGCCACATAGGCAAAGCTTTAAATTATTCCATGTGACAACTGTCATCATGTGGTCATCTGTTCACAAACTGCATCTGGTGGTGTGAGTGTGTGGGGGGGGAACTCTGCGAACATATTTGCTGGCCCTAACACAGTTATTAAGAAACAGAATACTAAATAGAATTTTAAAACCCAAGTTAAAATTAGCAGCATAGAAGCAGGAAATCAAAAACAGAAAGAAAATGCATTAATAAAAGCAGTAAAAGCATCAATAAAAACTAGTAAACAGCAATGAGATTATTGTTGTTTTTTTTAAAAAAAAAGCTTAGTCTTTTTTTAAAGAAAGCAGTATAAAAACAAGTGAGTAACATTTTAAGCAATCTATTCAATGGCTACCAAATATCATCTTCAGCATATTAGTTTAACTGACTTCTGGAAAGCCAAGAGTGACAGGGCAAACCAAGTTTTCTGGAAGGGAATGCCAAAGCCTTGAAGGCTGTAGATACAGCAAAAACCCTCTCGTGCATGCCTACCAATCTCATCTTGGTTAGCAGGGGCACGGTTTCATTTCGGTGATGCTGCTTGTTATTTATGAATTATAAAGACTCACTTCACAGGAAAATTCTTTCCTGCATCTCTAAATCAAAACTAAACTGATATGATTTTATTTATCATAAAAGTGTAAACAATGTTGCCACTGTATTGTCGAAGGCTTTCACGGCCGGAGAACTATGGTTGTTGTGGGTTTTCCGGGCTGTATTGCCGTGGTCTTGGCATTGTAGTTCCTGACGTTTCGCCAGCAGCTGTGGCTGGCATCTTCAGAGGTGTAGCACCAAAAGACTGAGAGATCTCTGTCTTTTGGTGCTACACCTCTGAAGATGCCAGCCACAGCTGCTGGCGAAACATCAGGAACTACAATGCCAAGACCACGGCAATACAGCCCGGAAAACCCACAACAACCAATGTTGCCACTATTTATGTGCAAGAAGATTTTTTTTTAACTTGGACAGCTCAACAATTGCTTAAATGTGCTCTGTGGGCTTCATTTTTAATAGCTATAGGTTATGGTGAAATCGCTCGCATTTCTATTTAATTGCCATCAGTTCTTCAGATTTTTTCCGTATCTTGTGAGCTTAACCCCAATGTCTAGCTGTGCTTCGGTTTGGAGAACAATGATGAGAAAAATAAGTTATCATATTTAAATACTCCTTAGCAGCAGACCTGTCAGTAAATGGCCAATTGCAAAGACCCACAGAATCAATACTTTGATATGCCTTTTTCTTGCATAGCTGCACTGCACAAACACAGCTTCTGAGAAACCTTTGAAGGGCCCAGGTACAAAGAAATGTAGTGAACAATGTAACGTTAACATAGTATAACTTAAAGGCACATTTTCTAACCATCAGTCAAAAAAGAAACAGAGAGAAATTCAAATATCACGGCTTCTAATGAAAACACTCAATTCTTTTCAAAAGATTTTACCTCCCCCGCCCACCCCCAACACACACACACACACTGCTAACAGAGTAGCCACTGTATGATAGCTAAGCTTTTAAAGATTTCTAGAACAAGAGTAAGGGGTTAGTTCAGTGATTATCATGTGGATCCCTGATTCTGGAGGCCCTTGGCAAGATACTTCCCAGCTGGCCTCATTCCAAATATTCCCATGGCATAGACAGAGAAACAGGCAAATGAATGTTGGACACTTTTCCTAGTTACCAGCGCTTCTTGTTGCTTACCTGTCCAGGCAAATCAGCAGGCAGGCAGCAGGCTAACAGTAACAGCTGTATTCCTTAAACACACACACTTTCTCTCTCTGCTGCTCTGAGCAGCCTTCTGACATGGGCAGAAAAAATGGACAGTGGCACCCAGCAGCCACTGCTTCCTGTTCCCTGATTATCTAGGGTTGCCAACCTCCAGATGATATTTGGAGATCTCTCAAAAGTACAGATGATCTCCAGACAACAGAGGCTAGTTCCTCTGGAGGAAATGGCTCCTTTGGAGACTTAACTCTATGGCATTTATACTTGATGAGGTCCTGCCCCTCCCCGAATCCTGCCCTCCCCACGCTCCCTGATTCTGGAGGCCCTTGGCAAGATACTTCCCAGCTGGCCTCATTCCAAATATTCCCATGGCATAGACAGAGAAACAGGCAAATGAATGTTGGACACTTTTCCTAGTTACCAGCGCTTCTTGTTGCTTACCTGTCCAGGCAAATCAGCAGGCAGGCAGCAGGCTAACAGTAACAGCTGTATTCCTTAAACACACACACTTTCTCTCTCTGCTGCTCTGAGCAGCCTTCTGACATGGGCAGAAAAAATGGACAGTGGCACCCAGCAGCCACTGCTTCCTGTTCCCTGATTATCTAGGGTTGCCAACCTCCAGATGATATTTGGAGATCTCTCAAAAGTACAGATGATCTCCAGACAACAGAGGCTAGTTCCTCTGGAAGAAATGGCTCCTTTGGAGACTTAACTCTATGGCATTTATACTTGATGAGGTCCTGCCCCTCCCCGAATCCTGCCCTCCCCACGCTCCACCTGCAAATCTCCAGGAATTTCCCAACCTGGAGCTGGCAACCCTACTGATTATTTTACAAAGGATGAGGGCAGAAAGAGGAGTCTCTGTCTCCACTTGTTGCTGTATTCATGCAAAGGAAGAGAGGAAGGATAAGCAGGCCCATGTCCAGTTGGGACTAGGGTTGCTGTGACAAGCGTTTTCTTTTAACTGGGGGAACCTACCAGGGCTGGCCCTGGGAATCATATAACCAGTCCCCCTTTCCCCTTTCTCCTCACACCACACACCTTTCATTTGGTCCTCCTCTTTCTTAAAATTTCTTCTTTAAACACCCCTTTTCCCATTTCATTTTGTTTAATTTGGTAAAGAAAAAGCATACAAAATGTTTCTTTTTTGGTTACTGTTTAATAATTTGTTTAAAACCAGAAAGAAAGAAAATAATTGGAGTGCTTTCAGTAAAACTGGAACCATTTGTCTAAAAGCAATACAAATATTGTTTTGGAGGAACTTTGGTCTTATGGTCCTCAGAACAATTTTTCAGAAGAAAGGAGGTCGATCCACATTCATCCCAAATGCTTAAGCAACTGAACAATTCCAGTGTGCTGAAGATTTTCATTTGGAACCATCTTGTAGAAAGAAGGGAACCTAATTGTATCATTCAACACTGAATCAAATGAGTCATGTTTACTTAATACAAGGTGGGAGAGGACTTTACTGTTACTAACCTAACTCCAAAGAGTAAGGATTTAGGAGCAAGGTTTGTAAGAAAACTAAAAGAACTTTCTGGAAGTCAGGAACCCTACCATCTCTCTTTATGTCATTTGTGAGAAAGTAACACTATGCTCCTAAAAAGAGTTATGCTCTTGACCATTGATTTCTGTGCAACTAGAATGGCATAATTCTGTTTAGGAGGGCACTATCCGGTACAATTATTGTACTGAAACCTCTGATTAAACACATAGGTTGTGCCACATATGACATGAAGAAATCAGTTTACAGGGTATCAAGGGTTTTTCAGTTTTTTAAGTATGAAGAAAATTCCTCCATTCAGCTAGCAATGATTAAGCTGATGGGGTAAACAGAGCCTGGTTCTGAAGAGAACGGCTGGAATTTATACTTATGAATAAATCAGTGTTCCCTTGATACTAGTTTAAGATAGCTAGTGAATTGAGGCAGATAATATTCAAACATACATTGGCATTTTCCAACAGTGCTTTCACAGTTTAATTACTTGGGTCATTATGCTAAAAGCCAGCACTCCTGACAAAGGAACTTAAAAAGGATCAATATCAAAGAAGATATTTTAAAAGAGACAGATTTCTAATGCAAGTGCTTATGCTTAGATAGCCATATGCCTTGGTTTTTTTTTCTCTTCTTCTGTGAAAGCCTAAAGATTCGATGCTATAACAAAGAGAGGAAGGCAGCATGAAACAAAATGCATTGGAGACAGAATGACTTTTCACTCTCAAATATCTGTGACAGCACCACATTTGAAAGTCGAAAGGCAATAAATCCAGTCCAAGTTTGTGTTGTTGTTTGTACCACATTATTCAAAGACCTGCTGTAAGTGTGTTATCACTGGGCGAGAAAGCAGATTATCTTCCTATGTTCATGGGATTGAACCATTTCAGTCTTTCTCCGGTATCCTATAGAACTGCCAACAGGCCTGAAGAAAAATGTCCTGTCATTTTGTTAGAATCATAATGGAATGTTGTTTACATCCATACCATGGAAAGCTTCAGTTGCCAGTATCCCCACACTGAGCTTCTTTTAAAGGGGCAGGACATTTTACAGAAAATGTTGGGAGATGATGACTTACTTCTTGGTTGACTAGTGGCTCCTGGGTGGTCAGGGAAGCCATGGAGGCCATGCTCAAGACATCCCCTGGTGGCCTGATATCACTGGGAGTAACAGTGGGGGCAACTGCAGTGGTGCCTACCCAGAAGGTGAGACCAAAGAGGCAATGCAAAAAGAGAAAGGCAAGGCTTGAATCAGCATGAGTGCAGTGGTGTGAGCCCAGGTCTACAAGCTGGGGAGGTTCAACAGGAGCTGGCCTCACCAGGGCAGCTGTTGACTTTATACCCTCCCAGATGGTAAGACTAGAATATCCCACGAAAAAGGAAGTGTGACCACTGGTCTTGCATGGGATGCACAACCCTATTTAGGGGGCTAGGGGAAGGCGTAGCCAACAGACCTCTTTCCTAGTGCAAGGGCCAGGGTACATAAGAGTGGAACAAGAGTAGGATGCTATGTACTCCTCCCCTCTCCATCTGAGGCCTTATGAAGGAGGGCATCTCTGCAACAGATCAATGAGAAGATGACCGGGTATGACAGATTCACCCCAATCATGTTACCTGAATGGCTACACAGGTGTAAAATCTGGCCTCACAGGCATCCCTCTGAGCACATCCAAAGTGCAGATCTACACCACTAGGATTAACATATGCTGAGGTGGGTCCTTCTCATACATATATACTAGGGCCCCATGGACTGAGCTAACCAGTGGTGTGACAAGGAGGCAAAAGGAGCACTTATTCCCTTGAAGTCTGGAGGAATAGCAAAGCCAACACTCACGCAAGATAATGGTTTTTTATTTCTAACAAATATACAAACAATGGGATTGCTACAAATGCAGAAACCAACAGATACACTTCAATGAACAAGTAACAAAACAGAGAGATATTCACTTGTGCACACTTCTTATACAGAATCAGAAATCATACACATACGTAGCTGAAGAATAAGATCCGGGTGCCACCAACCCAGTGGGAAGGCCACACGAGGGGAGTTCCCCCATGCTTCACCTCCCTTCCAGCTCTGTGGCCCCTCAGAGGACTGCCCCCACCGATTCACTTTTTATCCTGGCTCAGGCGCACCGCAGAGCCCTCAGTGCACCTGCGCCAGGATAAAAAGTGAGTTGTTGGCAACACAGTTTGCCTTTTATATTTCAGGATTATCCCCACAACAATCACCCTGTGAGGTGGATGGGGCTGAGAGAGCTCCAAGAATCTGTGACTGACCCAAGGTCACCCAGCTGGCTTCAAGTGGAGGAGTGGGAAATCAAACCCAGTTCTCCAGATTAGAGTCCCGCCATTCTTAACCACTTCACCAAACTGGCTCTCCTATTGTGTATGGTCTATGGATCACAGTAAGGGCATGCAACTGTACATTGCTGATCCTAAAAGTTGTCTGACTTTCACAGTATTGGATTGGATGGTAATATCTAATACAATGGAAAGCTTCCTGATAGTTTCTGAACCTGGATCATTTTTATCTAATAATTATTGGAAAAATCCAGAACCGGGTTAAGAAGCTTATTCTCAATTTTCAACCTGCAGTTTGTTCATACCTTCTGAAAAAGGGAGGGAGTGGGGAGTCTCCCAGCCAATCTGATCCCGGAGAGAGATTAGCAGAGCTGTCCCTGCCCAATCGTACCATTCTGTGCAGCAGTTTCCCTCCCAGTGATCCTCATGAGCTGCTGGCTGTGATGTCTGCATTACTTTGGAGGCTCCTGTTTGGACCTTGCTCAGAATATGCAGGCTCTGGCCTGGACTTTGGCCTCTTGTGCTGGACTCTCATTTGGACTACAGTCTGATTTGATTTGTTTTGATTATTGGTAGTAGGTAGCTTTTCCGTTTCCCTGGGCATGGAGTCATTTCAAAGGGGACACACATTTATTTTCTGTGGGGGGCGGGAGGAGAAAGTTGTTTTATTGTTATTAATATACTGTTCTTACATTAACTGTTGTAGGGTTTTTTGGAGGGGGGATTGCATTAGTTAAACATAGCTGCTCCAGTTATCATTTACCCCATATGGGAAGAAGGATGGCTGTAGATACCTTCTTCAGGGGGCTGTAAAATCAGACCCTTGGTCCAATTCACTTGAAACCTGGGAGGTCTTTAGTAGAGAGAGAGGACTGGATTCACTGAAATTTTGGTACCATTTGGTGAAAAAACAGCTGCTCCTAAAAACCTGCCATTGCTCCATATAGGAAATAACGGGCCCACATCTGATCCTACATTAATGAAAACAGAAATATTCGGAGATTTTTTTCTGATACAGTAAACATACACCTGACAATTAATAAAAACAATAATTCTGTTCTTGCTGAAATTACAAAACAGAATTTAAAAGATAATGTTTCAAGTGTATACTTGTTAACATGATAGTGCAATCCCATGATCGGAACTCTAAAAAGCAGAGTATTTGGCTCACAAAACCCTTGGTCTAAAAATAGCTTGCCATATATGGGTTGGCACTGGAAAAGGAGGGCCCGTGTACATTTGATTCAATTGCTCCTCCAAGGAGAAAGAAGATATTTGGCATATTGCTTATTTAAACAAAATACAAGTGAACACAGTTTTCTTTGGCTGTGATCCTAATATTTTATTTCAACAGCGTTGTATTGCAGAGAGTTGCAGAGAGTTCTTTAGTCAACACAGGAGTGTTAGCCCTAGAGCCCTCTACACGGGTTTGTTATTCCAAGAACTCAAGTGTAACATGATCCCTTGGCAGCACTGGGAGATTCACATGCAAAGGTCATACATGTGTATCCCCTACCTTGCTTTCCCATTAACAGGAATTACAGTATATTGACCATGTACTGTGTTTGAAGGAATTCCAGGATGTGTTTGGGAGAAGCTGAGTGTAGCTTGTCTAAGAGCCAAGCTACAAGTGACGCCTTACACAGGTTGGACACTTGTCAGCTTCCCTCAAGTTTTGATGGGAAATGTAGGCATCCTGGTTTTACAGCTTGGCGCTCCATTACAGCTGCAAGACCAGGATGCCTACATTTCCCATCAAAACTTGAGGGAAGCTGACAAGTGTCCAACCTGTGTCAGGCGTCACTTGTAGCTTGGCTCTAAGGCTACTAACAAGCCAGACAGATAAGATGTGAATAGGGGACTTTCCAGCTAATACTCTTATTTTGATACTCCTACTATAAATGTAATATGATTTTATGTAGAGTCCTACACAAACGTTGGGAAAGAACATTGAATGTTTTCAGTTCTTTCTATGTAATATTTATAGGAAATGTACAGGACATGTATAGGGACAGATACAACTGTGGCCAGCACTAAGCCTTCAACTAGAAGTATCAGTGGGAGATCTGTGAACAGATTTCTCACTGTTTTGTTTTTGTTTTTTGTTTTATGTTTTGAAATTGCAAATCATTTGCCGACAACAGGCCTTTCATACCACTACTCAATTGGGCAGCAGGAGAAAAATAAAGGAGAAAATGGTGGTGGCAGGGGCGGGGGGGTGACAGCCTCTGTCCTCATATGCTGGTGTAATTTCTTGTGTGACAACTTGTCACTGGTGACATCATTATGTTGCCAGCAAAGGGGCTTAACTACTTTGGTGCGTCTCCCACTGGCTGCCAATTCTAGATGCCAGCTATAAAGAAGAGTTAAACTTCACTAACCCTTTGCCATGGCTTTAAGATTACCTCTTACTCTCTTACATTATGACGACAATTGACAATTTAAAAACAGCAAGAAATCTGTTCAAAGAAGTCATGTTATTAATCTAGTAAAGCTCTATAAAAGAAAAATGGAAGACTACCATTGCACGTGTAAGATTTCATCCTGGTCACAAAATGATGCAGTATTCAAAGTAGACAAGACTTGGTTTTACTGGTTTGCAAATTGGCTCGTATATGGCTCGTACATTTAAATTGGCTCGTATATGGCTAGTTCATAATCATTCTTCAGTGTCAGGTTGCTGGACTCAAAGTGGGGCCTGGAATTCTCCTGGAATTACAAGTGATCCCCAGACTACAGAGATCAGTTCCCTTAGAGGATATGGCACCTTTGAAGGATTCGATTTATGGCATCCACATCCCCACTGAACTCCCTCCTCTCTTCAGGCACTGATCCCTAAATCTCCAGAAATTTCCCAAGCCAGAGTTGGCATGGCAATCTTAGTTGCCTGCCAGAAGCCAACTGTGAGCTGGTATGAGGTAGTAGTTAGAGTGTCAGGCCCAAACTTGGGGAAGCAGGGTTCAAATACTTGATCAGCCTGAAAGCTCATTAAGGCTTTACCCATTAACTCATGTTTAGAATGTTAAGATGGTCAAATGAGGAAAGCATTAATACTGCTTTGACCTTCTTGGTCAAGGATGAGATAACTTTGTTACAGAGATAAATTTAGTTCATATGAGGTGGAAAGATTTAAGAAAACCAAGAAAGTCTGCCTTTTGAAATGATATCATGAGATTCAGATTATTCTCTGTCAATTTCTCCCTTCCCCCTATTTCATTTGATAGCAGAGTTTCCCAGCCAGAAGCAGGGGCATGTATAATGAACAAAAATGAGCTGAAAATATATCCAGAAATTGCTGTTTTGTTTTGTTAAAGCCACTTCTGGAAGGCTGAACCAAATCCAGGAAACTAAATTGTAACGAGTCCCTCCCACCAAAAAGTTTTGTTTCCTTTCATAACCTGCAGCACCAGCAGCAGATAGGCACTGGACTTTCTTCCCATGACAGCACCTTTTTTTTCCTGAACAGCATTCAGGAATTGGTGAACAGCATTCACCAATCAGATCCCAAGAGGAGAGAGTCCTTATGTTACTAATTAACTATTTTGGCCGGAAGGGGTAACGAGTCATCTCCCCTCCCCCGATCACTATCCTGGAAATGTCATTGTCTCCCTGCCAACTGGATGCTTGCAAGGGGAAACCTCTCCCTTCCCCATGTGTCAGCTTTGGAAACATTGGGAAGGAATACTTCAATTATAGGCTACAATTCGAAAGGCTGCGAGTAAGCACTATTGACTAACATCGGCCTTATATCTGAGTACTGCACTGGACATGCATGTTGGTTTGTTTTGTAGTGCTACCCATGCACTGGTCTGTCCCCTCCCACCCCCATCAGGGTACTGCACAATTGCTGTGAAGAAAAGTGCCACAGGGGAAGGGGTGAATGGTCTGTTCAATCAATCAAATTTGATACAAGCCTTGGAAGTCTTCGATCATACACTGCAATTCTAAAGACACTCCCCTGTGAGTAAGCACAAGGAAACATTGCACCAAAGGCACAAACCAAAATGCAAACCAAAGTTCCTCACAAACCAAGTCGGTTCGTGGTTCGCAAACCGGTGGTTCATCAGAGCCCATTTGTGACAAATCACAACAAACTTTAGGCCAGTTCTTTTGGTTTGTTTTTTGGTTTGTCACTAGAGGCATGACCCCCTCGAGTTTGCTGCTTTGGATTTACTGAAGCTCAAAGCAGCACTTTTCCTGTTGTTTGCAATCAGCAAGAAAAGTGTTGCTTTAAAACACCAGCCGCTTTTCAGATGATGGGAGAGTGATCCCTCAGCATCTGAAGAAAGCAGTGGGCATTTGAAAGCAGCAACACTTTTCTTGTGTGGCAAGAAAACTCCTGCTGCTTCTTTCAGCTGAAGGGAGGGGGAGGGGGTTCTCCTCCCCCTCCCCTCTGCTGAAAAAACTGCCAGCCTTTAAAGCAGCTTTTTTCAGATGATCCTCCCCTCAGCTGAAAAAAACTGCTTTTAAATGCTGGTTGCTCTTTTCAGCTTAGAGGAGGAGGGGTCCCTCCTCTCCCTCTCCTCAGCTGAAAAAGTTGCTGGCGTTTGAGAGCAGCTTTTTCAGCTGATGAAAACTGCTTTCAATGCTTTCAAGCAGCAAGAAAAGTGTTGCTTTCAAACTTCTCACCCTGCTTTTTTCAACCAATTGGTGAAAAAAGCAACAGGGCAGGAAGTTTGAAACATTTCTTGCTATTTGCAAATGCAAACAGCTAGAAAAGTGCTGCAACTGCTGCCGCTTTGCCAGCCCCTAGAAGTGATGAACCATGAACTGAAAGAAACAGTTCACGAACTGGGCACATTCATGGTGGTTTGTGGTTTGCAGTTTGTCACTTTTCACAAACCACAAACCACCATGAAATGCCATTTTCTTGGTTCGTGCCCATCTCTAATAATCATTTATTGGCACTATAGAAAAATTAAAAAATGAACATAATGCAGGATTATTTTTAATGCTGCTGTCTCTGCCCTGCTCTCCCATAGTGTGTACCCACCAACAATTAGGATGCTTTTAAGCACAGCAGAATATAGAAATATGCAACCAGAACATATGGATATAAAAGAATGAATTTTTGCATGGTGAAATAGAGGAGGAATTATACATACAATAACAGATTCCATAGATGAAAAGAATAAATATTTAGCACGTGAATTTTAAAAAGTACTTAATGGGCTTAAGCAAGCTGCAAAATTGTGGAACAAAAGAACTAAGCAAAATGATTGGATAGGCTTTAAATGAGGCAAAACTGACCTCTGTCTTTACAGCAGACATAAAAACAGGAGATGGACATTTATTTTGACTTATTTTGATGATTGGATTGTTTTCCATGAAAATTTAGATGACTGTACTGAAATTATATCTCATCTAAACAAAGAATTGGAGGTGAAACATTTGAGCACTACTAACTTTTACTTGGGAAATCAAATTGAATGAGAATCAGATGGCATTTACCTTCTTAGTCAAAAACAGAAGACAGTGGACCGTCTGGAACGTTTTGACCTAAAGCATGCTAATTCAATGCCCACACCAATGGAAATAGGTTTTCAGAATAAAAAGGAACCAAGAGAACCTCTACCGGATGCAGAGCTGCCATAGGCATACTTCTTTACCTTGTGATGACAAGAAGACATGGTATCGCAACAGCTGAAAGTATACTATCCAGGAGAGCAAGAAAACCCACCATGATTTAGTGGACTGCAGTAAAAAGGGTGGTGAGATATTTAAAGAGTATAAACGAAGGCTGCCAGCTACCCAAAATCCCACACTATTGGGGTACACTGATGCAGACTGGACTACAGAAAATTTACTGGAGATCTACTACTGATTATATATTTTTCTACAGGAATGTAGCTATAAGGTGGGCAAGTCATACATAAGAAATTGTTGCTGTTTTCGTAACTGAAGCAGAACTTGTAACAGCTTCAGAAGTGTTCAGAGATTTAAGTTGCTTTTAATGTTGAGAATTTTGGCATGCTAAGCCTTTACCAGTTAAAATACTAGAGGATAACCAGAATTGTTTAGCTCTCTTACTCTTTTAGAAGGGAACATCTTCAAATACCAGCATGTAAAAGACCTGCAGGGACAAGGAGTTGTCAAGCTGCACTATTGTCCCACTGAGGAAGTGACAGTAGACATCCTCACCAAGCCGCTGCCCATAGACAAGTACCAAGGTATGCTAAATGACCTGCACATTGTGAAAGGTGATAGCATACAGAGTTGAGAGGGAGTGAGGGAACAGGCAACTCAACATGCCTTGGCCATTCGGGGATGCTGCATATCTTATTATTTTGATAAGTAAGCTGGTTCCTTTTGTCTAAGGTGGGAATGCTTCCTGACTCCTTATCTGTCTCTGTTTCCTTTTGAGCAATTCTTCTTCTTGCCTCATCATGGCTTTCCAACAGGGAAGGATGTATTTTTCAGAGCTCCTGCCATGCACTCACCCACATTCAGCCTCAATGCCATGCAAGGTGACCAGTGATTGTTTAGACCAGGACTCTTTCTTTCTAATCCAAGATATTGCAGGATTCTATTTAAGTCAGGCAAGCTGGGTGGAAAGGATTGAGTGAATCTATGTCTGTCTGGATGAGAAGAAAGTTTATTCTGTTAGTGAAGACCTGTGTGGAAAATTACTCTGTGTGACTGAGTCTGTGAAAATATCTTTAAGAAGATATAATCATATTTGAAACTGCCACATTTAAAAACTATCCTGAAACCAATACACTTATCAAAGCTCTGCAACATCATGCTTATGTACCAATAAATAAATCTGACTTTGTTTAGGGGGGAAAATCCCTTTTTTAATTCACAATCACCCTCACATGCTGATCTTTCTGTCAAACTACCATATATAACAAAGCCTTCCTGTAGTATCTGTTAAGTGGAATACATCTAAGGTGAAAGCTTTTGTTGGCAGAGGAAATCTTTGGGGGAGGCAGTAATATATAGGTTACACAAGCGAAAAAAGGAAGGTATAATTGAAGTAACATCTTAGGTAAAGTAGAGAACACCTGAAGCTCTGTGCAAGTGGAATTAAAATGTGTCAGCTGTGACCAGAGCCCTCCTGAGGTAGCATAAGGAGAAGCTGGATTAAAGGTCTAAAGGCAAAGTTTAAAAAGATTTTAAAAGGTTATCAAACTAAGCCAACCATTACAGGATGGTATTCAAAATAAGCAAAATGTTACACTCATGTAACAATGTTACCTGACCTCCATAATTGCTGAAAGCCCTTGTATCTCTCTCAGTTCTTCCCACACATTCTAACCTTAGCAAAACATAACAGCAGCTTCACTTAGGTGTGACAACAGGTATGGCTTTGAATTGTTTGATTTTTTTTTAAAAGAATCCCAAAGTGCTGTTGAGACAAGCTGCTGCTCAATGTACATGAAAAGAAAGGAGCTCATTATAAATGATAATAAAACTGCATAAAGGGAATTAATGTCAGCAGCAGTTTCCTAGTCTACAATGAATTTTCCTAGCAACCAATAAAGGGACAGCTAAACATTATGCCATGTTTGTTTTTCCCCCTCAGGCAAAGTATTCATAGAGGTGGTTCCTGCTGTTATGAAGTAACAGCAAGCAAAGACGTAATCTAAATGTGGAAACAATAAGCCCCTAGAACCACATCCTGGCCAAGGTATAGGTCAGGAAAGGCTATAATACTGTAAGTGGTCCTATACTGAGCCAGAGTATTTAACTGTTTACCCAAGTAACAATATATTTTGCCACATATATACAGGGCCGGCGGGCCTATTGAGGCCGGGTAGGTGGTGGCCGCAGGCGCGGGGTGCCGGAGGGAGCGCGGCGGGTGGGAGCGCGCGCCACAAAGCACCAGCCTCCTATCCCTCCCACCCCACGCCGCTGCCGCCGCCAGCACAAGCCCCCGGCCAGGCGCAGCCACCGCGGGCAGGCATCTGTGGTGGCGCAGGCAACCGAGCGGGAGAGCTCGGAGGCCGCCCGCCGCAGCAATCGGGCCGGCGGCGGCACGTGCACTCCCGTGATGATGTCACGCGTGATGTCATCATGCAGGCCGGTGCACACGCGCACTCGTGTACGCGTGGGGGTGGCTGGCCGGCCAGCCGCAAGCATGGTAAACCCTTGCACCGCCCCTGCATATATAATATTTCAGATCCCACAGAAGGGCTTGCAAATATCCCTTGCTACAACAGTCTCAAGCAACCATGGCAAATTTATTATGGAAGCCCTGTGAATCATAATTAAACATACATGCATTTTTGTGAGCTTCATCTCCTTAAACAAATTCATTTTCAGAACATCAGATCCACACATATATGTACCTGTATGATTGCTCTCTCTCACACATGCCACTTGATTATACAAGACTTGCCTCTTACAGTATGCATATTTAGACTCCACACCTGACTGGGGTGCAAAATCACACCCTGTCCACTTGACCTGTGCACAGAACCTATGCATATCTGAACTGCATGCACATATGTGCTGTGTACACTATTAGAAATTCCTCAACCGTTTGGCAAAGTTCCTATCAGAGTTTTGATGTACACCTGTTTACCAATTATTCTGCATTACAGTGGGCCGAAGATAGAGGTAGCGTTTCCACTTGCATGGACAGAACCTATACATATGTAGTTTGTACATGTGTAAGCACTGCTCACAAGTTATGTAGAATGAGCATACGCAGGAAGCTGTAGAGATGAGACACAAACCTCTCCCACCTACTCATATGTTCCAATGATCCACATGTAACAATTCACAACTCCTAGTATCAGTCTCCTATTGGAAGGATGAGGTAGTAGATGATATGAAAAACTTTTGCCTGAGACATTGGAAAGTAGTTGTCAGTCAGAGTTGATTATTATTATTATTTAATTTCTAGCCCACCCTCTCCACAAGCAGTCTCAGAGCAGGTTACAGCAGTATAAATAATACAAAAGATAAAAGCATTTAAATACATTTTAAAATAAAATTTGCTAATACACATTCCAGATACCAGTTCCCTCTACTCTTCCCTAACCATAACATAAACAGGAGGGAAGTGGAGTACAAATTGATAGCATCATTGTGACTTCACATGTGGGTGGCAGATGGTTATATAGCCCCCTCCAGAAAGGAGACTGGTAGTGAGGCATTTCTAGAAGATCTAAGACTGGCATCAACCATATGCCTGGTGGAACATCTCTCTCTTACAGGCCTGCCGGAAAGATGTAAAGTCTTGGCAGGCCAGGGTATCCTCCGACAGAGAGTTCCACCAGTTGGGGCTAGGATTGAAAAGGCCCTGGTCGAGGCCAGCCAGGCCTTTCTGGGGCCAGGGATCACCAGTAGATGTTTAACCACTGTTCTTAGTGCTCTCCAGGGTACATACGGGGAGAGGCAGTTCCTCAGGTATGCTGAACCCAGTCTGTTTAAGGCTTTAAAGGTTAAAACCAAACCCTTTAACTTGATCTGGAACTCCACGGGAAGCCAGTGCAGCTGCTGCAAGATTGGAGTAATATGTGCCCTGTAAGATGTACCCATCAGGACATGTGCATTCCATTCTGGACCCACTGCAATTTCCAGGTCAGACCCAGGAGAAGTCCTGCATAGAATGAGTTACAGTAATCTAATCTGGAGGTGACTATTGCATGGATCACTGTAGCTAGGCCATGGGTTGATAGATAGGTCACAAGCTGCCTGGCCTGCCAAAGATGAAAGAAAGCAGACTAGGCAACTGCCGTGACCGGGGCCTCCATTGATAAAGAGGAGTCCAGTGTCACTCCTAGACTCCTAACTGATGGAATGGACACAAGTGGTGCCCCATCAAAGGTTGGGAGCTGGATTCCCAAATCCGGCGGCCCATGGCCAAAGTACAGGACCACCATTCCTGCTGGATTCAGCTTCAATTGGCTCTGCTTCACCCATCCAGACATGGCTTCTGAAGCTCTCACTAGGACATCCAGGGCAGAGTTAGGCTGACCATCCATCCACAGATACAACTGGGTATCATCTGCATACTGGTGACAACCCAGTCTGAAACTTTGTACCAACTGGGCGAGAGGGCGCATACAAAAATTGAACAACAAAGGAGAGAGCATTGTCCCCTGTGGGATGCCTTACACCAATGGTTGCTGTGCTGATAACCTTTCCCCGAACACTACCCTCTGTCCCCAATCATGAAGAAAGGACACAAGCCACTGCTTAACAGTCCCTCAGATCTCCACATTGGTGAGGCTGTGAGTCAACAATTCATAGTGTGTCAAATGCTGCTGAAAGATATAGCAAAACCAGCAACACCGACCCACTTTGATGCAGCTGCCTACGAAGCTCGTCTGTAAGGGCGACCAGCACTGCCTCCATCCCATGGCCTGGATGGAAGATGGACTAGAATGGGTCCAGGACAGAAGAATCCTCCAGGAAAACCTGAAGCTGCTCGGCCACCACCCTTTCAATCACCTTGCCCAGAAACAGGAGGTTCAAAACTAAGCTGTAATTGGATGGGTCAGTGGGGTCCAAGGATGGTTTTGTCAGGAGAGTTTTCACCATGGCTTCCTTAAGTGCCCCAGGAAAAACCCCAGAGCTCAAAGATGAATTAATAATTACCTCCAATGGGTCCCTCAGCCCATCCGCACTGGCCTTTACCAGCCACGAAGGGCAGGGGTCAAGGGAGCATGAGGTGGGCCTCACCAGCCACAGGACCTTGTCAACCTCCTCCTGGGAAACCAAACTGAAGTGATCCAGGAATGGACCAGAAGATGGCCAAGGGGTCTTCAGTTTCCTTACTGTATCAAACATGGCCGGAAGGTCATGACAGATGGACAAGATTTTATCTGCAAAAAAGCCCTCAAAGCTCATGTCCTAATTTCTAATTTGGTGGTCTCCTTGAGAAAGGGAGACCAAGGGCCGAAGTACTTGAAACAATTTCACTGGACTATGGAGGCAATATAGAAATCTTTCTTCATTGCCTTCACAGCCACCTCATAGGTTTTCATAAGTACTCTATAAGATGATCTCACCTCTTTGTCCCGACTCCACACGTGCTCAAGCTGTCTCAATTCCCGCTTCATCCATCATAGCTCCTCTGTGTACCAGGGATCTAGTCTGGTATGAGAACGAAGAGAGAGATAGGTAACGATGGTCATACCAGGCCCCCACCAGCTCATCCAACGAACTGCTGGGGGCATCAGATCCTGCAGAGCTTTCAGGAAACTAATTGGATCCGTCTCCATGGACAAGCATAAATTAGCTCGCTGCCTATGCAGAAGGGGCGTGGTGCTCCCAGGTGAGCCTTCAGGACAAAGTGGTTCAACCATGGCACTGTTTCAACAACATCAACGTCCACCTGAATCCCCATCCCAAAGATCAAGCCTAGCATGTGGCCCGCTTAGTGCGTGGGAGCTGAAACAAATTGGGACAGTCCCAGTGCTGCCATGGATGACACCAGGTCTGAAGACTGTGAAGAGGCATCATCATTGACGTGGACGTTGAAGTTTAATTGGAGGGGGGGGGAAGTATTTTTTTTAAATTCACTTAAAATGATGAAATAGCGCTATAATGAGCTCTGAACTTAACAGCATTTCATTCTCTCAAATCATTCATGAAATGCACGTGTGAATCTTAGCTATTTGAAAGAAAGTAATGATTTCTGTACTTATTCAGATTACAAAATGTTAAGATATCTCCTTTTTGCTTTAATCAACTGAAATTTAGAAATAATTTGATTCAAATGAATATCCTTTCCTGCTCCTAACACAATGCTTTGGTAGGAAAATAATACAGCTGTAATCCCCTTTCGGCTTTCAACTAGCTATCTGGAAGCTGTTACTTTATGATGAAGAAGTAAGTGGGGCTTGTGACATATTCTTTTGAATATATTTCTTCAGTTATAGGATCCCAACTCAAGCAGAGACAATTGCCATTGCCTCTCAACCTCAGTAACCACCAATAAAGTGGGAATTGTTTCCTTTTGAATTTCTAATCATCCTGGTCCAAAAGTCATTGGGATAGTTTATAACTAATCCCAGCTAATTTATCCCTTTGGATGGCAGTAGAATTTCAACTACCATAAGCCAGTTCAGGTAAGGGCCAAGTGACGTAATGTTGGAGTTCTGTGGCTGGAATTTAGGGCCTGGCAACCAGCAAGAATTAAGGGGGGCTATGTTGGCTACCTTGCTTTGTTACTTTCAGAGAAAACCTGCAAGTGACATATGGTAGCTGTAGGAATCACCAGAAACTTTACAATAAAACACCATAGAGTTTCCAGAGATTCCTAGAGCTATCCTATATCACTTCTGGATTTTCATCAAAAGTAACATAGTGACACAGCCAACATCACTATTTTTTCTCCCACAGATGCAAAACAGGCGGCCATCTGGAGACCTAGTAGCAACAGTGGAACTCCAGGTATATTATGTGGCCGCAAAAGAAGAGTGGAGATGTGGCACTCAGAACCCTACTCATATCGCGCATCCTCCCCCTTACCAAGGCTTAACACTGCCTGTGGGAGGAAACAATTTTGATCCAAGAAATTTCAATCCAAGTCCATCTTTATATGGTATATGACTTTTTCAGGGCCATATAGGAAGAAAAGTACTCCCTAAGGAGGAGAAATCAGCTTGTATGCCCCCCTTAACACCTTCATAGGTTAGCAGCCCACTTCCTTGACTGTGCTATAGAAAATGGCTCCATTATTTAAGCGGGTTAAGCCCTGGCATTGTCATCCAACTTATCTGGCATCGATGGTTGTTGTGGGTTTTCCGGGCTGTATTGCCGTGGTCTTGGCATTGTAGTTCCTGACGTTTCGCCAGCAGCTGTGGCTGGCATCTTCAGAGGTGTAGCACCAAAAGACAGAGATGAGAGATCTCTGTCTTTTGGTGCTACACCTCTGAAGATGCCAGCCACAGCTGCTGGCGAAACGTCAGGAACTACAATGCCAAGACCACGGCAATACAGCCCGGAAAACCCACAACAACCATCGTTCTCCGGTCGTGAAAGCCTTCGACAATTTATCTGGCATCGGTTTGAATAGGCTATATCTGAGGCAGTCTGAGTCTTCCTGGAATGACTGCTGGACTCTTAAAATTCTGAATTAATGGACCCTGCCTGCCTTTTTAAAAAATGTTTCTCCCGTTCTCTGGGAAATGGTAATTCTCCCAGCCAATCTTAACTCTGCAACTAATTGAATGAGATGCTTTGGCCGATCACAAAATCTCAGAGAGGAAGGAAATTTTGAACTGCTGCTGTCCATTACATTGGCCAGTTTGTAACATACATGTAATCTGTACATGCTGTACTCTCTTCTCCTTGTGTCTTGGAAGCGACAACTTGCTTGAATTATACTAGAACCTAAGTGGCTGGTTCCTGCCTAGGTGACACTTCTTGACAGTCTGTCTAATTATTTTATTATTACTACAAAATAGTTTTTCCTCTGTCCTTTTTACTCAGAGGAAGGGTCAGTAAAGGGGAGAACACATTTGGTCATGGGGGAGGGAATTCAGGACAGGGGGAGTGGTTGATGTTTTGGGTGCGATATGGTTTAATATTTGACTTGTTTTGATTTTCTCCCTTTCCATGTTTTAATTCTGAGGAGTTTGTTTCTCGTTTTTCATTGTGTGTGTTTGGTTTTTTAGCTTTTCTGGTTGCCCAAAGTTATTGGATTACCTGTCCTTGTAGATTAATTAATTATTTGGAGTAACATCTAGAGGTGGGCACGGTCCAGAAAATGGACCTACATTTGACATGGACTGGCCCAGTTCATGGTTAGTGAACGCACAGTTCATGGAACTCACCTTTTTCACAAACTTTGGTCTGTTTTGGCTGGTCCGTCTATTTCCAGAACTGGTCTCCTTGCATCAAATGATTTGTGGGGGGATTAGCTAGCAAGGAGAATGGCTATGCAAGAGGCCAGTAACCACAGTGATCTGTCACCAGTTTCTATCAGGTCCCTTCCCAAAACAGCAAACGAGGCTGGTTCTTAAGGTCCAACAATAACTTTTATTAAGAACAAAATGACATGCACATACATGCAGAATTACGGGGTAAAATAATTACACACAGAGAGAGAGAGAGCCCGAGGAAGCTTAGTTAGAAATTGGGAATAGAGAGAGAGGGAGCAAATATATCTACCTATCTTGAAGAGGGGTCCAGTCCATGGGAGAAGAGAGTAGCTTTGAATGCCAGCATCTTTGGCTAGGAGAGCAAGAGGCTTGGGCAAACCTCACTCAAACAGCGCTTATGGATCTGGAAGTGTGTACAATTTGAATGAGGCCAGTGCTCTACCTTTATAGGTAAAACGTGCCCTGGGGTGGAAGAGCCCACCTAGCCATTAGAACAAAGACTCCAATGGTCAGTTCCTGGGTTTGACAAAAGGTTTGAGTACCTTGATTGGTAGCTGCCAGGGTATATGAAAGCAAATACAAAACATGTTCTAGCACTGTACGAAAGGGATAGTTTGTTAGTGAATTCCGTTGGAGCTAAGTTGATGGACTTTAGGTGGGGACTGTACTTTCCCAGGAACAACTGTATATACTTATGAATGTCATTTGATTAGCTCCTCAATCAAGGACAGGAGATCTCATTATGGAAGAAGGGAAAGGAATGTGTTAAGTGGGGATGACTCTGCAAGACCTTTGTTGCTCTGGACACCTTTGGGACTGGAAGGATAGTAAATCCAATCACCTCTCAATCACTCTGCATTCCTGTGCAGCATTCCATGCATGCCATGTTCTCCTGGGTGGGACTCAGCAACTGTTAGAGGCTCTTTAGTGGCAATATAGCAGCCATTTTAACTCCAGAGGCCTGAACATCTTTAATATCACAAGCAGCCATATACAGAATTGCTTATTAAAATGGCGGAGGCTAGGCTGACTGCTTACATGTCGGTCCATCGTCTGTGAGTCCAGACAGCCTGGCTCTGATCTATCAATCCCCTAGGCAATGGAGGGGACATTCACAGACCTTCTGCATCTTTTAAAAACTTGATAGGCAGCTCTGCCAGAGAGCTCCCATTCTGCTCTATGTGAGCAAGGAAGAAGAATTAATTCCCTAGACAACAGACAGGTGGACGTTCTGCAGCCAAGAAAACAACACTCTTACCCTCAAAACCTTGATAGGTAGCTCTGCCTGCCAACCAAAGAGTTCCCATTCTGCTCTGTGTGAGCAAAGAGGAAGAATTAATTCTCTAGGCAACTGAGAGGTGGATGTTCTGCAGCCATGGGTAATTAATTCCCTAGGCAATGGCTGGAAGGTGTCTGTGTGTTGAGTGAGGGGGCCGTTCCCCCACCCTTTTCTGTTTGATTTTTCTTCATTGCAACTTTTTGGTGCTGCAAGACAATGCAAGTCATTTGGCATTTGCAACTCATAGTATCTATTCAAGGAGCTGAAAAATCAGACACTTTGGCCACTTCTCTTGGAAGGTCTCTAAAAAAAATGGTGGACTAAATTCCCTTATACTTTTATACTGTTTAGTGAAAAAAATGTCTACTCAAGAAACTTGGCCCTGGAAAACAACGAACACACTTCCAATCTGATCTTAATGAAAACAAAATTGAACCCAATGAGTCTTCATGATACGACCACAACATTTATGAGGATTCTTAAAACTGGTATACCTTCCCTTCCTTAAATTATAATATGGAATTGAAACAATTATTTTTCCAGCACACACCTCTAATGCCGAGAACTTCATACTGAACATGTCTGGCAGGCAACCATGTCATGTTTAACTAAGATTGCCAACTCTGATTTGGAAAATTCCTGGAAATTTTTGGGGGTAGAGCCTGGGACTGCCAGGGTTTGGGGGAGGGGCCTCAGCCAGGTATACTACCTTAGAATCCACACTCCAAAGCAACCATTTTCTCCAGGTGACCTAATTTCTATTGTCTGATGATCAGTTGTAGTTCCAGGCCCTATCTGGAAGCTCGCAACCCTATGATTAATAAACATGCTCACCCATGAGCCAAGCCTCAGATCTTCTTACTGTACTACCATTTGACTTGACTAAAGAGTTTTGCAGATGTGCAGTAGCTGTGAGTGAGGGAGTTTTGTGTCCTTCTAACTATTCAAGGTTCACCAAACTGTTTGACATGGTGTGTGTGGGTGGGTGGGTGGGGATACTTTGTGATTAGAGGATGTCGCATTTCTAATATCAGGCACTTCATTCTGGTGCCTTCTCTTTCCCAGCAACAAGAGACAAGGGTACAGGGAGGAGGCTGAGGGATCAGGCAGATGGGTAGCAATTTAGCAAATGAAAACATTCTGCCTAGAAGGTAAGCAGGAAAAGAAAGAACTTGGCAATTTTCTTGTGGCCTATCAGCTCTTCCCACAGTGCAACCTCCTACGATCTTAGTCAAGTACTTGTAGGGTGTTCTATTCCCCAACAAAAAAAGAGCAGGAAAAAGTAGTCAGCAATAAAGCAAGCTGTCTAATGGTCAATATGATTGTATGCTACATCAACACATACATTAAAAGTAAGGGACAAAGCACATTCACAGAGCTGTAAAACTCTTTTAAACGTAGTATTTCTTCAAGCATTATTTAGCAGTAGAGATGGGCACAAACAGAAGAAAAAAACCCAAACATGATGTTCGTTGTTCATTGCCATCCATGAACAGGGACTCACGAACAACCACAAACATGGCCCTGTTCAAGAACATGTTCATAGTTAGCTGTTCGTGGGAGCCAGCAGGCTCTCCTCCAGCCATCATCCAAGTCAAGATCCCTACTGCACCATTCCCAGAAACCTTACCTGAGCAGGCAGCAGGAAAGATACCAATAATAAATAATAAGTTGACCCCAGAGCCTGGCAGCAGCCCTGGAACTTGAAGGGGTAGATCCCTATCCCACCACACACAAAGAAAATTCAAGGTCCAATGCACTCTTTCTATCAAAATACCAACAGCAACTCTCTCCCTCTCCACTGTCTGCAAACTAAGCCAGAGCTGGGAGCCCCCCTCTCCCCTGCTCTTTGCTCCCTTGTAACAAATTTGGAGCTCTACACTTGAAAGGAAGGCCTGCCTATCAAGCTAAATTGGGCTTAGATTGGGGTTTCCAGGGCAACAGTAGGGGTTCAGACAGAGTTCAGACAATCCCTGCCTAAGTTGCCAAGGGAATTGGTTGCAGGTGCCAGACCGTCTGGCTTGACAAACAGCAATGAACTAGGCTTGCAACGACCACCTGTTCATTTAGAATGGGGCCTCATGAACAGCTTGTTCATGAACAGCAGATTGGGCTGTTCGTGGCTTTTTTTTGTTCATATTGCTGTTCGTGCCCATCTCTATTTAGTACTGCTATTACAGACTCCTCTTCCCCCTGGAATATGTAGCTACATTAGGAGGCGTGCTTACAAGGTGTGCTTACAGAAGCACATCTTGTGGTATACAACTGTTTATGGCACAGTATGGCCAGAGTTGTCTAGACAGGTTAGAGAGAACACAGGAAACTGGTAGATGGATTCTGCTTTTGAGCAATGGGTTGAACAAAATGATCTTTTGCTTATTCCAACACTTGGATTTAACTACAATGCATCATTTTAATAGCACCAACACTGTGAGAAGTTTATTCTATGTGCTATCAAACAGAGTAATGCACATCTTGAGGACCGATACTGCAAGACCAATAAAAAGATATGTTTTAGGAATATATAATCAATTATAAAAATATTTTTCTGCATTCATGATTTTGTTAATTATGTTAATTTTATATAAAACCTAATAACAAGCAGTGGGAGCAATTCAGTAGCGCTCCTGGTAATACTATAAGAAGCCATGGTTCTGAATGTAGACAAAAACAATTATCATCTGCAGTCATAATGAGATCTATGTCTACCCTGGGTGCTCTGCAAGGCATGGCAATAAAAACCATTTCCTTACAAAGCAATGTATATTTCACAACATCTCAGATTTTCTTACACCTAATTTTGACTTTATAAACTTACAATATAAAGAAAAGTTGAGACAGATAAATTGTGAAATCACAAGGTGTCACTTCAGTATGGATTGTTTCATACCTTGGTTAAAAAAAAGATGACAGGTGGATTTACTAAGGGTGCAGCTTCAACAAGTCTTCCCAAAGTAAATACCATTTTTAATATGTCTTATTCCCAGGAAAGTGTTCTTAATGTTGCAAAGTAACATTGTACACTATTTTTTTTGCCATCAAGTTGCAGCTGACTTATGGTGATCCCATAGGGTTATCAAGGCAACAGACATTCAGAGGTGAGTTGCCATTGCCTGCCTCTGTGTAGCAAATAGGGGGTGTGCATTTTTAAAAATCTTAAGCTGAAGATATACATGGACACGCTTATTTCAAGTCATTACCATGATTTTGCTGAACTGTAATACAAATCCAAGATGCTTGGGAATTGACAAAAACCCTCCTCCATTCATGGCTGAGGGTGGGGGTTGTTGGCTTTAGTTCAGGTACTTACCAGTAAAGGAGCTTGGGCTTGTGTTTTTCTTTGATTTAACTAATTTCTCAGGCAATTGCATTTCTCTATTCCAATCGGATCCTTGCAAGGGAGGAGAACAGAGCACTCCCAGCCAATTGGCTTTGGAGACAAGGCAGAAAGAGCCACAATTCTCCTTTTCTCCTTCCTTTATGGCAGCAGAGCCCTTTTTAGGTGTGGGGGAAATCTTGTTCAGTTGGGTAGTGCAGGACAGGCTGCACTAGCTCCTAAGCAATTTTAGTGTCATTTGGTTGAAAAACAGCCACACCATTCCCCTTCCCAAGTTCTTCCTAGTGAATAATGGATTCTTCTCATTTCTTCTCTCCTGCCTTTGAGGGAGTGAAGCCTTTTTTTCCTCTGCAAGCAGCATAGCTTGTTCAAGCCCGATAGAACAGGACTTCTTGGTCCAATTCACTTGAAACTTGGGGGTTCTTTAGTGTGCAGGCAGCAGTAGCTCTGTAGCAATTCTTGTGTCATCTAGTTGAAGTACAACCACTTTACCCTCCCCCACTCCAATCCCACATAAGAAATAATAAAAAAAAAAACTGCAGCATTGGATGGGGTAGGAGTCAGTTGGAAGAGAAACAAACAATAGACCATAACAAGGAAGGGTAGAAAACACAGATTTTTCAGTAGGAAGGTTTTTTTTTAAATTGTCAGTCACTGTAAGGATAGGAAAATTAAATGAATCCAGACCCTTTTTAACATGCTGGTGGATTATTTGGAGATCTCCTACTAAGCTGCTGCTTGACAATCATTTTATGAATCTGTAGAGAGAGCTATTGCTGTGCAGAGAGGCACCTATTGGGGGGGAGGGACTGTAAAATTGAACCCCTTTTTTAATCTGCTTGATATTTAGGGGGTCTTTAGGTTACCGGGAGGACAGTGTTTGATGAAAATTTGGTGCCATTGTTTTTATAATTAGCTGTCCTAGACCCTCGTATACATTCCCTTTTGAATATAAAGGCCACAACAAACTCTGAAAAACCAAATGAATCTGACTCCCAAACTGGTAATGTCCTACCCAGAAAAAAGTAACCATGGTAAAAATCCCACCCTCAAACCTAATTCAAAATTATAACAACTTTTTTCTCACTGTGCACACCTAGTAGCAACCCTAGACTTTCTTCGTAGTCTCCCATCCAAGTATTAACCAGGGCTGACCCTTTAATTTCTGAGATCTGACAACATCTGGCCAGTCTGGGTTATCCAGGTCATGGAGCACAATCACTACAATAATCATATATTTGCAGAGAAAGAAAAAGCCATTTATTATTCTATCATATGTGATGATACTCTGTCTGTAAGTATGAACAACATGCATTAATAATGCAATTTGTCATTCGCCACAAAGACATTAACATTAAAGAAAGGTTTCTTGAGTTTATAAACTTTGAACTTAAAAAAAAGAGGACAGATAGCTGAAATTCTAATTGGCAGCTTGAAGCATCATAGTATTTGTTATGGTCGGGGCTGCATTATGCCCCAAAATGAACTTCCTCTTTATTCTCCCTATAGTTCCCATTCATTCAGTTTTGTAGAGTTAGTGCTGCTGCAGCCCACACTAAAATACTAACATTTTTATTGTGTTCAGCAGCAACTCTGTGTGTTTTTCACTGCTAGGCCTGTCCGGTGGAAGATTACTGCTCACTCAATCAGAAATGTACTGGAGTGCACATGCTAATGTTGTCTGTCCTATGACAAAGCATCTTCCAGATATTCTTGAAGCACTGGAATGTGCTCTAGAGTTAAACTAGACACATGAAGTGTGATCTCAAGTAGAGTCACTGAAGATGTATTTCAGCTCATTTTTTATATTTATGCCTTTTGATGGCTAGCATTTGGTACAAAATTCTTTCAAGTACACAGATAAGATTTTATAAGGCAGATGGATATCTCTTGAATCAGAGGTAGCTCTCTTTGCTGAAGTTATTGAAGAAATAAAACAATGTAGAGATCAGTAGCCCAAAATTCTATGGGAAGCACATATTTTAGAGGAAAGCATGGGAATTTTGGAACAATTGCCTAAGAAGAGAGGAATGAAATGGAAATGAGTTCATGATGAGAACTCTGAGCCCGAGGAATCATATCCTACAATATCTGGTGAACCAGAGTCCCCATTCAGAAGGAATGTTTTTGACGCAACTTTGAACAATGCCATCTGTGCATTAGAGCATAGATTCAAAGCAACATATAATATTTGTTTTACATTTCTTTCAGTCCTAGAGCCTGGAGGGACTGGGAAAAGCTTCTAAATGTCCGTTTCACAAGTATTCCACAGATTTTTTCTGATAATTTTTCTTGTGAAAGACCAACAATCTATCATTTTATTGTGCGGTTGATTTCCAAGATGATTCTTCAAAAATGATTTAAATTCTGTTATCAAGGATAACTTCAAAATTCTATGTATGATTCTCCTGCAATTCACAAGTTAGCCTGGCTAGCTCAAGGTTGATGCTGGCCAGCTCTTCAAAATTAGTATCAAACTTCCAAACTCTTCACAGCTGAGCCATCTGTACAGAAGGTCAGTCTATTAACACTTTTTGGAAACGCTTCTTAGTCATGAGTTACTTAAACATCACTGCATCAAACTGAAGTAGCCAGAATTTGTGCAATGCCTCAAAGTATCTCAACACTGCTGTACAGTAGTTATGATCTTTAAATAACTCATAACAAAGAAGCTTTTCAAAACTGGTATTAGTGAACTGACCTTCCGTAGAGATGGTTCATCTGTAAAGATTTTGAAATTTATCCAAAACATTTTGAGCCATCAACATCTCTGAGTC
Organism: Eublepharis macularius; assembly: GCF_028583425.1. Classification (NCBI taxonomy): domain Eukaryota; kingdom Metazoa; phylum Chordata; class Lepidosauria; order Squamata; family Eublepharidae; genus Eublepharis; species Eublepharis macularius. Next base: position 53,219,276 of record NC_072798.1, read on the forward strand.
AACTGTGGAGTTGTAGAGTTAATTTTGACTTCTACTGTGGCAGCAAGTCATACCTTGAATCTGAAGCTATCACTGCAGATACTTGTCAATTATTTGGGAAACTTATTCAGCACCTCAACATCACAATTGTTCTCAAAAGATAGTTCCTAAAATAAACATTTCGTATTTTATTAGCTACTGTGCTTGTAGGACGTGTTGAGGGTGAATATTTATGCTATATTACTTAACCAATTCTCATTTTTCATACTGCTATGTATTGTTCAGGATTCAGCTATCTTTAAATTCTGATGTAACATGTTAGGTTCTAGCAAATGTTGACTTTTTTGTTACAATCTTTATAAAAAGCTGAATATTGTAATGAACAAGACATGGGACCAATTTTATTTATATGAAGAATTTCAATTAGAATGCTACAATTATTGCATTGAATTTAATCTTTCTGTGAGGAAAAACAAACTGTTCCACCTATTCACCAGAGGAAAAATGCAGCTTTGTGGCCAACAATTCCTTAAAAATGAAGACACGTTTAAAAACTTTCTATAGTTCCCACATGGTTGTACTTTCAGCTTTCTCTGCGCAGTATGGCTCAGTGCATACATCTGATGGGCTCAACACAACCGCTTCTGAGAATTGCTTTGGGCCCATGAAAAAGCAACATTTGTATGAACCTGTGGTTTCCACATAAGAATTAGTTGTGCAGCGGGAGCAATTGGCATAATTGCAGCAGTGCCCCCCCCCCTGCAATTGATGGCCATGTTCACGGTCCCCTGTAAAGGTATTCATTCATACCCAACAGCACATCACTGTGACTTTGGAAAGGCTATATGAAATGAGACTAATGGAACAGAGTTCCTTCACACATGCTCTAGATTCCATATGACAGCTGTCACAAGAATTTTATTTATTAAAATGTATGTATCACACTTTTCTTGTAAGATTTGAAATAGCTTACAATAATATACCAAGGCCAAAATCAAAGTAAAATGAATCATATATACAACATATACAATCAGCCAGTTTAAAATATTATGTTTAGTATTTAAGACTTTTTTAGCCTGCTTTTCTCCTATAAAGGACTTCGAGTAGGGATGTCAACTCCAGGCTGGAAAATTTCTGGAGATTTGGGGGTGGAGCCTGGAGAGGATGGGATTCACAGAGTGGTATAATACCATGAAGTGCATACTGGGTTTTAGTTAAAGCATGTTAACTAAACAAACTGCACACAGAAAGCTCTCATCAAAGTTAGAGAACCAATAACTGTTTATTTATCTAAAGAAATACATATATTTAAGATTAGTGGAGAGATAGAACGAATAACTGAACTAACTGGCAAGGATGGCTTTAGACAGAAAGTAGGCCATCTCTCTCAGGAGGAGACACCATGCTGTCTCTCCTGGGGCATGCAGGGAAGAAGAGAGAGAAGAGATGCATGTGGAGAAGGTCTGTTAACCCCTGATGCAGTCTGGGAACAAGTGTTATCAATGACCGGTTCTTTGTCGGGTCTTCGTTCCTTTGAAGTTCACCATCTCCTTGTTTCATATGGAAAGAGAAAGCAACATGCAAGAGACTGTTTAATGTTTACAACAGGAACAGTGTTGTTCCGTGCTCTTCTATGCACTAACTTTGTCATCTCTGTTTGAGCTTCCACCTTGTTGAAAGAAGCAAATTTACTACAGTTGGCCGGATATTGTGTAATATTGTATATGAGAATTGGATATATATAGCTTGGAAGTGTTTAGAATTAGATAAGTCATGCACTATGCCACTTTATATTACCAATAATCACCTAATATACTTTTGCAATTTTTCATTGGCTTTTGTCTTGTCCCTTAGTTGTGGTTTTCCACTTTGGTTGTGGCATTCTTAAAAGGCCTGAGCAAGAGACATTGCCAATCCCTTCTTCCAACAGTGCACTCTCCAAAGCAGCCATTTTCTCCAGAGAAACTAATCTCTGTAGCCTGGAGGTTAGTTGTAATTCTGGGAGATCTCCAGGCCTCATCTGGAGTTTAGTAATCCTAATTCAGAGCTATTAATAGTACTGCTTAGCAAAAAATCAATATGGACTTATTTTATAAGTCCATAAAAATAGCTCAAATCTATCTTGCCAAACCTTAGTCTTACAGACCCATCAGGATGTAATCTATACTTCTTTGGGCAAACTCTTCCACAAAGTAGGGCCAGCAACTGAAAAGCAGAAGCAAGGAGAACCATTCTGAGAAACTACTAACCACATGCACATAATCTTAGAACTCCTAATCTTTAAAGTAACTATCACCCACAAACTTTTTATGTCTGAAGCCAGTAAGGCCCTACGTGACTCATCCTTGAAAGAATGGGCCACCAATTCACTTATTCTAAGCACCCCAAAAAAGGCTATTAGTGCAGCTGCCTGAACTAGAGCCACTTCGAAACCAGAGCAGCACACTGAAACCTCATACCAAACTAAGATCACTGAGACTCCCTATCATCCCTTGGTCTGGCTGCCTCTAGGGACCAACCCTCAAACATCTTCACTAAGGTGGCAATCCCCAATGGTTTCCACACACCCATGGGCTCTGCTAAATGCATTGCTAATGCCACCAGCTGTCACCTAATTGACTTTACCGCTAAGCCCCTAGTCCCCAGTTGAACACAACTGCATAAGGTGATATCCCACCCTGAGATGTGGTTGGCCATGAACACAGTGTGGCACACCAGAAGTGCATGGTCCCACTCCCAAAGGCCCTGATCCACCCGATCTGATGGCTGCTGCTTGGCACACCAGTGCCCTCAAAAGAACACCCCAAATCCAAGAGCTGAAGGCATCAGAGTGTACCTGCAACTCCGCTTTCAGCAAAAGATCATCCCTCCAAAAAGAGACGCCATTAAATGCCTGTAAAAAATTCATCCCAAACCATAATGTTCCCCCTGATCCCGTCATCTATCCTGAGCCTGTGATGAGGAAGCCATAATTTGCCTATGGCATAGCATAGACGCCTTAAGAAAACCCGTCCAGGAGCAACCACTCTACAAGCGAAGTTTAAGTGGGCTACAAACCGCTGTAACTCAATCAGAGATACTCTATGCCACTCTTTAAATGAGGCAAGCTGCACCCTGAGGTCAGCTAGCTTTTCCAGCGGCAGCCTGCAGGGTTTATGGACCATGTCCAGCTTGGCAGAGCTCTCTGTTGGCATAGCCCTCCATCTTTTCGTGGGCCAAGGGGACCCCCAATTGTGCTGCTAGATTAGTGAAGCCCTCCAAGAGCCGGGCACATTGGCCGGATCCAGAAGGCCCCACGAAAATGAAAAACATCCAGATCATGAACAGTGTCCCAACAGAGCAGCTGGTGACACAATACCCATTCAAGGAAGGAGCTGAAGTGTTAAATATCCACACAGGAAATAGAGCACCCCATAGGTAATGCTCCACCCCTGTAGAAACGGCCTACAAAAGAGAAAGCCAACAGCTCAAAGTCCTCTGGATGAAACAGGAGACGGCGAAATGCTGACTTAATGTTGCATTTTGCCAACTTGGCACCCTGTCCATAACGCCTGACAACCTTGACTGCCTGATCAAAGGACATGTACCTCCCTGAGCAAAGGTGCTCATTAAAAGATCCCCCCCCCCGGTAAGAAAGGTGGTGTATCAGCCGGAACTCACATGCTGCCATTTTTGACACCACACCCAAGGGGGAGACCCGCAAATGAGAGCTGGTGGGGCCACAAAAAGGGCAACACCGGACCCTCGGCACACTCCTTAGTAATTTTATCCCTAATGATCCCTTCCATACCAGCCACTGGCCGTAGATTGGCTGCCATGAAAGGGGCCCTGGGGCCCTGGAAAGGGATCCTAAAACCAAACTTAAACCCATTAAACAGGAACAAAGTGTCTTTGTGCTTACGGTAACCCTCCAAGAGGTGCTTAAGTTCCTTCAGTATTATCAGGCTGGGACTCTTTACCAGCTTGCTGCTGAGAGTTACCTCTGGCCCCACCTGTCATGTCTGACTGTGCCCATTCATTCATGCCAATAATTTTTGTTATCCATTATATACTTTATTCCATTCCAGGTTGATCCAAGCTTGTCGTTCACTGCCATTCAGTCAGGCCAGTGTGAAACTGATGGTCCTGAGTCATCTCAGTGTTGTACCTGATCAGTTCATTCCTTAGCTTTCAATGACCACTCTCGTTTCCTCCCATCCTCACAGACTAGCTGGCAGCTGGTACAGCTGCAAACATTCCTTTTCATTGATATTGTTTAATCTGACCTTGAGTGCCTGAAGTGTTGCATTGCTTAGTGTCTTGTCTGTCTAGTGTGTGAACTTTGGAAATGTTTCCCAGGCTGCTTCTGCACTTGTGGTTTAGGAGGGGAGGAGGTTGGTTGAGTATATTGTCCTGTAACTGCCTGAAGCCTTATTCCTTTCAATGAGAAGTTACCAGGCTCACCTGCCTTTTACTTCATGTACTCCTGTGGACCTGTGTATATGTACAAGATTGAATTCCTGAATAAATGTCATTTAGCCAAGGATATGTGTCTTGCTGAAGTGATCCAGGGATCTATCTGCCATAACCTGTCCTCCATAGTCTGACACCACCCACCCAGCTTGTCCCAGCCTCTATAGTGCCTAGGGCAGAAGTTAAAGGAGTGGGAACCCCAACACATTGGGCATTCATGCTTGAACCTGCATGGTTTTCTTGTGCACGTTCCTTGATACACAAAGTCCCAGCACAACAGCCGTGCCTGAACTGGCTGACTTGCGAACCTGCGGGTACTTGGAGTAGCCGAGGAGCACAGGACTAAATGGCCACTTTCAGAGTAGTCTGCAAGATTAGCCTTTGCAGGGGCCATCACCTGCAGCCAAAGCTGCTGGAGAATCTTATCCCAAGGCAATGCAGGGTTCATTGCGGCCCTCATACGGAATTCTTTTTTTTTCCATTAAACAGTTTTATTGTAATCAAATACATAAGATTGTAGTTTGTCATTTACAGAAAATTTTAGATTAAAAAACTTTACAATAAAGTGTAGTAAAATATAGCAATTGCTTATGAGAGTCAAAAGGCGAATGAATACTATTATGCACAACAACATACATAAAAACCCTTACATTTAGTAAGCCACAAAAGTAATTTACACACATGAATGTAAATAAAACTGTTTTAAGCCTGGATGGGGTCTATTAATTTCAAGATATTCAAGGAAGGGAAGCCACTTTTCTAGAAAATTTGTGGTTCTTGGGAAGTACTCCATCTGGAGGATTTTATCATGTAATTTCTCTGAGATGAAGTGGTCCCAGATTTTCACATACCAACTGTTGATTGTAGGGCTGGCATTTGACTTCCAGAGTTAGGCAATTGTACTCTTAGCAGCCACTAGCAGGGTTTCAATGAGGTCTTTCCTTATTGCGGGTATACTAACTTGACAATTGTCCCAGATATCTAAAAAAATGAGTTCAGGCAATAATGGAATATAAAAGTTTGTGATTTGGTGTATTTCATTATGGAATTCTTCATCGTATTGCATCCATGCTGCACCGACAAAGCCCATATACCCTTTATATATTATGTCAAGGTACTGAAAAAGAGATGCCACCCTCCACAGCTGTGCCCTAGTAATTACTCCTGCATAAATCAGGAACCCAGGGAGCCAGTTGGCCCAGGTGCGATCGACCCAGCACCATTTCAGCCACTCCTTGTCCCTATCATTGAGATCCTCTTTGTCCTTCTCTAGTTCCCTATAGAGAAGGCTAAAAACATCAACAAATTCTCCCTTTAAAATTTTATTCCAAGTAGCTTGAGTAAGATGATTACCTAAGGGTAGGGCTGTGTCTCCGAATGGAAGGGCCCGATAAAGAATCAAGCTATGGGTCATTGTAAAAGGGAAGCTCCAAGGGGGAGCATAACTGGGCCAAGCAGAGGATGGGCCAGGCAGAGTCTGACTATCAAGACCCTGCCAAGCAGCCAAGCCCATCTGTGCCAGTGCACCTGGGTCAGCAGTAGCATACTGACCACCCCATACCTGATTACTCCAAGCTGGCACTGTCTCATAGGCATTTTGACTTTGCATGGTGTTTTGCTGCATGCAGGACAGCTGTGTCCATGATGAGGACACTGGGGTAGTGGCCTGACCTCAGGGTCCCCATGGCCATCCACCACCCTACTGCAAAAGTACCAAAGAGTTTATTGTCTATAGCCATAGGACATCACAAATTTTCCAAACATCAACTAATAAACAGTTAAATACTGCATAAGAGAAGACTTACCATCCACCACCGGGTCCACAGCCACCGCTACTGGTTCAGTATCAGTCATCCAACAAGGATCGACTCTGGAAGGCTCACCACTGCCAGAAGTGCCTTCTGTGGTTTGGCTCCTTGTTGTCTCTGCACCTGTTGACGTAGAGGACCCATCAAGGTCAGAAAGTCTATTAAGAACTTCAGCTTGAAAGGCAACTGCCAATGCGAACCTAACAGACCTACTGTGCTTCGCACCCCCTGTCACTAATACACCTCTAGCTTGCTCAAGGGCTGCTATGCAGCTCAAAATGGTCTGATGACCAGAGGCTTCATCTTCATCAGAAGATGACAAAGTGGGAGGGGCCTCTTAGAAGGGGGCTTCTTGGCTGGTTTCTTCCCCGGAGAGGGGCCAGACCCTTTTTTGGGTGGCATGGTTATGCGTTTATTCTACTGTATGAATGATACTAACAGCTGCACTTGTTGTTGTTGTTGTTGTTATTGCCACCCAATCAAAACCAATAAAGCCTCCCTACAGGCCCATAGGGCTAATGCAAACTTATCAGGCCATAAAATGGCCACCAAAAGCTTCCCCTCTTCTCTAAAATGGCTGCCACTTATGCCTGCAGGGAAGAGCACCAGCCCCCAAAATGGCTGCTGACTATGCTATGCAGAGATGCAACAAGCAACCTAAAATGGCTGCCTTCTCCTTTGAGGAGATCGAAAAGATAAACGAATTGCCCTGCATGGGGCAGAAACTCTGTTTAAGGAGATTGAAAAGACAGCTAACTGCCCTCTATAGGGCAGAAAACTCCACCCAGCAATACGGGAAAAGGGGCAGGGCAACAGTAGACTCCCGCCGGATAATTAATTAATTAAGGTAACAGAAGGGGGGGGGTTAAGAGCAAACTCCCCCAAACACCGCCCCCGAGCAGCAGAAGGCATCCACAGCTGCCTGCCTAGGAAGCCAGTAAAGGCAATCACAGTAGAAGGCAGTAACAGCACAAAAACAAAACATTGATCAGCCAGGCCAAACCCCCAAACAGCAAAAGAAGCTGAGCCCGACGCTCTGACAGCTCCAGTCCTTGCCACATCACTTCTCGCACCTCTCTGTTGCTCTGCTGGCTGCTGCTGCAAACAGCAAGAGCAGCACCCAAAAAACTGGTGAAAAAACCTGTCAGAAAGGCAAGGCAAGCGCCGCAGAGCCAGAGGCTCCGAAGCTCCGATCCTGTTTTCCTCCTCTCAGCTGTTCTGCGTGCCACTGCAGAGCAAACAGCTCAGCTCCGTTCGCACGGAAGGCCTCCAAATGCTCAAGAAGAGGGGGAAACCCTCTGTTCCAGCCAAGCACGAGGCAGCAAGTGCCTTTCCCAGGGGCAGAGCTGTCCTATTAAGGCACTTAGCCCCACCCCCTATCCAAGTGTCCCTGAGAGGCTGAAGGAACGCTGCCGCTTATCCTCCGTGGCAGCAAATGCAGCCCCCAGCCTCAAGGATCTGTAGTCTGTACAATCTATAAATGCTCTTCTGATTATACTGTCCCATCTTCTACCTGAAATTGTCTTCATGACTTTGTAAAGATGGACACAATATCCATCACCACCAACTACAGTATGATTAAAAAGAAAACTATTAGCAGCCCAAGTTAAACATCACCAGCAATCTTAAACAGTGTCAACCTAATTTGAGCATTTTCGTAATGCCTCTTGGACAGATGGACATTGGCATATTTAGTGATGCCACTGCTGTTTAGAAGGTTCGAATGTTTTCCCATGATATTATCAGAGAAATTCTTTAATAATTCACCACCCAGATGGGTCAGAAGTTGTAAGTTTGCAGTTGATTCTCTACAGCAAAATATTGTGGGTAACAAAAAGATCTCACTATTTGTTGGTTGGCCTCATGGAAAAACTTGTCTTGATAAAGGATTCATGTAAAGGAAATTAATTTGATTTGTTCAAAGAGTTAGTGTGGCATGGGGTTATTGGGAGAGAGGTCTAAAATATTTTGTTAAAGATGAACTATATTATACATCTAACATATGGAAATGTATTGACTTTTTAAACTTGTACATAACCTAGTGTGCCTTCAGACAAAATAAATGACTACTATAGGAACATTATGCATAAATAAATATAGGAAGCTCTTATGAAAGTCACAATAACCTTTACTTTGGTATAACTGTCTCATAGTACAATCCTGCATAGAGTTTCTCCAGTCTAAGCACATTGACTTCAATGGATTTCAATTGAGTAACTCTTCTTAGGATTGCACTGTTGGGGTATATTCCTGAAATTATCAGTAGTTAGGAAATGAATGCAAATAAATGCGCTCCCAGATGCATAACACTGGAGCAACAGAAAGTGGGTATTAACTGTGAAACACAGAAGCCAATAAGCTGTGGTGTAATAGGTCTAGAGTGCCCTTTTCAGTTTTTACCACCGAGTGGAGAAGGAGAAAGAAAAGATGGCATTTCTGGATGACAGGGATGCAGAAGCAATCTTGGGCAGTGCTATACAGAACACTTTCAGTCACTTTCTATGAACCAAGTTGTTATATGTGCTCTATATGGTTCCAGATTACACTGTTACTCTGTCACTATTCCAAGATACTTTCCAGTAAGCATAATAATTATTTTATTTTATTTCAAACATTTTTATGCCACCTTTCCACCCAGCTTAAGGTCCCTAAGATGGCGAACAACTGAAAACATTAGAACAACTTTGAAATGCATAGTCTAAAATCAATTAAAAACATTTAAACAAAATACATGCACTCACAAAAAAGTACACAGGAAGGAGTCTCGGTGAGAGAAAGCCAAACAAAACAAATAAGCATCTGTGAATCACCCTGAGGATGAAATTTCACAATTTGGGTGCCATGGCCAAGGTTCTTTCTCGGCTCGCCTCCCATCTAGCTTCAGACAGCAAGGCACCCAAAAGAGGGCCCCTGAAGATGACCGCAGTGGTCTGTTGGGTTTATATAGGAGTAGGTGGTCCTTAAAATATGTTGGCCCCAAACCATACAGGGCTTTAAAGATCAGTGCTAGCCTTTTTGAATTGGGCCTGCAAGCCATTTGGAAGCCGGTATCAGTGGAACAAGACAGGAATGATATGGTTCCTATGATTCACTCCAGTCAGCATTCTGGCTGCAGCATTCTGGACCTGCTGTAGCTTCCAAACACTCTTCAAGGGCAGTAGTGTAATTCCATTGAAATAAACCACTTTTCCCTTTAATCCACTCCCAGTCATCATGGCTCAGTGGGGGCAGTAGAGCTAGGGCTAGTTCTTCCAGCAAATCACCCAAGCATGGCTCACTCCCAGTCATGCACAGTGCCGGACAACATCACTTCATGCATCTGTGCTGTCACTGACTGGGTCTGAGCTGAGCCCCCCACAGGAAGGAAGCAGAAACTCAGCTTGGAACCACCAGCAGCACAGGGTTGCCAACCTCATAGTGGAGCCTGGAATTCTCCCGGAATTATAATTGATTTCCAGACTACAGAGATCAATTTTCCTGGAGAAAAGGCAGTATATCAGAGGTTCTAGGTGCAAATACTCCCCTGCAAGGGTGCTATCCACAAACCTGCAGGAGTTTCCCAGGCCAGAGGTTCCCAGCAGCAGCATAGGAGAAGGCAATGTTTACCAAGCTCAGAGTGACAAAATACCCTGAAGCAGTCCATATCCACAACACAGGCAATCCCTGGTTGAATCCCTGCTTAGCAAATGAGGCACATTATAAATTGTTTTAGAACTAAACACACATAATTACAACCAACTTTCTTTTAAAAAATAACTTGGAATTCTTTGCAGTGCATCAAACTATTCAGTTAATGAAGTCCATCTTTAAAATATCGTAAGTTTCCTTATTTTCTACACAGGTTAGTTGTTGTTAAAGTCAGTAACATGAAGACTTTCATTTTTTTTAAAAAATGTCAATGTGGTAATTACAAAACTTGTGAATTCTTGTCATAAATGCTATGGTTATAAATTAGATAAATATTTTTAGTGTCAAAGTGATCATGAAAACCAGGAGGCACTGCAAATTTAAGTAAGGACAGCTGGTCCTGGAGAATGTGTTAGAAGACAGATGAAACAAAAATCTGAATTAATTAAAAGAGCTGAGTTTCTCTTTTTTTGAAAGTTGAGTCTCTCAAATAAATTATAGGCAATAAATATGGGGGGACACCTTCAAGAACAAGATATTGCTACTTAATGGGTACACACCCATTATGTTTTCTTCTTTTCATGGAAGAAATTGAAGCACTGAATAAAGATGTTGTTTAACTAGCTATGAAGATTTTTGGATTCTATATGTACATGGTGTACTCAACAAGTTTTAACAGAATTTCTAAAGATGACCCTATGAACTGAATTGCCAAACATGATAAGGAAATGAAAGGATTTAATTATTCAAGTTCTATTGAGTCTTTAGAACACATTGATGTTCACAAAATAACCAGAACAGTTTCTGGGATATAAATAAATGTCCTTCAAGAAGAAACAAGGGCATTTTGCGGACTTCCTGGAAAGACTTCTTAACCATATATTTGTCTAAAAGCTAGTGCACAGCAATCTGTGACACCCCTCTCTAGGTTTATTGCAACCCCAGCCGGAATGAAGAGACAGACACAGGCTTGGAACTAAAGGGCCGTTTATTAACATGACCTTAAACATAAACCACGGCAAGGGCCAACTAAGAGGTACAGGTCAAGCCACGGGGTCAGCCCTGGACCTCCACCTTGACTTGTCTGTGCGAGCCCCACAGCCCCAGGTGTAGGCCATCCCTGGAATGGCTGCAACCCAGACGGCCAGGCAAACGGATCCCCCCCATCAAGCACCTAACTCCCCAGCCATACAGCATGAGGGAAGGTCTTGTCCCTGGGGATCCCCGCAGGTGCCTGCCCGTGTTATGGTAGCCATCACAAGCATACTGCACTGTTGGCAGACCCTGTTCCCCACCCATGGGGAAGCCTGTCTCTTCCTCCAGGTGGGGCTGCTGGGCAAGCTGAATTGTGGCAAAATGCCACAATAGGTATGACTCACTCCCAGTCATAAAGTGTCAGAAGCAAATAGCTAGGTCCCTCCTAAAGTTTGGTCTCACCTTAACTTTAGAATTTGAAAGGGGCAAAAGGAAAGAATGAACTTACCTTTTTGAACAAGAAGAGACAGAAGGTCTGGTGGGTATGGACAAAAGGGTAAGGTTGCAAGGAAGACGTTTTCTTCAGTCAGTCTCCACTTTATTGCAATTCATCCTAAGTAGTCTCTGTGTTACTTTGGAGTCTCTAATGAACAGCATTGCTGAGACCACAGAAAGAACTAGGTAATAGTTGATTTATAAATGCAAGTCCAAGAATTAAGGGCCTATCTCTAAATGTCCATCTGTAGGATATTGTTAAATGTAATCAGCCTTTTGTTTTGATCCTTGCTGTTATGTTCACAATTTCTGTGTGTGCTCTTTTTTTGTTACAAATTCTTTACATTTTGAATGTGGTCAGCCTGATGTGTGTGATCCACATTAAAGCCCCTGTTAGATCTGCATGTATCAAGAAAGGAGAGGGGAAGGGGGCCACAGTTATCTTACTTCCCCAAAATTAAGCCTACTAGAGCAAGTCAGCAGAGGGAACCTCTAGTCAAATCTATGGGAAGAGAATTTCCTTTAACTATAGACTTAATAGTGGCAGCAATATTCAGAGGGGGGAGAGAGAGAGAGAGAGAGAGTTCAGGAGTAAAGAGAGGGGACAGGGACCTGGGATGGCTAAGTCATTTTCACATTCCCACAATGCTTTGTGAGCCCTGTTTCCCCACATCTATCAATTACATTTTTCTCCTGTCATTCCTTCAAGGAACTCAGGGAAATGAACAGAGTTTGCTTTCCCTTGATTTTAGCCTCACTAGCCTGTAATGTAGGTTATGCTAAGAAAAAGCTGACTGGCCCAAAATTATCCAGTGAAATTCATAGCAGAACAGGGATTTGAACTCAGGCCTCTGCAGTGTAACATTCTGCCCACTGTATCACACATACTGTCTGTAGTATGATTATGAATCAACACTACAATACATTGTAGTGCTTTCCCCCATTTTTAAATGGTCAATGGGAAAACTATTCCACAGTGAAAAAGTCGATGTAATGCTAACTTCTTAATTTCACGTTTCTTGCACACCAGGGAAAAGATGGCAGTGCAAATTCTGCACTAATCAACTGAACTTAAGCATTAACTTTGTTAAATAACTCCATGCACTAGTAGCTTACAGTGTAAAAATATAATAATGTAAAATGAGTAAAAATAAAAAATACTACCACATTAGTATAAGTATGTTATTTTATTGTTCTTTCCCTTCAGCACATCATATTTGCAAAACAGGAAATTATTTTCATTGGTGTTTAATTTTATTCTAAAATTAAATGAAGTGTTTTGTGTCTATCCTAGGATTTATATCTGTCCTACAGAAAACTGCAAACAAGTATAAATTCAACTTATAGTGTTGCCAGAATTAGAACATTTACAAGATTCTCTTGGATTACTGCCAACAAAAAGGTAGTAGTAGTATGATCTTTGGCTCAAAAACATTTGTGAAAGCATTTATCATTTTTCTGTTTTCTTCTAAATTGAGATGTATAGACTCCGTGGGTTAAAAGAAATATTACCTTACTAGTAATGGTTAAAACTGGAATTATATAACATGGTAAATTCCCGAATTATCAGTTATTGCTTCATGAAAAACTAATTGCCAAATGTTTTAGCACATTTTAGTTGCTAACTGGAGAGATGTCATTTTTATAATAATTAAACCTTAGTTAAATCAATTCTAAGCAAGCCAATTTAGTTCCAGCTCATCAGTGATTAGAAGCAAAGCAATGTTGGCCACAGTCATTACTTAGACGGGAAGGCTGAGGTTGCTACAAGGAGGAAGGCAATATCATTTCTTCTCATCTCCTGCCTGGAATGCCCCTTGGATAGGATCACCATGAGTAAGTTGCAACTTGACAGCAAGATCTTCTCAAATCAATTCTCACTCTTCCCACAATGATGATGAGGAAGAGGAGAAGGAGGAGAGTTTGGAGCCTTGTTACTATGAATGGGTCTGTCTTCTGGGTTTGGTTTAAAGTGGCATGTCTCAGATGAGTTAGAGCCTATGATGAGAAAATAAGAATTTCTTAAGCCCTATGAATATTTCTTTAATAGATCTCAGTGTTAGAAAATGTCTAAGCATTTACAAGAGCTTACAGAAGATAACCTTCTCCCAGTCTGTGTGTGAAAACAGAGATGTTTATTTTCTGGAAGGGACCAAGAGAGAAACAGATCTTATGTGGAGTAGTGGGCCTGCTGCCCTGTTGGAATGCCTCTTTGCCTCCACCTGTGCTCTAGTTATATCTATATTTATATGTGAACAAAGCAAATATTACAAAAACATTAAGTCACCAAGGCTCTTTTTCCAAACCATTTGAATATGTGGGAAGTGATGAACAATATAAATGTGATCTGATTTTCTATCTAGTAATTCTCTTATTGATAGAATGAGGTATTTGTTACAGAAAACACAGAAGTTGCCACCATAAACACCCTAATACTATCCAATCCTCACAATATCTTGTAAAATTCTTTACATGACATGATATCACACTAGGATTTTCCCACTTCATTAACAGCTGCTTTCAGAGTTGATAAAACTCTTTATGTTTTACTGGACTACATAACCAGGGGACAAGTCTCAGCAGGGATGGTATTTGTAGTGGCAGTCTTCCATCTTTTGCAATGTCTCGTTCTGCTCTTAGGCTAGTTTATGCTGAAGGAGGAGAGAGGAAAAGAAATGTGAGTGCCTTAATTTCTGCTTAGCTTATTTTCTATGCTCGTGTAGGTTCTGCAGTTTTCAACTGTGGTTATGCCTTCCCAAAAAGTATGTGTTTAGTCTCACAGCACAGAAGCATGGAAAGAAGTTGCATAAGTTGTTCACACAGTTTTTTCTCATCTGTGTAATCTATGAAAAGTCCTTTAGAAGAGTTATGAAGAAAAAAATAACCTCCTCAGTCATTATCCATTGACACTTCTGTGAGTGAAAAAATAACCACCTTAGTCATCATCCATTGACACTTCTGTGAGTGAGACAGTTCCCCTTTTTATTATATTCTAGTCAATTTCCCTTCTGGCTGTAGAATATTATTATCCCTGCAAAAATAAGCAGATGGAAATGAAATTTTCACTACTCTTCATAGACAATTGTATAGATCTGTCTTCCAGGAATGAAGGAAAGATGCATAATATCCTCATAGACTGAAGAAGAACTAGTTCTAAAATCCAATGTTAGAACAAGTCAAGTCACACCAGTCTTCTGGCCCTACTTCCCCTCAAGCCAGGAACCCATGGATTTCTCCACTAGGAGGACTGATGGAAGATAAACACAAAACATGGGTTAAGATACCACTTGAAAATATGATGTGATTGCATGGCTTGAGTTGTCTCCACTTCCAAATTTTATACACAGATACGATTACTTCCTTGGATTACTTTTTGCTAAGTGAGGCCTTTGAGATTTTTTCTGGCTATCATCCATACATACATAAGCCTGAGGGGGAACATTCCTTAATGTTAGATTGGACTGTACTTGTGTTTAAAAACACTCGTTTTCTCCAGTGATGACTTGTTGACTTCTCAAGAACAAAGCACCCTCATGGAATTAGGAAAGACCAAAGGTGAGAAGCAGTTGAATTGGTATGCATTCATTCACTTCAGCATGTATTAGTTGCAATGGCACTAAAGAGACATACAAATTAAAGCAAACATCTAAAAATAACAAAAGCAGCCTAAAGTTAATTAAAGGTTAAAAAATACAACATTGATACAAATGCTAAAAAAAAACAGTTAAAAACAAGACACTGAAAACCATATATAGGCACAATCTTAAGGTGATTTGGGAGGGTAAGGGAAAAAGAGGAAGAAACTACTTATAATTGATTTATATTTGATCTTTATTGAATAGATAAAAAGACAAGGGAAAAATTCTGATTACAGAAATGCAATGTAATAAAATAAAATACAGTTCAGGAAATGAAAAGAAAATGCAGTTAAATACACAAACGTGAGAATCTAATCAAGAACAATGTCAAGAAATGCC
Organism: Eublepharis macularius; assembly: GCF_028583425.1. Taxonomy (NCBI): domain Eukaryota; kingdom Metazoa; phylum Chordata; class Lepidosauria; order Squamata; family Eublepharidae; genus Eublepharis; species Eublepharis macularius. The sequence continues at coordinate 53,234,589 of NC_072798.1, forward strand.
TAGTGGTAGTGGTGCTTTTTAAACTAAATGTCCAAGTAGAGCCCACCTGCAGATGGCTAGCTGGTTGGTTGGCTGAATTTGTGTGGTGCTTCCATGAAAGAAGCAGGAAAGGAGAAAGAGGAAGGGGAAAGGGCACTGAGATACATTAGAGAGGGGAGTCTGTTTTAAGGGGAAAGTATCAGGGAGGAGAGATGAAAAACTGCAGAACGGGGTTTAGAGGCTGAGCTAGATGCAGTTAGAAGCAGAGAGAAGTGGCACAATGTACAAAAGCAAAAAGGGAATGGGATGAGATGGGAAGTAGTTGGCTGGTAGAAAGAGAGAGTAGCTGAAAAAGGGCTCTAAGCAATCTCAACGAATGAATGACAGAGCCAGGAATAGAGACGGGCATGAACCGGAAAAAACGAACCATATGGTTCGTGGTTCGTCAAATTTCATGAACCATGAACTTTCATGAACCTGCCCCTGGTTTGTGAACCGGTTCATTTGGTTCGTGAAAACGTCACAACCAGGTCAGAAAATCATCACTTCTGGGTCAGCAGAAGGTCACTTCCGGGCCAGCAGAAGGTCTGCAGGAAGTCCATCCCCTGTTGCCTAGGAAACTGATTGATAGGCACCAGGCAGTCTGCAATGACAAACCAAAAAACGAACCAAACGAACCAGCCTAAAGTTCATGGTGGTTCGTCAGAAATGGGTCTGATGAACCGCTGGTTTGCAAACCACGAACTGGCCTGGTTCATGCTTAATCTTGGTTCGTATTTCAGTTCGTGCCCATCTCTAGGCAGGAACAGGGACATGGAGGAACTTTGCAGAAGCTCCAATAGCCAGGAGACAGAGGGCAATGAGGGATAAGGAAGAAGAGAACAAATCCAAAGTGTGAGTGTGGTCAAGAGTTGCTGTGGCAGGAGAGCCATCAGAGAAGAAGAATCCAAAGCTACAGTAGAGGAGGAACAGACTTGGGTTTGAACTGAACCGGCTGAATCCTCAGGTAACAGAGAAAAAGTCTTGGAGTAGAGCAGTAGCTAACAGGTCAGCAAAAGGTGGTCTTTATATATTCAAAATCCATATTTTTCAGGGAACTTTAATTACTTTGAAGGAAATGCTAATGGGGCAGGTGATTAAGTTATCCTGACTTGATTAGGTTACGGGGTGGGGGGATCTGAATTCTCTTGAGACAAATAGAATGTAAGGTTTTTGTTGCACAAACTTTGGTTGTTCATTTTGTTCTGAATGTGTGGAGATCCCATGTGACAGTTTCTTACAGAGACCAAATGTCTTAGCATTTGATTGTATTGTACTCCTACTATGATTATCTCGTTTATTGGTGTAGTGGTTAAGAGAGGCAGGACTCTAATCCGGAGAACCAGGTTTGATATCCCATTCTTCCACTTGAAGCCAGCTGGGTGACCTTGGTTTAGTCACAGAATTCTCAGAGCTTTCTCAGGTATACCCACCTCACAGGGTGATTGTCATGAGGTTAATAATAACATACTTTGTAAACCGCTCTGAGCATAGCATTAAATTTTCCTGAAGGTTCGTATATAAATTGTATGTTGTTGTTGTTGTTCTGAGTTGGAATCTCCCCATATCTCTGCCTAAATAGGCCCTAGATGTGTAGGAGACTGAGGAACATTCCCATTTGACGAATTCTTGGAATCTGCTATTAGGATGTCATACTGAAAGATAGGTATAAATATTGTAAATAAATAAAAAAATAAGATGATAGAGTCTCAGTGGTAATAGACCCAGAGGAGTTAGCCGTGTTAGTCTGTAGTAGTTGTAGTAGTAGTAGCTGTAGTAGTTAGTCTGTAGTATAGGGAATATATTCCCTATAACTTGCCCCTATCATGAGTGAGTTGCATCAACTGTAGCTTCTGAACTACCTTCAAAGGTAACTATATACACTGCATTTCAGCCATCAGATGGAAAGTTTATAAAATAGGGCAGATTCTATTTTATAAAAGTGGCCACAGTACTCAAAATTAAATGTTTTATTTTAATTATGAAGACTATTTGGAGTATTCTTCCAATCCTAGTGTAGAGTATTATGTAAGTTTAATGTAAAGAGTAACCTGTTGCACAGTCACCATTTTCCAGCAAATTGTATTCAAAAGGGGACTGGAAATGCTTGATTAGATTAGATCAGGAAGTTTAACATCATCTTCCAAGGGCTTAACAAGAACTGGAATTTCCTTGATCATGAGATGTTAACTAGTTCAGCAAAACTAGGGAAATTGCATTGTTACTATTTGCTGCTGTTGTAAGTGATCCAATGTGAATTTTAAAAAATTACATCTTGCCTTATACTTTCTGCATTCAATGGCCCTTTGATCCTGCTGTTTAAAATGCCTGTTTAATTATGATCAATAAAACAATAAAATGTATTAGTCTTTAAGATGTCAGAAGAGTATTTCAGTACAAAGAATGTAGATCCTGCTGTGGATATAACATGCTTCCTGTTTATAAAGAAAACTTTTTTACTATTTAAAAAAAGGAAATGAGATAAATAAGAGAATGATTTTCTGTATATAAATAGATTCCTTCAGTATTTAATATCAGAACTCATTGTCAAATTGTAAACTGTGAAAGAACTCCCCAGTGAATTAGCAAAAGATTTATCTGTGCTATAAAGATTACAAACTAGACGTGAATGTTTGAAAAATTTATTCTTAAAAATTACTTCTCTCTCTCTCTCTCTCTCCTACTTCTCATATGGCTATTGCTTTAAGCAGAAATTAAAATGGGAAGAAAAATTACTAGTATTAAAACATTTAAGTATGTAAAAATGCTCACTGTATCTACAGTGCAAAACAGTGGTTATTATGATTCCTTGTCTTTTCAGAGAAAGGAGCAGAGAGAATGGACAACTTTCAAAAAAGTAGCTCCATCTAGTGGTTTTATAGCAAATAATCTTAAATTCCACCAAATTTTGTTCGCAAGACTATGAAGCATTTCTTGTATAAAGATAATGGATATTAGGACTGGCTGAAATGATGTAGAAGCAATGTAAAAATCTCCAGTGTTCCAGTATGAAGGTACATCTTTAAACTATGCAAGATACATCTTCTATGAGTTCTCTTCTTGGAAGCTTTTGAAGCAATGAGACAAACTGAAACATTCTGTTAATTTTAATGCTTTGTTTGCTTCACGCATCTCCCCATCTATGGCAGTGCTGACATGCATTGTAGAGATGAGTTTGATATCAAACAAACTGCCGGACCCAGACTTGCTGAATGGTGAAGTTGCTAGAAATGCCTTCTTTCAGTTACACCTGGCTCACAAACTGTCTCCTAATCTATCCTCTTAAGATGTTGTCAGGCTGATCTACACACTTGGAAGTATAGACTTCACTGGACTATTATACTAATATGCTACATGGGGATGCTTTTAGAGTTGGTCCAGAAAATTCAGTTAATGAAAAATGCAGCTCTGGTCTGATCAGTAACTTCATTGGTTGCCTATTGGTTTTTCAGGCTTGATAGAAGGTGTCCATGCATACCACAAAGCCCTTTATGACCAGAGCTGATATATGTGAAGCACCACATCTCCAAGTATTACTTACTTACTTACATACTTAAAAAATGTGTACCTCCTCTCAAAATGACTTATAAATAGAGGTGGGCACAGAACAGGAAAAACCCATGGGCCATTGGGCCATGGGCCATCACATTTCATGCACCATGGACCACGAACTTTTAATGGACCGGCGAAATTTTGCGGACCGGTTCATGGTTCTGGGCCCACCAGTCAGCTGAAGCAAGAGCAGATTTAAATGTTAAAGCACTCCCAGCACCAGTGCCAGGAGCGCTTTAACCCTTCCCCTTGCTCCAGACCACCAATCAGCTGGAGCAAGGGGGGGAATAAACATTAAAGTGCTCCCAGCACCACTTGCAAGGGGCATGAGGAGGCTTTAACCCCCCCAGTCTAGATTCACAGACAACAGACCAATGGACCAGCCAAAAAGTTGTAGGGTCCATGGAAAATGGGCGTCCCACAACCCGCCATTTTGCAAATGCTGTGTCAAATTTTGGTTTGTTTTTCAGTCTGTGCCCACCTCTACTTTATAAAGTAAAACATGATAAAATCATAAAACTGGTATAAATAATTAACAAATAACAAAATACTAAAACTCCAGCATTAATAGCCCACATGCGCCATTGGTCACCACCTAGTCTGTATTGCCTCCTGTGGCCTGGTCTACAATTTTGAGGCTAGTTTTCTTTAGTAGACTCTCTGACATTGTGTTATAATTTTCCTGAACATGTGCACAGAGGTCTTTCTTTGTTAAGTTTCAGTAATTTGAGTAAGGTAAAGCTCTTTCAGTAGGGCTTTTAATATTAGCATCTAGGGTTTGGAAGCTCATATTGTTCTGTATGTTCTGCAGAAGGCAGCACATTTTTAATAAAATATATATAAGTAGCTGTCCAGGATCTTGGGTAGAGAAAATTCTTTCTTAAGAACTGCCTACATCAGTTTTTTTTTTAAAAAATCAAAGCATTTATTTATCATTTTTTCCTGTGGCTCAATGTACCTTACAACACATAATTAAAAACATCCATAAAGCCCCAATTCACCCCCAAACTAATAAAATGCCTACAACTTACACTCTAGCAAATAATTTAGCCTTATTTGAAAGTTTCCAAAGACAGAGCCCCCTCCATACTTCCATACTTCCTCATGGAGCTAGGGATTGTAGGTCCCCTAGGCTTGAAACTGGGAGAGGAGGGGGCTTGGCATGGTGCACATCAGGAGTGCTCACCTCAAGCATACACAGCATGATTGCACTCCAGAGCACTTCCTTGTCATGGCAGGAATAACATCATTCCTGGCATGACACAAAAGCGACAAGTCCCACATGGAGCTGATTTGATAAAAAAAACTGCCCCAAATGCTAGATTGGGAGCTGATTTTTATCAAATCAGCCCCACATGGAACCTTATGCTTCTATGTTGCATTAGGAATTTGGCTCACCTGGCTGCAGCATAGCTGCATAAGCTGGGAGCCGACCTTTGCAGCCCCACCCAGAGGGAGAGACAGGCTCCCTTCCCGGGCATGCAGGGCTTTGGCCGGGGGCGGAACCAGGAACCTTTTACAGGCAGCTCCGCTTTCCCTGGCTGCAGTTGCTTCGCACGCTTGGCCTATCCACCTCACCCTGTCATAGTTCAGGATTAGCCGGCTGCTGTTTCCAGAGCCAGGTAGGAATTTTTCACCCTTTTCCCTGATTGGCTGTTGGGAAGGGGTTTTTTTTTGCCTATCTTGCACCGCTGGCAGAGGTTTGAGGTATTAGCCTGGGTGGTGCTGTTTTGGTTAGGTTTCTGGCAGGAGAGTTTTGGGAATAGGGCACAGGCCAGTGAGCACCCAGAGGCGCTTCCCCATGGGTAGGGAACAGGGTCTGCCAAAAGTGCAGTATGCTTGTTGACAGCTACCATAACATGAGCAGACACCTGCAGGGATTCCCAAGGACAAGGCCTGCCTCATGCTGTACGGCTGGGGCGTTAGGTGCTTGATGGGGTGATCCATTTGCCTGGCTAGCCAGGTTGCAGCCATTCCAGGGATGGCCTACCCGTGGCTGTGGGGCTCGCCCAGACAGGTCATGGTGGAGGCCCAGGAGTGACCCCATGGCTTAACCTGTACCACTTAGTTAGCCTTTGCTGTGGTTTATGTTTATGGTCATGTTAATAAAAGGCCCTTTAGTTCCAAGCCTGTGTCTCGCTCTTCATTCCGGCTGGGATTGCAATGACTATATGGCATTATATCCCACTAAGTTCCTTCCCTTACCCAAACACTGCCATCCTCAGGCTCTGGCCCCAAACCTTCAGAAATATCCCACTCCAGAGTTGGCAATCATGCTTATTACTGAGCAACATTAATCTTCCATACAGTAACAGTTTGGTGAACTATTACATGTTTGTGTGAGAAAGCTATTACAGATTAAATGCCACAGATAAGAGCGTTCAGATGAAGTCTATACTTTTTTTGGTGTAGCTAGGATATAGGAACTCACGGCAAGAAACATCCCTCCTCCATACATCTTCACCCTTTGGATATGTAGAAAACAATCCATGATTTCAAGATTGTGTTCCTGTTTAAAAGTAAAAAAAAGGAATTAATGATTTCCTTAAAGGCTTCCATTATATATTTAATACCATGGAACATATAGAACAACATAACTTACCCCTTACAGTTCAGGCTGCCTCTTAATATATTATCCTGGATAGAGGCTTCTAGACAGACACTAAACATGTGTTATCAGCCACTGAACTGATTCTGCTAGGCCTAGCTGTTGCTGTTCTATGGTTCATGTTTGTATTCTGGCAGCCGGGGTGGGATGCAAGTATATGCACCCTAAAGATTTCTGCTCCTCATGTAAGGAAGCGAGTTATGCTAACAATCCCTGTGCTTCGGAGCAACAACACCACCCTGCCCTGTGGACACCGTGACATGGACTAAGTTGCGAATTAATATTGAGAAATCCATTAATATTCAAATGAGAAAGATATGGTATTTTATTTTGCCAAAAAATCAATGTCTTCACCTAATGGAGCCATTAATAAACTTTATGAAACTCTGCTTTTGCTTTCTTTAGCAATTAAACAATGTCACTTTTCAAGGTTACTCTCTTTTTGTCCATTACTGCTTTATTGTTTGGTGTTATTTTTTGCTGTAAATTAATTAATGATAGAGTAAACCAGTTAATCTTATAGTAGTTTTTAAACGAGGAAGGCTTTGTTACATTTCTTGAAATATTAGTGAACTAAGTAATTGCTTCTTATTAGTATGAACATCAACATTGTAATATGGATCAAACATTCATTAGGTGGTAGGTTGCACAACAAAATGAAAAAGGAAATCTCTAGCAAATTGTCAGAGGAATTAACTTAAAATCCAGTCCAATTTAGTGCCTCTATTAATTATCTGCCAAGAGGGATAAATAGAATATTAATTAGATTTACAAATGAACTAGATTAGAAGGCACAGGAAATACCAAGGAAGAGAAAAAAATATCATGCAAGAAAAGCAAAGACAGAACCATCTCATCACAGCAGTGCTTGAATCTTTATTCTTCTCATTGTGGAGTTGCTTGATGAGTTGCACTTCACTTGTAAGATTAAAGGTCTTTTTCACAAAGCAGCGCAGAAAATCACTTCATTTTCTGCATATAAACTGAGGTATCATATTTTGAGGGGTGTTGTTGTTGTTAGACTGTGTGTGGATTTTAAGGATCTGAAGTAGAACAGAGGTCCTATCATGATCTGTTGACCAGGGCTGCCAGCAGGTCCCCTGCTATGGCAGGAGATCTCCTGCTCCCATTTCCTACCATCCCCCTCCCCCTCTGTTGCTCACCTATTCAGAAGGAGGAAAGGGCAGCCAGAAAGGGGGAAAGCAGGCCGGCAAGCATGTGCACGAAGCACACAGTCCCAGCATACTATGGTGATGACATCATTCCCAGTACAAACTGGAGACCATGTGTTGTACCAGGGACAGTGTAATGTTTTGCTTATATTTGAATACCACCCTGTAACGATTTGCTGTTTGTTTTTAATACTTCTACCTTTGCCTTTGGATTTTTAGTTTAGCTCTTTCTAACGTTACCTTAAACTTAAAACCTCAGGAGAGCAGTGGTCCTAATAAACACTCCTTATATTTCCATACTCACAGAGCTTAGGTGTTCTCTACTTTACCCAGGCTTATACCTTGAAAACACTTTCCCTTTTTTGTGAGTGTGACCTATATATTGCTCTCTCCCTGAAAGGTTTTTGCTACCACCAAAGGCTTTTGCCTTAGATCTCTTCTGTTTAACTGGTATACAGGAAGGCTTTGTTATGGATAGTAGTTTGAAAGAACATTCAACATATGGGGTGATTGTGAGGTAAAAAAGTGATCTTTTTTTCTTAAACAAAAGTAGGATTTATTTGTAAATACATAAGCCTGATGGCTGAAGAAATTTGATAAGCACATTGGTTTCAGAATAGTTCTCAAGCTTCTTAATAGTATTTTCAGACTCAATCACACTGAGTAATTTTTCACACAAGTCTTCACTAAAAAAAAATAAACTCTCTTCACATCCACAGAGACATAAATCCACTCAGGCCTTTCCATAGAGCTTTCCTGAATTAGGTAAATTATTCTCCACTCAGGTATACATAAATGCTCTCTCAGGCGCATATACAGTTTTCCTGAAATAAATAGAATAATCATTCTATCAGATATACTCAGACTGCCCCAGGCGCGCACACAGTTTACCTGATTTGCAGGCAATAGCTGACTAGCGGAGGAGAGCGGGGAGGGGTCACAGTGACAAAAAAACACACGGACACGGTGCTGGAGGTAAAGAGGCTACAACTTTACTTAGATTGCAGCTGAGGGAGCAAAGGTGCACATAGGGCAGAGATCCAAGCATCGGCTGACCCGCCTGCCAAGCCAAAGACCCCCACACACCCTCAGATGCCTGCTGAGGGGGGAACCATGGGATGACAGTCAGTGGGATGTCACGTGGGTATACACCCCTGTGTGAATCATCCCCTGCCACCTGGGAGTGAGGCAGACTGACAGCCCCCGACTGGGCATGCACTGGCCATTCCTCACTCCCCAGAACCCTTATGGGGATCCCCATAATAAGGAAACTGAGCCTGAGGGACATGTTTCCCCCAAACAGATCAGTGCCCAATGTCCCAACCCACTACCTACTTGCTCCAAAGTTGTGACGAAAGGGAGGGCTGGCCGGGATGCCACCATGAGCCAAGTGGTGAGGGGCTCAGGCCAGCTTCTCAGAGCAGGGGCCTGCACCAGATGTTCCTGGGTGTGCCCACCTAGCCCCTGGTCACTCCCTGCCCCTCCACAACATGGTGGCCACCAAGCCATCTCCCCGCTCACCTCCCCAACATCGCTCGCAACTCGGGCTCCCAGATGAGTCTGGAAGCTGTCATTTGCAGATGAGTGCTGAGTGGGGGAGGAGAGCAGGGAGGGGGCACGGTGACAAAAAACCATATGGACACACTGCTGAAGGTAAAGAGGCCACAACTTTATTGAGATTATAGCTGAGGGAGCAAAGGCGCACATAGGGCACAGATCCAAGCATCGGCTGACTCGCCTGCCAAGCCAATGACCCACACACACCCTCAGACCCCTGCTGAGGGGGGAACCATAAGATGACAGTCAGTGGGATGCCACATTGGTATACACCCGTGTGAATTATCCCCTGCCACCTGGGAGTGAGGCGGACTGACAGCCCCCAACTGGGCATGCACCAGCCATTCCTCACTCCCCAGACTCTTATGGGGATCCCCATAATAGGGAAACTGAGCCTGAGGGCCATGTTCCCCCCTAACGGATCAATGCCCAATGCCCCAATCTGCCACAAGAGCCCCAAAATGGCTCATTGCCAACGCTCCAGAGCTGCAAAACCAATCAAGCAGGCCCTTCAGTGTCCTACAACCATACGTCCAGACCCCAGATGGGCAGGCATCACCAGTGAGAACCATTGCCATTTCATGAGAGCGGACCAGGGAAGAATCACCCTGTGGGACTCCACCGGCTATCCCACAGCCTCTGCCCTGTGTCCTGTTTGATTGAGGTTGGGCACCGTGATCCAACCCATTGCCCAAGGAGGCACTTCCTGAGCCGGGACCCCTTCAGAAGCCCCCCTGCTGATTCTGAAGAATTGCAGAAGGCCCACGTGGCCATTGCTAGGATCTCCCATTCTGGTGCACCCCTCCAAGTCCTGGCCACCTCGCCACTACCGGACCTGACAGCCACCATCCTCAGCAGTAAGGCTTCACCAGAACCAGCTCAGAACTTGCAGCTAAAAAAGAGAGAATCAGTGGGGAGTTTGGGCTCCATCGATGTAGCTCAGCACCTGCAGCTGCTCGAATCCATCCATCCACTGCAGGGAAAATACCACATGCCATCCTGCCGGTGACCACCTTCCCCAAGAAATAGGGGGAGAGGACCACACCAATAGCAAGGACAAGCCCTTCTGGGGGGCTCCTGGGTGACACTCCCCCCCATCCACAGTGACCCCTGCTCTATGCCCAGAGGAAGGTGAAAAACCTCCAGGACCCCAGAGCCAATTGGGCCTGGAGGAAAATTCCTTCCTGACCCCAAATTGGTGATTGGCGTTACCCTGCGAATGTGAAAAGGGGCCTCATGAGCCAGACCCTACACACACCCCTTTAGATGTTGAGGTTGAAGCTGCCTGCCCGCCCCCCCCCCCCAGGAAAATCAGCATACGCACACCTACGGGTACAGATGTTGGGTGACTAAGGCTGAATACTAAAGCTCCATCTAAGAGAGCTGTAGGGCGGAGGAAGCAAACATTCCAAGAACTCCCTTGAACCTGTGAGTGGTTCCAAATTTCCACAGTTCACTGGCAACAGGTCTGGCCCATAACTCTGTCCAGGATGCACTTGAATAATCAGTCCCTTAGGGTTCCGCAGTGCAGCTTCCACATCCTGCAGCATACTGGGCTGAAGAAAAACTTGTTAGCTGACAAAGCAAGGTGAACATGCGCATAGGGTGCATGAAAAGAATTCAGAACCACCTCCTTAGAATGCTTGATATGGTATGTACGCCACTGAACACTGTCGAATTGTTCCAGACCCCCCAAGAACATTTCACAGCAGTGATATCCCTTTTCAAAAGTAAATAATTTAATGCATGCTGCAACTGAATATCTATGTCTACATGTCTCTATGACTATCTATCTATCTTCCCATACAATTATATTTGCCTGATCCTCAAAGGAGACTTGGAAGTGAGAGAAAAGAAAGCTGGAGAGTATTTACCTGTGCTCAGAGAATGATGAAAACTGGAACTGCAAGGAGGGGAGTGAATGTGTGAACCCATCCTTTATTTTATTTATTTATGTGTATATTACAAACTTCATACCAAGGCAAGCGCCTTCCAGGAGGCTTGCTGGAACTGTAACCTAGTTTTCATGTTCCGAACATCAGACTAAAGTTTTGTGCCAGTTCTGCCAGGAATATGTCCGCAAAACAGAATTAAGACTAAGGCATGAGCTCAGTACTAGTGTTATGTGCTCCTGTGGAAAGCAGAGCACAGAAGCACCTAACACTGAATCCTTAAAAGGGGGGGGGGGTATGGGACATGCTATTCCATTTTTCCATTTTACAGAGGCAAAAAACAACAACAACGATGCTGCATCCGATTATGAGGAAGAATCCACCCTTCCAGCCATAGTGACAAGGATTTCAAACCCTACCAGAAGCAAATGCTGTGCTATTCCATATAGGAGCTTACCATAATGCTCCTCTCCAGTTTGGAGAGCTTGCAAAGTGCCATTACTGGCCACCTTCGCACACTCAGAAACCCACAATGCAAGCTGAGGATAACTGAGTTAATCAATGTGCATTAACTACACAGCACTGAATGTGCTTTACCTATTCAGGGTATTATACCGTGAAGTAAGGAAAAGTGAGACTGTGCCACCGTGAAATCTGCAAAGAAGTGACGGAAATGTGTGTTGGTGAAACTATAATCCTTTCCTCTGTGTGGGAATGTGGCAGTGGGTGCACTAGAAGGAGATGGGTCCACCTTGCACAATGCCATCAGGTATGAGTTCATGCCTAGCCTAAAACACTAAAATGATAGCTCTGCAATGAGTCCCATGCACAACAGTACAAGATGATCGCTTATGAATAGACATGGGCATGAACAGCATTATGAACAGAAAAAACCCACGAACAGACTAATCTGCTGTTCTCGAACAAGCTGTTCATGAGGCCCCATCCTAAATGAACAGGTGGTCATTGCAAGCCTCGTTCATTGCCTTTGGCAGTCGTTCATCAAGCCAGACAGTCTGGCACCTGCAATCAATCCCCTTGGCAACCAGAGGCAGGGAGGGACTGAACTCTGTCTGAACTCCTTCTGGCTTTCCTTCTGGCTTTAACCCTTCAAAGTACTTCCAGCAGAGAGTCCCGTTTTTGCCACTGTGAAGAGAAAATGACAGCCAACCGAGCCATCTCCCCACTTGCCTCCCCTGCATCGCCTGCAACTTGGGCTCTCAGATGAGTCTGGAAGCCATCATTTATACAGAATTTATCACCACACCACACAGGTTGCCTACTTTTCTCAGATTGAATATTTTCTCGTAGAAACATACAGACATCATGCAGGATCAGGAGCACATGCATGCTTCACACTGGGCTAATTTAGATCCCAAATTGACCCAGTGTGAAGTGTGGGAGCAAGGGACATTGTTGAGCCACCCTGGAAGCACATCCATGAGGCCAGTTCCCCCACCTTCCTCCCCCACTGGTCAGATGAGTGTGGGGGGCAGAGGATGGGAGTGGGGGATCCTCTGCCCTTACTGGGGGACTAGCAACCCTAACTCTTGATATGCATCAGCATGCAATGAGCATTTTCTTAAGCACAACATCATACTAAGTCTTTACCTCTTTGCCAATGCTGCTTGAGTACCAAATGCTTGGTAGGTCAGATAGTGCCAGGGTTAAGCAGCAAAAAAAAATCATAAAGATCTTTAAAAGATATTATTTTAAAGTTGGTAAATCTAATTGTATAAATCAATTGTTCTAAAATCAGGGCTGAGCTACTATATTTCATGAGGAGTCTATACAGTAATTTCCATAAATGTGAGGGCTCCATCAAAGTATGATATAAAACCTCAATTCTTTACCATTTCAGAGCTTTGGAACTTTTTTGTTTTGAAGAAACAAACTTGTTAATATTGGAAAAGATTCTGAAGATTTTTTTAAAAAAATTTCAAGCCTCCCCGAGTTCTTTCTTGCACTAGCTTGCTACTAAGAAAGTAATCTGAAAATGTTTAAAGATAATTCACTTTCTTTTGAGCATTAACAATGAAACGAAGAGTGATTTCATCAATAGTTATATGAATAAATGTGTTTTCTGTTCCATAGTGCAATTATATAAATCTGTACTGCAGGAGTTTTTAATGTACTGAGGATGTACAATCCTTGTGTCCTAGCAATTTTCAGAGATCTGGAAAATGCACCAAAAGATAGAATTAAGTTAACAAGGAGTTTCTTTCCTACATGAAAAACATTAAGAATTTGGGACTTCTCACTTTAGAAAAAAAATGCGATAGTTTGAGGTCACGTAAGAGAAATAATATGAATGTGTTGGAAACAGAGAGAGAGAGAGATTATTCTCTCACACAGTTCATCTTTCCATGAAATGGATTGGCAATGAGTTCAGGACTAAGATTTCTTCACACAACTCACTTTGTTAAAATATATGTGTTAACCATTGTATTGTTTTGCATATAAATAAATTTGTATTAATGGGGGGATTTGGCTATTTTTTTATTGTGGGTTTAAAAGGAAGCTGCCGACTCACCAGCAAGCTGGGTGGCACCTGTACCAGGGGTGGACAATGCCCTTTCTCGCTTTCAGGAAGACAGGTTCCGGGAGATGGCACCAGACGCAAACCAACACCCAGACCCCTTCCCAGAGGAGCTGTGGGAACTTGGGAGCACCGGATACTGCAGGGAGTGCTGAATTCACTGGTGCCCACAACCAGGCGGGCCTATGGGGTGGTGGTCGCGACTGTCATGGCATTCCTCTCTGAACGAACAGAAAAGAGAGAGAAATTTCTCGTGGGAACCAAACCAAGGATTAATACACTTTTTATATAATATTATAAAGTAATTTCAAAGGCAATTACAAGAAAATTATACAAACTGTTTATGTACAGCCAATAAAGATGTCCAGAAAGTCTATCATCTGTGTGTATTCCTTAATGTGTATTCCTTAATCGCAGTATTATCACGGTGTGCAGATGAGTCTTCACAAAGTCTTCTCATATAAATGCAGCTAAACAGCTTCTCATATGCATACAGCTTAGATTATAATCAACAAAAGTCTTCTCATATAAATTCAGCTAAACAGCTTTCCATATACATTGCCACGCCCAATCTGGGGCCGGCTACAAACAGATTTCGTCCCCTTCTTCAGGGGCGTGGTTTATAGCTGTAAAAAACAACATTCTTACTTTAATATACAATAACCAACATTTAAGTATTATTGCAATCCCCCAGACGGAACTAACCTGTTGTATTCACACAGCATAGGGTATTTGAATCAATAATTATTGTGGAAACGTGTGTCTCCAGTATCACAGTCACAGCAGCTGTATCTTCTCCTGCTTGTGGCCAAACCCTTCAGCTGCGGTTTAAATCACATACTCATTATCCAATCTCAAAACTTTAAAGCAACATAACTGATTATAAAAAGCAATTCAATGATAGTTCCGTGTTGAGGCCGTGCGGTCTGATCGTCTGCAGAAAGACAATCCAAAATGCTTCCCTCCTCAGTAGCTTAATTTGATTTGCATGTCCCTTAGTTACAACCTCCAGTACCGCTACTTTAAAGGAATTTTCTTCATGACGATGCTCGATAAAATGTTGTACCAGGGGTGCTTCCATTACTCTGTGTCTAATTCTAGACATATGTTCAAAGATCCTAGTCTTCAATGGTCTTATCGTACAACCCACATAAAAAAGAGCGCAGGGACATTCAAGTAAGTATATCACACCCGATGTGTAACAAGATGCAAAGTGTTTAACTGTCAGTTTCCGTTCCTTAACAATAATCTCCTTCCCCTCTAGCATAAATTTACACAAAGTACATCGGCCACATTTAAAATTTCCCACAGGTAAGGATGTTTCCTGAAGTTGAGTGCGCATCCTAGCATGAACTAAATCATCCCTTAGGCTCCTGGATCTTCGTAAACCACATAACGGTGGTTGTTCACATCCCGCAATCTCCTCAATAAGGGGCCAATGGCGAGCTACGATTCTTTTAATTTTATATGTTAAGGGTGTGTAGTCCAATGCCCATCTAATTCTTTGATCTGGTAGGACTTCCCGAGTCTGAAATAATACAGATCTATCTATAGCTCTAGCCTTAAAAAAGGCTTGAGAGATAATTTTAGATGGGTAACCTCTATTAGTAAACATTTGTTCCAACTGCCTACCATCCCTGTCGAAATCAGTTATTGTGGTGGAATTCCGTCTGATACGCAAAAATTGGCCATATGGTATATTTTGTCTAAGGTGCCGAGGATGGAAGGAACCAAATTCCAAATAAGAATTCCGATCTGTCTCTTTACTGTAGGTTCTAACCTGTATCTTTTGGAAGGCATCCCGATATGTAACTACATCCAAAAAATTAATTTGGTTGGGGTCTGACCGCCAGGTGAATTTAACATTCGCATCCCGTTCATTAAGCCATTTACAAAAATCCGGTATCTGGGCAGCTCCCTGAAATAAAAAATATAAATCGTCCAGATATCTACAAAAGAAAACAATATTACCCCTGAAGGGGTTGATGTCTTGTAAAATGTGAAATCTCTCCCATCGGGCCATAAATAAATTTGCGATGCTGGGTGCCACCGGGGACCCCATAGCAACGCCTTTTTTCTGAAAGAAAAATTGATCATCAAAACAAAAATAGTTTTTTTCCAAAACTAAATCGAGAAATTGTAGTAGGCAGGATGATGGGATAGTGTTTTCTGTAGTTGTAAGAACTTCTTCTACTACCTCTCGGGCTTCCTGATGAGGAATGATGGTGTATAAAGAGTTAACGTCCATCGTTAAAAATACTGTGTCCTCCGACAGGGTGATGTTCTCAACTTTTTTAATGAAATCACGAGTACCATGCAATAGACCTTCAATTTTAGTAACAGCCGGTTGTAAAAAAGAGTCCAATAAGATTGCCAATGGTTCCAAAATTGAGCCGCAACCAGATATGATTGGCCTACCTGGCGGGGGCGTTGTTTTCTTGTGGCTTTTTGGAAGTACATAGAATAATGGGATTCTAGGTGAAGTAACCTGTAAAGCATAATAGAGGGTATCTGTAATCTCCCCCATCTCTCTTGCCTCATCCAAGACAATCTTAATTAGGTCTTTAATGTGATTAGTTGGATCCGAAGAGATCCGTGTGTAAAAGGTAGTATCCCTAAGCTGTCTGTGAACCTCATTAACATACATATCTTTATCCATGATCACAATACCCCCGCCCTTGTCGGCAGGCTTAATAACAATGTTAGTGTCAGAACGTAAAGTTTCAAGAGCCCGTCTCTCTAAACGAGACAAGTTGTGCCAAGTACCATAAGGTTCATTTTCTAATTGAGAAAGGTCCCTAAGGATCATATATTCAAACGTGTCAATACGGTGATCTGAAACCGGCGGCACAAAAGATGACGGACCCTTTAATTTCCTAAGTAGTGAAGACTCTCCCTGAGCCGGGGTAGTCGGCTGAGATTGGAAGAAATGTCTAAGTTTAATAAGCCGAACCAACTTAAATAGGTCTACTCGTGTCTGAAGTGGTTGGTATTTGGGGGTTGGGACAAATCCCAATCCCTTATTGAGAACAGCTATTTCCAATGAATTCAGCTCACGGGAAGACAAATTGAAAATTAAACTTTCATCCGCGTTCTTTGGAATGATTTCTTTTTGCCTCTTTCTAAAAAAGATGGTCGTTGGTTAGGGTAAATTGTTCTAGTTCTAAGATTCCTGCTACTAGGACCCTCATCGCCCGAGCTGTCAGACACCCCCGATGTTTCCAAATCTGAAAAAGTACTAACAGGATTAGCCCAAGATACCTTCCGTGATCCTCTAGTGTTAGTCCTGGACTGATCCCACCAGAGGTAAACCCTACTATTAGCATAATCCAAATTATCACGTTTATATTTCTTAATTTTAAGTTCCTTGGTACGAGTTTCAAATTGTTGTACCTGTTGAGCTATTTGTTTAAGGCGAGCATCAAATTCAATAGTGGGCATCGTGTCTTTGATAGAGGTTTCCATAGTTTGAATTTCCTCTACCAATGCCTGACTCTCCTTCCTGCAACGTTTAATAACCAAAAGCATAAGGTCAAAGCTACATTTGTTTAAAATAGACGCCCAATCTGATTTAAATGATTCGTCATCGGCAAACATCCCTGGAGGTTTTTGAATTCTTAAACCACGTGGGATAAGTTGAGATGTATGATAATCAAATAACGTGGAAGCATGCAAATCAAATTTAACTTGTTTAGATTTCAAAAAACATAATGTGTCCCAATCGTCCTTGGGTGGATTGTCTGTCTCTTTAAAGATAGAAGTCATACCGGACAAAATCTCCTGTTGTTCCTCTGCTGAAAAAGCCAAAACATCCTTAAAGGAAGCCATAGTGAGAACTGGAAACAAGAAATGAAGGCTATCCCCACAAAATGTACCAACAGAAAAGAGAGAGAAATTTCTCGTGGGAACCAAACCAAGGATTAATACACTTTTTATATAATATTATAAAGTAATTTCAAAGGCAATTACAAGAAAATTATACAAACTGTTTATGTACAGCCAATAAAGATGTCCAGAAAGTCTATCATCTGTGTGTATTCCTTAATGTGTATTCCTTAATCGCAGTATTATCACGGTGTGCAGATGAGTCTTCACAAAGTCTTCTCATATAAATGCAGCTAAACAGCTTCTCATATGCATACAGCTTAGATTATAATCAACAAAAGTCTTCTCATATAAATTCAGCTAAACAGCTTTCCATATACATTGCCACGCCCAATCTGGGGCCGGCTACAAACAGATTTCGTCCCCTTCTTCAGGGGCGTGGTTTATAGCTGTAAAAAACAACATTCTTACTTTAATATACAATAACCAACATTTAAGTATTATTGCAATCCCCCAGACGGAACTAACCTGTTGTATTCACACAGCATAGGGTATTTGAATCAATAATTATTGTGGAAACGTGTGTCTCCAGTATCACAGTCACAGCAGCTGTATCTTCTCCTGCTTGTGGCCAAACCCTTCAGCTGCGGTTAAAAAAAGGAAAAAAGGCGTTGCTATGGGGTCCCCGGTGGCACCCAGCATCGCAAATTTATTTATGGCCCGATGGGAGAGATTTCACATTTTACAAGACATCAACCCCTTCAGGGGTAATATTGTTTTCTTTTGTAGATATCTGGACGATTTATATTTTTTATTTCAGGGAGCTGCCCAGATACCGGATTTTTGTAAATGGCTTAATGAACGGGATGCGAATGTTAAATTCACCTGGCGGTCAGACCCCAACCAAATTAATTTTTTGGATGTAGTTACATATCGGGATGCCTTCCAAAAGATACAGGTTAGAACCTACAGTAAAGAGACAGATCGGAATTCTTATTTGGAATTTGGTTCCTTCCATCCTCGGCACCTTAGACAAAATATACCATATGGCCAATTTTTGCGTATCAGACGGAATTCCACCACAATAACTGATTTCGACAGGGATGGTAGGCAGTTGGAACGAATGTTTACTAATAGAGGTTACCCATCTAAAATTATCTTTCAAGCCTTTTTTAAGGCTAGAGCTATAGATAGATCTGTATTATTTCAGACTCGGGAAGTCCTACCAGATCAAAGAATTAGATGGGCATTGGACTACACACCCTTAACATATAAAATTAAAAGAATCGTAGCTCGCCATTGGCCCCTTATTGAGGAGATTGCGGGATGTGAACAACCACCGTTATGTGGTTTACGAAGATCCAGGAGCCTAAGGGATGATTTAGTTCATGCTAGGATGCGCACTCAACTTCAGGAAACATCCTTACCTGTGGGAAATTTTAAATGTGGCCGATGTACTTTGTGTAAATTTATGCTAGAGGGGAAGGAGATTATTGTTAAGGAACGGAAACTGACAGTTAAACACTTTGCATCTTGTTACACATCGGGTGTGATATACTTACTTGAATGTCCCTGCGCTCTTTTTTATGTGGGTTGTACGATAAGACCATTGAAGACTAGGATCTTTGAACATATGTCTAGAATTAGACACAGAGTAATGGAAGCACCCCTGGTACAACATTTTATCGAGCATCGTCATGAAGAAAATTCCTTTAAAGTAGCGGTACTGGAGGTTGTAACTAAGGGACATGCAAATCAAATTAAGCTACTGAGGAGGGAAGCATTTTGGATTGTCTTTCTGCAGACGATCAGACCGCACGGCCTCAACACGGAACTATCATTGAATTGCTTTTTATAATCAGTTATGTTGCTTTAAAGTTTTGAGATTGGATAATGAGTATGTGATTTAAACCGCAGCTGAAGGGTTTGGCCACAAGCAGGAGAAGATACAGCTGCTGTGACTGTGATACTGGAGACACACGTTTCCACAATAATTATTGATTCAAATACCCTATGCTGTGTGAATACAACAGGTTAGTTCCGTCTGGGGGATTGCAATAATACTTAAATGTTGGTTATTGTATATTAAAGTAAGAATGTTGTTTTTTACAGCTATAAACCACGCCCCTGAAGAAGGGGACGAAATCTGTTTGTAGCCGGCCCCAGATTGGGCGTGGCAATGTATATGGAAAGCTGTTTAGCTGAATTTATATGAGAAGACTTTTGTTGATTATAATCTAAGCTGTATGCATATGAGAAGCTGTTTAGCTGCATTTATATGAGAAGACTTTGTGAAGACTCATCTGCACACCGTGATAATACTGCGATTAAGGAATACACATTAAGGAATACACACAGATGATAGACTTTCTGGACATCTTTATTGGCTGTACATAAACAGTTTGTATAATTTTCTTGTAATTGCCTTTGAAATTACTTTATAATATTATATAAAAAGTGTATTAATCCTTGGTTTGGTTCCCACGAGAAATTTCTCTCTCTTTTCTGTTGGTACATTTTGTGGGGATAGCCTTCATTTCTTGTTTCCATTCCTCTCTGAACGGCCTGGCCAGACGGGAGAGGATGTATTGGAAGAGGCCTTGTTGGAATATCTGGCATGAATGGACAAAGCTGGATATGCGCCCAAGACCATCAGGCTGCACGTGGCTGCTATCTCATTCTTCTGCAAGGCAACGGGGCGGGCTGACCCAATGGGCAGCTTTCTGGCCCGCAGGGCCATAGCAGGATGGGCCCGCCGGGAGCCCCCTCGCAGGAACACCTGGCGACCCATCACAGCTGACATTTTGCAGGTCATATTGAAACAACTGGGTGTGATATGCCATTCATCCTTTGAAGGCATGCTATTCAAGGAGGCCTTCAGCCTCGCATTTTACAGGGCTTTCCGTGTTAGTGAACTGGTGGCGGCCTCAGCGGGGGATCAGTCAAACAGGCCATTGGCGAGGCGGACATTTTGATCAGGCACCCAGCCATACCTGGCCAAATCCTGGTGCACGCCAACTGCGGATTGCTCACAAGGTACCAATTTACAGCTGTCCTCAGGGCCAGCCTGCGGGCAGCTGGCTTCCCACCAGGTGAATACGGGTCCCACTCATTTCGCATCGGGGTGGCAACCATAGCTGCCCAGGCAGGCCTGTCTGCGGATATGGTAAAAACATGGGCAGGTGGACTTCCAGAGCCTATTTGGGTTATGTCAGGAAGGAATATACTAACGTTGTATGATTCAGTTACAGGCACGGCAAAGGCACCCCCTGAGAAGAGACTGCATGGACGCTGACGACGAGCATGACAGCGGGAGCAGCTCAGGCAGGGGGAGGAGAGTGGGCCCCCTGGAGGGCCCTGGTGGAGATCACCAGGGCCATTGTGCCAGTCGCCTTCGGGGGCCAGGGAGGAATTTTTCCCGCAAGTGGCCAGATTGGCTGAGGCCACTTGGGGGTTTTTCGCCTCCCTCTGGGCATCAAAGTCAGGGACCCTGGGGGTAAGGGGTGGCTCCATCTTTCTTGGTTGCAGCAGCTGGAGCATTGGCGGGAGTCGGGCCACTGGCCTGGCTCCTGTGGCAGTTTTTGAGGCATTGGGCCAGATCCCAACAGGGTGAGCGGGCCTGCAGGACTGCTCACCCCGACGGATCTGGAAGCAAGGGTCGCTAGGCAGAGCCAGCGACGGAACAACGTGCCCAGGTGCCAGCAGCAGGCTGGCGGGTGATGCATCGGTCAGCAGCCAGGCCTATGATGCCAACGGGGATCCTGCCCACATGCCAGGCCAATGCTCCATACAGCTGCAATCAATAAAGTTGTGGCCATTTCTAACCTATACAAGTGTCTGGTGTGTTTATTTAGCCACAACGCAGTCTGGCATAGCACCTAGGTGGCAAAAGGAAGCTGCCGACTCACCGGCAAGCTGGGTTGGCACCTGGAGCAGGACGGAGTGGAGGCAGGTTGAGGAATTGAAGGAGGGTCCGTCCAGCGCTGGTCCAGTCGCGTGGTCAGCGCCATTGCTACTCAAGCATCTGCAGGAGCAGCTGGTCACCCTCCCACTCTCCGCAGTTCAGAGCTTTTGAGGGGTCTCTGTCACAACTTTATGGGTTGGCGGTTTTTGAGGCCGGATCCCAACAGAGTGAGTGGGCCTGCGGGACTGCTCACCCCGACAGATCTGGAAGCAAGGGTCGCCAGGCAGAGCTGGCGATGGAACAACATGTGCCCAGGTGCCAGTGGCAGGCTGGCGGGCGATGCATCAGTTGGCAGCCAGGCCTACGATGCCAACGGGGATCCTGCCCACATGCCAGGCCAATGCTCCATACAGCTGCAATCAATAAAGCTGTGGCCATTTCTAACCCATACAAGTGTCTGGTGTGTTTATTTAGCCACAACGCAGTCCGCCATAGCACCTAGGTGGCAAATGCAGGCTACTGAATAAGGAGGGAAACTGAATGGGTGAATGGAGTCTTCTGTGACTGGATGGTAACTGTATCCTAGGGGTGGAGTGTACTACAGTTTTTATTCAGAGCACTGAGAAAAAGTGTTCATTCTGTCAAGTTCAGCAAATCTATGTGGAGTTCTGAGAAATCCTAAGTCAGGCATGGTCTGTTTATATTCTATTAGTAAAGATCTGTTTATACTTTTAGTCAAGATCTGTATGGAAAATTGATCTCTCTATTTTTGAAAGAACCAAGCTTATGAACTTATTCTGAAACCAATATGCTCTTATATTCTCTGCAGCAATCATGCAGATGTTCTTATAAATACTTCCGGTTAAGCAAAAAAGGATACCTTTTTTACCTTACAGTGACTCCCATGTGCCAACTATTCTGTCATACTACAATCTATAATGAAGATTTCCTATAATATCAGTTAGAAGAAACCTAATGCAAAAGCCTTTGGTAATAGTGAAAACCGTTTGGGAAGCAGCAATATATAGGTCACAGAAACAGTACAAAATACCAGATATGGTGTTAGCAGTGGTATTCAAACCCCAAAGGGAAGGTGTTCTTTGACAGTTTTTTTAAATAATTTTTTAATTAAATTATGCTTAATGAACAGTTACAAATGTAATAAATGTAGATATTATACAATGATATCAAATAAGTATTCCATTACAGATGTTAAGGATAGCATACAAAGATATTATAGTTTTCTTTCCAATGTTTACTACCTATAAAAAATAGTTAAATGAATGAGTAAATTTTTTTCTTAAGCATTATCCAAAGACCTGACATTATTATTGAAAAATCTTTATAATGATATAAGGCTCTATTTCTGTATTGATGATACTCAGTATATTGGTAAAGATAATATATAAAATAGATTCTTTTATAAAGGTGATTAAATAAGGATTGTCATAGTGCCAGATCTTCTTCAGTAGATTGGTTACCGAAAATGATATATAAAAAAGAAAACAATCATTTGTCACCATTATTCAAACACTTATTAACCTGGTCTGTAACTTGATAAGTAAAGTCTTGTGTTTTAACATGAAGTTTCGTATAGTTGGTCCATTTATATTTTATCTGAGCTTTCCTCAATGCTTCAGTTATTGATCTAAGTTCTCTTCTTTTGTTTAAAACTGAAGATGGCAAGTCAGTAAGTATTGAGATAGGTGTTCCTTTATAAGGGATTGAGCCTTTCTTCCTTGCTATTTCCAGGATTTTTCTCCGTGTTTCCCCGTCTGGAATTGTAGCTAAGATATCTCTAGGCTTCTTAGATTCTGGATTTTTTTGGGTTCCCACTCAGTAAGCTTTGGTAATCAAAGGGGTTGCACCTTTTTTAAGTTGTAAGTCTTGTGCTAACCATGACGCTAGAAAAGAAGGCAGATCAACATTTAAAGTTGCTTGCTCTTCAAAATTTCTAAACTTCAGATTTGACTTTTTTGCTGTTATCTCCATATGCACAATTTTTTCTTGCAGTTGCTTGTTCTCTTCTTGTAACCCAGATAGTTCAGACTGTAGTGACGTGCTTAATGCTAGTGCTTGTCCAGCAATCTGTGCTGTTTTATCTAAAGCTGATTTTATTTCTGTTAGCTGATGTATTAATGGTTGAAGCAAAGTTGACATTTTGTTCACTATTTTTTGTTCCATATGGGTCAGAAATTCAATAAGTGTGGGATCAGCAAGGGTAGTTAAATTGCTCCCACCTCTGCTGCTTTCATCCACCATTTTGATTGCAGCACATTTTCCTCTGCTGCCTGCTGCGAGTTTGGGAAGAAGTCTTGCAGTCTTTTTGAGATATTTAACTTTCCTTTTTTCTTCCCCATGCCTTGTTTGCCCATATTCTTCTCTTATTTTGATTTTTAGTTTTGTTATGACGATGTACAATGAGGAATTGGGGGGGGGGGGGACAGAGCTCTCTTCTCAAGCAATCTTCTCCTTCAGAGCCGGTGCCACGCCCCCAGAAGGTGTTCTTGAGGTTAAAAGCCTGCATAAAGTATAGAACACCTGAAATGTCTGGGGAATAAAAAGAGTGTTGGTTGTGACCAGGGCCCTCCTGAGGTAAAAGTTTAAGGTAATATAAGGAGAAGCTGTAATACATGTCCAAGGGCAAGTTTTTTAAAAAAATGGGACAGCTATTACTTTAGCTTTTTAAAAGGGTGTTATACAAATCCAGTAGCTGAGGCCTCCAGATTAAGAATCAGAGACCTCAGTGATGAGTCCTCCTCCAAAGGCCAAAACTTCACATCACTTTTCCTTTTACATTCTGCACCCTGATTGCTGACTGGAATTACATAACATGCAGCACTGCTGTGTGTAATTCACCTCCTTTCCCCCAGATCTTCCAGGATTTCTCTTCTCATCAGGATCAAGCTTGTAAGATTTTCTTCTCCCTTTTTCCCCTTTAGTATTCCCTATCTAGAATTAAGGTCATAGCCTGGTAATAGGTTTGGTGTGTATATGTGTGTGCACATGTTTGTGGGTGTGTGTTCTACTCTGGCAGCCCAATCCTAACCCCCCTGGCAGCGTCGTCACTCATACGCCAGTGTAAATGGGGTGCTGCTGCATGGCTCCCTATTGACTTTTGCAGGACTGTCCCACTGGCGCCCAAGCGTGGCAAGGTGAGATGCAGTGTCCCCTGGGGGGCCCAGCCACCATTCCCCTGACAACCCCGCTCACACCAGCCAATGGCCACACCCTCCCCTGAAATTCAGGCGAGGGGCAACCAGTGGCGCAGCCAATGGGGAGGGCCAGGCTGGTGGCTGCAGTTTGGTGTGCCTGCAAATACCCACCACTGCTGCCACCACCAAAGGAAAAAAAGGTTCCCCCTCCCTGAAAAGTAGGGCCAGATAGTAGGCAGCTGATCTCTGTTGCCTAGAGATCAGTTGTAATTCTGGGAGATCTCCAGCTACCACCTGGAGACTGGCAACCCTAAGTAGTCCCCAGGTTCTGGAGAAGCAGGTGGGGGGAGGGGGCCATCAATGAGTGACAGGAACACCCATTGAGAACCACGTGGGAGGCCAGGAGGCCATTTGGAAACGAGGGGAATGAAAAGCACGATCAGACTTGCTGCTGCACAACTTGAACACATCACTGCATCTCTACAAAGTGAGAATGGGGGCTGGACCTTGATAGCCATGTCCCAGTACTGGGGAGATGCCCCCCCCAGAGTGAACTGACAGACCCTCCCCACGCCAAGTCCATCCCTGCTTCCGCAAACACATCCCCCACCACCTGGCAGCAGCTTTCCACCTGCAGCGACCATCTTCCTGGCTTATCAGATGCCAGCAGCTCATATGATCAGAGAATGAAAGTCCTCAGCACCTCCCCACCCCCCACCCCACAGACATTCACGGGCCACAGTTCAATTCCTACCCCTCTGCCTGAAGTTACATTGAGGGGAGGAAGGGGGCAGGGAGGCTGGACAGGGCACCACTTGATACATTTGTGGGTATGTGTGAGTGGACATGTGTGACAGGGAGTTAAGAGAGGGACTAATGACAATGTCATTCAGGCATGCAAACACAGAAGTTTGGTTTTTTTCAACACATTTTATCAAACTGGAAAAAGTGCCACTGTCCCTCGGTAGCCAACGCATTTTGAGCAGACCTCATTCTGCACTCCCAGGGGTGGGGTGGAGATGCTGACTGCCTTAAGATATTGCTTCCTGGGCTGGATCTGAATGACACTAGCAGAGGATTGGGGGGTGGGGCTGGAGCAGACATGCTTGGTTGTCTCCCGGACAAGTCACGACGTGCCTGCAAGTGAAAGACATAGATGTGCAGCAAGTAACTCAGCAGAGCCGAAGCCCGCACTCCAACATCTGAGAAGATGCACATAGTAGAGAGCAGCAGTGGGAGCTCCACAGGTGCAGCTAGCGACCAGCTGATGCAAGACCCTCTGGTGAGGAACCGCTCTGCCTTGGGGTGATTTTACCTTTTAGGGAGAAAGTTAGCAAGTAGTTATAAACACCTGGTCAAGAGTAGTTTTCTGGGCATTTGCTTCTGGGGCAGGCAAGGGCTGCCACCACTGTCCTCTCCCCCACCAAGGCTAACTGTCAGGCGAGTTCAGGTGATGGGGCAGCCAGCACAAATCAGCAAGCTAGGTTAGCCACTGCCCCATCTCCTTCTTACCTGTAAGTGCTACCTCATTCTTTACTGAGATGGAACTTCAGAGACAGATAACCTGCAAGGAAACTTGAGTGGTTATTGTTAGCCAGACATTTTGGACTTTGCCCTTCTTCCCTTGAGAGAGTGCAAAGTTCTCCCAGTTTTCTCGCAAAGTCCCTAAAGTGCACTCAGTGCCCGCCACCATGGGTACCCTCTCTCCTGCATTGTGTTCAATGTACCCATGGCAGAAGGCAAACGGGCAGAGCTTTCAGCCGTGTGCTCACTTACCTGAGGTCATGGGCAGCGCGGCCAGATGTTTTGTAGGGTGCATCTACAGGTGATTGGGTGCGAGGAGGGGTGCTCATCCATGCTGGAAGCGCATGCGGATTGGCCGCCCTGGTAGTTCCCATCCTATGCTCCTTCAGGCTGTGGGGGCGGGGCGGGGCGCTCAGAGAGGGGGCCGAGTTTTCCCCATTCAATGGGTGCCTATGGGCTATGCCTTATTTTTTTGTGGCGTAGCTCTTTTGCGCCACTGTGGGTTTTCCTGCTTCTGGAAGGGCTTAGGGGGCAAACTAACTCCGGCCCTACCCTCTGCCCCGCCCCCTCCTGCACCGACACAGGCCCTATGTTGCTTCTCTGCCTCCATCCACCTGCCAGGCATTCCTGCCGGCGGCGACATGGCAGCGGTAGCATGCCTCGTGCCCCCAGCAGTGGAAAGGCATTTGTGCCCACATAGGAGCCACTTACACCCATGTAAGCCTTGGTTCTCTCCCTATACACTTCCCCCCCTCTTAGGATTGCACTGTTAGTGTACCTCTCACTATTTCTACTGTTTTTTCTGTATAAAGATTTGAATTCATAATATTTTCTTCCTGTTAATTCCTCTCTTCTTGTGCATGAAGCACAGCTCAGATTGGGATTTTGGTATATGCCAGACAGTTATCCTTTAATATAAATTGCCCAGGAGTGCATGCGTTGGGGCCTGCCACACAAGATAGGTCTCCAAACATTACAAGACCTCTGCATGTATACCATTTGAGTGACAAAGGAATCCAAACAAAATAGATACTGACAGGTGCCAATGGATTTATATAACCTGTGGGCATTTTCCTAAATACAAATTTCACCTACATTGATTTAGAACACTTAGGTTACTGCTTTACAGTTTGCATATTTTAATGAGCATGGAAGAAAACAATGTAAATTTTTAGTTTTTCTATACTACAAGAATAGTAGGCAGCGGCTAACTAAATCATTTTACTCCATTGGAGTTGGCTGGGGAAGATGGAGGTGAAGAATTTTTGTTGGTTGATGGCAATTTGGCCTTAAGGATGCAGTCTCCTAAGCTGCAGAGCCTTACCTCCGGGGGGGGGGGGTGAATAATTTGGAGGGTATTACATCTTTGGAATGTAGCCAGCTTGCCTTGACTGCCAGAACAGTGGATTGTATTTTGGGGTATATTCATGAAATTATTAATCAAGTTAAACAGTTAAAGGCAGAGGTTGCTGTTCTACATAATTCACGTAAGAAGATGCAAAGCAGCATTGGGACTCAGACTGAAATCAAGCCATGGCTCAAACAACCCTGTGCCTGTGAAAATCAACACCTACCCTTTGAAAAAGATGCTGAGAGAAAGTACTTACCAATTAGTTCTTAAACCAGAAAGAATATGTTTGACAATATGTAATTCTTCAGGTCAGGCACCAACATGGTCTACAGGGTTAGAAGCTATCTGTCTGCGCTGCTCAGGAATGAGCATGCCAAAGTGGATCTCATACAGATACAGCAACTTTATCCTCCAAATCAGGTTCAAAAGGTCCTACTTACCTTTGCTTCTTCGAGAATACCCTCGCTAATTCATAGATGGAAAAACAGGCTCTGTGATAGAGGTGTCTTCCCAGTGAGAGTTTTTGTGAATTCAATTGTCAGGCCTTTGGTTGCTAAGCATGAAGATATGGTAAGCCCTCGTTTTGAACCTCTGGTGGAAGAATGGATAGAAATTGAAATGGTACAAAAGAACTTAACTTTGGATGGTTCACTGACAGTTATAGGAAGCCTGCCAGCTAAGTTGCAATCTCCTATGGTTCCAGAAAATGAAAATAAACTGATGGATTCTATGGCTCAAGCTCCTAGTGGATACCTGGCAAATTCTTTGGAGGATGGACTTCTGAGTTCATTTGGAAATCTACCCCAAAGTGAACAGCACACTGTCATTGAAAGATTGGATTTTGTAACACAGAAGTTAAAGGATACTGTAGAAGCAGAAATGCATCTGCAGGATGAACCAATTGTTCTGGACAGTATTTTTTGCTCAGGGGTCCTATCACCCATAAATGAACAAAAAAAAAGGAAATGGGGGATACTAATGATGATCCAAGGGCTCTTAGATCAAACCCACACACCGTGAACCTGGGTACCAAGGGAAGGATGGTAGAGAAGGAACATGGAACAGCTAAGGGGAGAGTTTGTTTTGATTCTGAGGGGGTACTAGAAATGATCAACACAGAGTTCTGACACCTAAGGATTCTGTCATGGAATGTAGGAGGGTGGAATAAACAATCTGAACTCCGAATTCATAAGCAGAGATGGGCACAAACAGCAATACGAACAAAAAAAAGCCAGGAACAGCCCAATCAGCTGTTCGCGAACAAGCTGTTCCTGAAGCCCCATTCTAAACAAGCGGGTGGTTGTTACAAGCCTCATTCATTGCTGTTCATTGCTGTTTGTCAAGCCAGACAATCTGGCACCTGCAATCAATTCTCTTGGCAACCGGAAGCAGGGACTGCCTGAACTCTGTCTGAACTCCTGCGGTTGCCCTGGAAACCCCAATCTAAGCCCAATTTAGCTTGATAGGCAGGTCTTCCTTTCAAGTCTGGAGCTCCAAATTGGTTACAAGGAAGCACAGAGCAGGGGAGAGGTGGGGCTCCCAGCTCTGGTTTTGCAGACAGTGAGGGAGAGTCAGTTGCTGATGGCATTTTGAGATAGAGACAGGGAGAGTGCATTGGAGCTTGAATTTTCTTTGTGTATGGTGGGATAGGGCTCTACCTCTTCAAGTTCCAGGGCTGCTGCCAGGCTCTGGGGCCAAGCTATTATTTATTACTGGTACATTTCCTGCTGCCTGCCCAGATAGGGTTTCTGGGAGTGGTGTGGTAGAGATCTTGATGGCCGGAGGACAGCCTGCTGGCCCCCATGAACAACGAACAACAAACATGTTCATGAACAGGTCATGTTCATCAATGTTTGTTGTTCATTGTTCGTGGATGGCAATGAACAATGAACAGCATGTTCATTTTTTTCCCTGTTCATGCCCATGTCTATTCATAAAGTTTTGGGGCCATTTGGAGATCTTTCTCCAAGAGACCTGGGCTCTGAAGCCCCTCTCCATGATGGATGGTTTTATTATTTATAATTCCCCCACTGTAAAGTTCCATAAGAAGGGAAGAGGCTGTGGGGGTCTTTCCATTGCCATTAAGAAGAACCTCCACCTGGAGGTGGAGTTGTTATCCCACGAGTGTGAAAACTTTGCACTGGTTCTGTTGTTGAAAGGCCCTCCCTTGGGATCTTTGTTATGTGTTAATGTATATCTTCCATCTAAAGGAAACGGTATGATAAATACTGACTTAAGTTGGGATAAACTATCTGAATTATTGGAAAGGCTAATGGTACAATTCCCAAAAGCCCAAGTTATTTTGGGAGGGGACGTTAATGCTAGAATTGGCCTAGGAAACAATGAATTGATCAATGGAGAGGTCAGGAATGAAGGTTTTATAATGGAAGAGAGGAAGCGACAAGATCCTGTTATTAATAAAGCTGGTAGGAAGTTTTTGGAGTTATTGTAATTGTTTAATTTATACTTGCTTTTTTAAAAATTAATAAATTTTTATTGGATGGGTCAATATATAGTCAGATTAAAACACAAATATAATCCATTTCAATTCCCACAAGTATATTTCCCCACCCCTCCCCCTTTTCAATGTTGACTTCCAACAGCACTCGAACCCCCCACTATTAATATCACATTATTTCTATATTATAGTTGCTCTTATCTTATTATTAGTAAAGATCTTAACTATATCTTATCTTACTTAGTATCATTAAAACCCTTCAAAAGACCATAATTGTCCCTTAACATCCCATTTCTTTTCCATATATTTTTTCAGCTTTTTCCAATCTTCCCAAAAAAAAATTTGGTTCTTGATCCTTCAAGTTTCTTGTTAGTTTGTCCATTTCAGCCATGTACAACAATTTGTTTGTCCATTCTTCAATTTCAGGTATTTCTTCTTTCTTCCAGTATTGAGCATATAATATTCTTGCTGCTGTTATCATATAATATAGCAATGTCTTGTCATTTCTACTAACACCTTCTAAGTGCAAAGATAATAACAGCATTTCTGGATTTTTAACAACATTATACTGGAGTATCAAAGACATCTCAGCACATATGTTAGCCCAAAAGTCTCTAGCCTTACGGCAAGTCCACCACATATGAAATAGAGAACCTTCATGCTCCTTACATTTCCAGCACTTATTAGATAGCTGCTTATTATCTATGGCTAATTTTTTCGGTGTTAAATACCATCTATATAACATTTTATAGCCATTCTCTCTAATACTGGTACATGTTGATATTTGTAACGTATTTTTCCACAATTGTTCCCATGCTTCCATCATTATTTCATTGTTACAGTTTATTGCTGACTTTACCATTTGTACCTTGACTGTTTCATCTTCTATGAACCATTTCAATAATTTATACATTTTAGAAATTGCTTTATTACTATCTCCTAACAAAAGTTCCTCAAATTCTGAATTCTTAATTCTAAAACCTGTCTTCCTTTGATCTGTATCAAATAGATCTTTTATTTGTCTATATTGTAACCAACCATATTTAAATGGCAACTCCTCATTTGATTTGAGTTTTACCTCCTTATCTACTACTTCTGTTAAGTCCTTGAGGGTAAGCCATTCTTTTCCTTTATATTCTAGGTTTGGGTTGATCACCTCAACTGGTATAATCCACAGTGGTTTCTTCTGATCTATAAATTTTTTATATTTTAGCCAAGTCAACAATAAATTTCTTCTCAGATAGTGGTGCTGAAACATTGCATCCATTTTGTACTTATCGTACCACATATACGCATGCCATCCAAAAGGTTTGGTATAGCCTTCCAAAGTTAACAATTTATGATTGGCTAAAGACACCCATTCTTTTAACCAGACTAGACATATCACCTCATGGTAAAGTCGAAGATCAGGTAATTGCATTCCACCTCTTTCCTTAGCATCACAAAGTACTTTCATCTTTACTCTTGGTTTCTTCCCTGCCCACACAAATTCCAATATTTTCTTCTGCCATTTTTTAAATTGTTTTTTGTCTTTTGTAATTGGTATTGTTTGCATTTGGAACATAATTCTAGGCAACACATTCATTTTAACTGTGGCAATCCGACCAAACCACGATAAGTTTAATTTATTCCATTTTATCATATCTCTTTCAATTTGTGTCCAGAGCTTTTCATAATTATTCTTGAATAGATCAATGTTTTTAACTGTCAGCTCTATTCCCAAATATTTAGTCTTGTGTACCACTTCACAGTTTGTTAATTCACTCAGTTCCTGTTGCTTCTTCTTGGTCATATTCTTGGTTATTATTTTTGACTTCTTTTTATTTATAAAAAAGCCTACCAAATCTCCAAATTCCTTAATTTTATAAAGTAGTCTTGGCAACGTTTGTAGTGGATCTTCTGCTATAAACATCACATCATCTGCAAAAGCTCTCAACTTATATGAATGGCTCAGGTCTCGATATTTCAGGAGAAGCTTTTACGTACAATTCTGCCAATTGGGCTAGTCTGATTGACTATCTGGCAATCTCTATGGAACTTGTAAAAAAAATTGTATTTTTGAGGCGTTAGACACAATTTATAGTGACCATAATCCACTGAGAATCACTCTTGGCTGCAGGGAGGAATCACCTATGCTATCTGGTAAATTCAACAGTGATGTATTAATCCATAAGAGACCTAACTGGTCTGCCCGTACCTAGAATTCAATTGCTAAAGTCCTGAACAATGAGGAGGATGTACTGGAAATTATGGGTTCCAGGCATAAAGATTTTGATGCAATTGATTATTATGAAAAAATTGTCCAACGCTTAAAATCTTTGTTAATGTGTAAGGAACCAGTTAAGTCCTCACATTTTTCTGGAAATGCTTGGTTTGATGGGGAGTGTATACAGTTGAAAAGATATTTACTGAAATGTGTGAGGGTTGCTAGAAGGAAATAGGATTTGAGATCCCTAAGGTCTCTAAGAATGGCTAAAAGCCAATATAAAGAGTTATTAAAGGAAAAGAAACAGGAATTTGCCAGCTGCTATTGGTTTGAGCTTCAAGAAGCAGTGAACAATAAAAATGAAAGCAGATTTTGGGCCCTGGTTCCTGTTGGTTTTGAGACTGGATCTATGGGCTTAGACTCCCATATTCAGGCTGATTCTTGGTATAATAATTTTCTGAAGATTTTTAGATGTGAGCACGAGAATATGTTGTCATGTGTACCATTATTAAGCATGCCGAATTGGTCTCCAGTGTCAGAATCTGAAGTGAAACTTTTGGTGGAATCTCTGCCAAAAGGTAAATCCCCGGGAGAGGACTTGATTTTGCTTTAAAACACATATTGACTGGTGGGTCCCCCTATTGACAAAACTTTTTTGCCAAATTAATGATATGGGAAGATTCCCTAAAGGTTGGACCACAAGCATCGTGGTTCCGATTTATAAGAAGGGTGATAGGAAGGACCCCCATAATTACAGGCCAATCAGTCTACTGTCCATCGCTTCTAAACTCTATAGAAAATATCTAAAAAATAAATTAGAGGATTGCATCACTGAGAATAATTTAATTCACCCCCTGCAGATAAAGTTTTAAAAAGGTCACTCTACAATCGAACACTGTCAAACTCTATATTCTTTGGCTACCGATGCAATTAGAGGCCTAACAAAAGTTTTATATGTGGCCTTTATAGATCTGGCCTCAGTCTTCGATCCCCTTGACAGGGACAGATTATGGAAGAAATTGATAAAACTTAATATTGATCCCAGGTTGGTCTATCTAATAAGGCAACTGCATAGAAACACCATGGTTAAGGTCAAAGTTGGAAAGGAAGGTGTGTTAACGGATGATATACCAGTACAGAAGGGGGTAAAGGAAGGCTGTATTTTGGCTCCTACCTTGTTTAATTTGTATATAAACAATATAGTTAACAGATCCGCCCTGAGCCTGCTGATGTGGGGAGGGTGGAATATAAATCAAATTAAATAAATAAATATATAAAATTTGAGGGCATGGAATTCATGGCCCCGGCAATAGGTCGAACCAAGGTACCTATAATGTTGTATGCAAATGACATGGTTTTATTGTCACTGACTAAAATTGATTTGAGAAGGCAATTGGATAAATTGGGCCAATATTGTAATGAAGAAGGCCTTTGTATAAACTATTCTAAGTCCAAGGTAATGTTTTTTAGGAAACGACCTAGGAAGTCAGTTTGGAAAATCTTAGGTGTACAGATTGAACAGTGTAGCACATATAAATATTTTGGAATAACGTTCTCAGAAACTCTCTCATGGCAGCCTCACTTAACACTGTTAAAGTCCTCTTCTATGAAGACTGTGGGGGCGATAGTGAATTTTTTTCTTTTCCAAGGGTGGTGGAATGGTCGATCCTGTCATTAAGCTGTATGGGAGTAAGGTGATCCCCTGTCTCCTCTATGGGATTGAAATTTGTGGCTGGGGAGAGCGGATCCTGGACATATTAGAAACAGTTCAAAATTATTTCTTGTGCTGCCAAAGGGCTCTCCAGTGGCACTAATGAGAGCTGAGCTTGCCATCCCTTCTCTGAAAGCTAGAGCTAATTGTAGAGTCTTGTCTTATTGGATTAAAAACCTCAATTGTCCTCAGGACTGGCTGGGCGATCAAAGTTTTTGCTTTCTCTTGACACATGTTAAGACCTATAGGGAATATTTGGGCTATATACAGTCCAAGTATGTAATCCCAGATGACCCAATTAGACCTAACAGATTAGGACGGGAGTTGAGGGATTGGGTCTTCAAAATGGATGGGAAAGCAGACAGTCACGCAATTGTTCAATCTAAAGGGGCTCCTATTTTTAAATTTATAAAGAAAGATCATCCTATCTAAGGACCTTAACAACAATGAAATTAAGAGTGGCCTTTACTAGCTTAAGATTTCAAGCTGTGCCCTCAGCGGTCCATATGGGCCACTTTCTAAGTCTCCCTGCCCCTCTACAACTCTGTGTGTGCTATGGGAGAAGTAGATGATTTGAGCCATTATAGTCTGAGATGTCCTCTCTTATTGGATCCTCGAAATAAATTCCTTATTAATATTGTATCTTTGTGGGAAGGACTTTCAGATTTGGATAAAGTAATATTTCTGCTTGCCGATGAGGATCATTTTGTTTCCAACAGAGTTGCTCTTTTTGCATTAGCAGCTAGAAGGATTAGATCGAACTATATGAAATAGTATAATGGTTTAAAAGGTTTTGAATATATTTTAATTTGGTCTCAACTCTGTGGGGTTTTGTTCTGTATTATATTGTGTTGTATTGTAATTTTCCTAATTTTTTGTTAATTTCAGAATTTTAGTATGTGGAATAGTATGTGTTGTTTTACATTGTTACAACCTATGGTCAATACAATACAATAAACAATGACTGACAACTAAAATTATACTTTTAGCTGTTGTGAACAGCTGTTGTGTTTTGTTAATGCCTTTGGAACAAGCCCATAAAAAGTCTGTGTGTTTACTTTAAGTATGGATGAAGTATCTTGTGAAATATATGTGCAAACAGCTTATGAAAAGGAAACCCCTTAAGTAAAGGAAGTAGTAATAATAAATAGAAATACTATGATTTATTGAATGTAGTGCTCCTGGTTAGTTTCAAATTTCTTTTTCAAGTGGCAATTGCCAAGATGAAAGCTTTGTAATTAACTCCCTATTTTTATTTTTAAAAATAGAAAGGTAGTTCGTTTACCTCCTAGTTTTATGATTTAATTAATGGCTAAGACAACAACTTTCTTGATGGTCGAGTTGCTTTAATAGCAAGTTCTAGTTTAGATTACTACCTCGTACTCCTGGAGGGACCACCCTGTATGTGATTTGCAAGCAGAATTTCCTACTGTTCAGACTTGTGTTTCATTAATGGCATGTTTTATATGCTTTAGTCATATGGTTACAGATATTTTTTAATGGCTGCTTTCTGTTCTCAGACCATTTGTTCAATTACATTTTCCAGTTGTACTCCTTGCAGTTGCACATGATTCTGTATTTCCTTAAGCCAAAATTTACTTCAGTTTGTATTCAGAAATCTATACTATACTATTTGCTTCTCAGAAATAACTTCATTGTGACAGGTTTTTAATGTTTTGTGAAATACTGCTTACAATTAATATTATGCAGTGAATGATGCATGGTTGCTTCTGAAGAAGTAAATTTTCCTAGTTTATATTTCTTGGCTTGATTCATAATTATTGCTAATTAAAGTTTTCACTTAATATGGCCCAGAGAGTTGATCAAGGAAGGCATGTTCAAGCACCCATCAGTTGGGCTCACATCCTGTTCACCTGTCATGGGCAGGCAGCCAATCATTCAGCAAGGTTGTGTTCAAATGAATCCAGAATTGATTGTTTTCTTGATTATACTGCTTTCCCACACAATTACAATGCTTTTTCTTAGCATAGCAACTGATATCCATGGTATCAGCCCAGGAAAATAGCTAATCTTGCAATAATTTCTTGCGATTACTTTTTAAATAGATGCCACTGAGTCCATAGGTGCCAAAAGCAGGTGATGCAATCTAGACAATATACATTTGATTCCACAAGCACAAAGAGGAAGCAAGCTATAAGCAATAACTTGCTATAAAGCACGAGTTGTTCAGTTTAATTACTTGATCATGGCTT
Source organism: Eublepharis macularius (assembly GCF_028583425.1). NCBI lineage: Eukaryota > Metazoa > Chordata > Lepidosauria > Squamata > Eublepharidae > Eublepharis > Eublepharis macularius. Next base: position 53,270,274 of record NC_072798.1, read on the forward strand.
GGGGGATACATCCCTTGCTCATAAATTAAGAAAATTTTGTTCTTGAACTGGGCAAAAGCCCTGACCTGGAGAGCTAGCTTGATCTTGTCAGATCTCAGAAGCTAAATGGGTTCAGTCTTGGTTAGTACTTGGATAGGAAGCCACAAAGAAAGTCTAGGATTGCTATGCAATGGCAGGGCACGGTAAATCACCTCTGAAACCTCTTGCCATGAAAACACTACAAGGGCTGCCGTAAGTCGGCTGTGACTTGATGGCACTTTCCACCACCACAACTGGGCAAAAGCAGCTACAAGCTGAAACAATGGTAGCCTGTAGAACAAGTGGCTACTGTTCCCCAGTCCTCAGATCTAGGTTACCTGGGCAGCCTTATACAATGCCACCAGTTGGCATAATTCTGAGCCAACTTGTCAAGTACTATATTTGCTAAAACTGATAATTCCACTTGGAATGCTAAACTGGCTGGGCTACATGGATGACTAGGCTGAAAAAAATCCTTTCTGAATAGCTGGTTTACCATATCTGCTATCCTTTGAAAGGTTCTATAAGCCACTCATCCCTAACATGACATCATGGCACCTTTCAATGTATTTCCTGGCACTAGGTTTCTTTTTAACTGTTCAGGATAAAAACACAGGGTTTTTCCACAAGTTGAAAAAACAGGAATCTTTGGAGTGCTTGTTACCAGCTGACTAAGCCCCAAAGAAGGTGTGTCACTGCTATGCACACTTAGCTTGGCCATCATCAAAGACTTTTATTTGTCTCTAGGCTTGGCAATTTATCCTTGTGGCTTCAGAGAGGCCAAACTGCCCCTTTATTTTGGAAACTGAAGCCAAATAAAGGAGCCAGTTTCAGCTTTCATCACCTTCTTGATGCAGGAGGTGCTTCAAAAAAGCTCAGGAAGTATACTACTTTTGTGTCTTCAGGAAGCGCCATTTAAAACTACCATGGCTTTAGAACCTCCCAAAGGTTTTGTGTCCCTCATAAAAGCAAGCCCCAATGATTTAGCAAAAATCAAAAAGAGTCCAGTAGCACCTTTAAGACTAACCAATTTTATTTTAGCATAAGCTTTCGAGAATCAAGTTCTCTTCGTCAGATGCCTGATACAGAGACTGGTCAAACACAGAAGAGCAAGAGAGGGAAGAGGCAATTAGGGGGGGAGGGGGAGGGAGCAATCAAAACATTCCTTTGCTAGTATATGTAAACATCTCCTTTTGGTGTGTGTATCAGTTGGCTTCAAAGGAGTTTGCCCTGTTAGTTTGTAGAAGCCAAACAGCTAGACCATCCAATTCCAATGCAGTATGGGCCTTCGGTAACCACAGCTCTCCCTGCCAGATGCATCTGACAAAGAGATCCGTGGTTCCCGAAAGCCCACGCCAGGTACCACTGAGCTCCCCCAGACCCCACCTCTGTAAAGGAAATCTGTTACCTGTGGTAATGTGATAACCATTCATAGTCCCTATTCAGTCCCAGCTTGACAGAGTCAAATTTGCATATGAATTCCAGTTCAGCAGCCTCCCGTTGGATTTTGTTTTTGAAAGGTTTCTGTTGAACTACAGTGACCTTTAAGTCTTTGATGGAATGTCCTGGTAGATTGAAGTGTTCTCCCACTGGTTTCTGGACGTTTCCATTTCTAATGTCAGATTTGTGTCCATTTATTCTTTTGCGTAGAGGTTGGCTGGTTTGTCCAATGTACAGAGCAGAAGGACATTGTTGGCACATGAGGGCATATATCAGATTGGAGGATGAGCAGCTGTAAGAGCCAGAGACAGTGTAGTTGATGCCATTGGGTCCTGTAATTGTATTCCCTGGGTAGATATAGGGGCAGAGCTGGCATCTGGGCGTGTTGCAGGGCCTGGTGCCTGTGCTGGTGACTCTGCTGGCTGATTCATGGTTGTGAGTGAGAAGTTGTTTAAGGTTGGGGGGCTGTCTGTAGGCAAGGAAAGGTCTTCCACCCAGGGCTTCTGAGAGAGAGGTATCATTTTCCAGGATGGGTTGTAGCTCACTGATGATACGTTGGATGGGTTTGAGCTGGCATCATAATCAAGGAAGCCGACAAAGGTGGAGCAGTGGTCATCATGGACAAACAGAATTATATACAGGAAGCAGAAAGACAACTCTCCAACACAACATTCTATAAAATATTACCTGCTGATCCTACGGAGCAATATAAAAGAGAACTCAATAAAATATTGAAGACTCTTCCCGTGGACATACAAGAATGCATCCATACGGACACACCCCAGGAACCACGGCCAGGAAAATTCTACCTACTACCCAAAATCCATAAACCGGGTAACACAGGATGCCCATCGTCTCAGGAAGAGACACTATCACGGTAGGAGTCTCAGGATACATGGACTCTATCCTCAGGCCCTATGCCACCAGCACACCCAGCTATTTACGGGACACCACTGACTTCCTCAGGAAAATACAGTCCATTGACAACCTACCTGATGACACCATCCTAGCAACCATGGATGTGGAGGCTTTATACACCAATATCCCACATGCGGATGGACTGCAAGCCATACGGAATATTATCCTGGACAAAACCACAGCACACCTCACCACTGAACTTTGTCACTTCGTACTCACTCACAATTACTTCGAATTTGGTGACAACTTATATCTACAGATTAATGGCACAGCCATGGGCACACGCATGGCACCACAATATGCTAACATATTCATGGCGGACTTGGAACAACGCTTCCTCAGCTCCCATCCACTGGAACCACTACTATACTTAAGATTCCTGGATGACATCTTCATCATTTGGACCCATGGGAAGGAAGCTCTTGAGAGATTTCATCAAGACTTCAATAACTTTCACCCTACTATCAACCTAAGCCTGGACCACTCTACACAACAGGTACACTTCCTGGACACCACTGTACAACTACATAATGGACGAATAAATACCACCTTATACCGGAAACCAACAGACCGATACTCATATCTACATGCCTCCAGCTACCACCCTAAACATACCACTCGGTCTATTGTCTACAGCCAAGCCTTACGTTACAACCGTATCTGCTCCAATGCTCTGGACCGAGACTCACACTTAAGAGATTTACAACAAGCATTTTTGGGACTACAGTACCCACCAAATGAAGTGAAGAAACAAATCAACAGGGCCAGACTAGTACCCAGAAACAGCCTGCTCCAGGACAAGCCTAAAGGAACTAACAACAGAACACCACTGGTTGTCACCTATAGTTCCCAGCTCAAACCCATCCAACGTATCATCAGTGAGCTACAACCCATCCTGGAAAATGATACCTCTCTCTCAGAAGCCCTGGGTGGAAGACCTTTCCTTGCCTACAGACAGCCCCCCAACCTTAAACAACTTCTCACTCACAACCATGAATCGGCCAGCAGAGTCACCAGCACAGGTACCAGGCCCTGCAACAGACCCAGATGCCAGCTCTGCCCCTATATCTACCCAGGGAATACAATTACAGGACCCAATGGCATCAACTACACTGTCTCTGGCTCTTACAGCTGCTCATCCTCCAATCTGATATATGCCCTCATGTGCCAACAATGTCCTTCTGCTCTGTACATTGGACAAACCAGCCAACCTCTACGCAAAAGAATAAATGGACACAAATCTGACATTAGAAATGGAAACGTCCAGAAACCAGTGGGAGAACACTTCAATCTACCAGGACATTCCATCAAAGACTTAAAGGTCACTGTAGTTCAACAGAAACCTTTCAAAAACAAAATCCAACGGGAGGCTGCTGAACTGGAATTCATATGCAAATTTGACTCTGTCAAGCTGGGACTGAATAGGGACTATGAATGGTTATCACATTACCACAGGTAACAGATTTCCTTTACAGAAGTGGGGTCTGGGGGAGCTCAGTGGTACCTGGCGTGGGCTTTCGGGAACCACGGATCTCTTTGTCAGATGCATCTGGCAGGGAGAGCTGTGGTTACCGAAGGCCCATACTGCATTGGAATTGGATGGTCTAGCTGTTTGGCTTCTACAAACTAACAGGGCAAACTCCTTTGAAGCCAACTGATACACACACCAAAAGGAGATGTTTACATATACTAGCAAAGGAATGTTTTGATTGCTCCCTCCCCCTCCCCCCCTAATTGCCACCTCTCTTCTCTCTCCTGCTCTTCTGTATTTGGCCAGTATCTGTATCAGGCATCTGACGAAGAGAACTTGATTCTCGAAAGCTTATGCTAAAATAAAATTGGTTAGTCTTAAAGGAGCTCTTTTTGATTTTGCTACCACAGACTAACACGGCTAACTTCTCTGCATCTATGACCAATGATTTAGGAATCTGATGAATGCCAATGAAGCTTTTAGATTTTTAAATAGATTTCCAAAATATTCAATTAAAAATGAAGTATTTTCTCAAAATTTAAAAAGTCCCTCTCATTTCAGCTTTTAAGTGATAGGACAGTGTGTCTTTAGGATCTAAAGATTTAATGAAGCTATTTCTTGCAATGAGGTATTTGAAATGATTGTTTACATTGAATTCAAGCTGTTTCTAAAACCTACTGAGGGACTTCAGGACACATAGGATATGTTTAAATGGTAGCTAAAGGCATCTTTCTAGTAAACTTGTGTAGAAGGAAGGGTTTTTTTTTCATAAAATTCTTACTAAGGATTGGTTCACTGAAGAAACTGCTACATGTTTTCCACTGCTGCATATGTTTTTCCACAGGTAACAGAGAATAGCCGTTTCGTTTCTTGTTGCTAAAATGCCCTATTCCTATGTGACAGAGAAAGGTGAAAAACTAGATACCTTTCTCATGCAAAAATCTGCATTTCAACCATCATTACTTCACTATCTGTGATGTGAGCAATGCATAATGAGCCATCACTAATAATTTCGCTGGAGACCAGAAGCATAAACTGATTGCTGAGAAGCAGCAGGTTTGATTTAAAAAAAAAAAACTTTTAATTTTCACAGAGATGCAAGGATGTGGAATAAATCGAGTATTCTTTATATAACTCAATATCCTCTTTAGTATGCAACACCTGAATATTGTTTAACACAGTCCATTATGTAATAAGAATGTTTGTGTGTCTTATAATAAACCTCTTTCATCCTCCAGGTATTACCTAACTATATGATCCAACTTTCATTTTTGATGGAAAACATATTGCTCACTGCTTTGTTCAATAAAGATAGTTCCTTTATTTATTTCAGATATTCAATGTTCACATTCTTGGATGTTTGTCTTCTGCAACCATAGAACTAAAAATTATATTGAAAGACATTCAGTGCAACCTGAAGCAGAGTTACTCCATTCTAAGTCCATTGAGGTCAATATGCTTAGAAGTGCTTAGGAGTAGACATGACCACAAACAGAAACAAACAAACAAACATGGTGTTTGTTGTTCGGTGCTATCCACAAACAACGAACACTGATGAACAGGATCCTGGCATGAACATGTTCGTTGTTCGTGGGGGCCAGCAGGCTCTCCTCCAGCCATCAAGATCTCTACCACACCACTCCCAGAAACCCTACCTGAGCAGGCAGCAGGAAATGTACCAATAATAAATAATAGCTTGGCCCCAGAGCCTGGCAGCAGCCCTGGAACTTGAAGGGGTAGATCCCTACCGCACCACTCCCAGAAACCCTACCTGAGCAGGCAGCAGGAAATGTACCAATAATAAATAATAGCTTGGCCCCAGAGCCTGGCAGCAGCCCTGGAACCTGAAGGGGTAGATCCCTATCCCACTACACACAAAGAAAATTCAAGCTACAATGCACTCACCCTGTCTCTCTAACAGCAACTGTCTCTCCCTGAAAGCCAGAGCTGGGAGCCCCCCTCCCCCCTGGTCTTTTCCTCTTGTAACAAATTTGGAGCTCCAGTCCACACTTGGAAGGAAGACCTGCCTAATCAAGCTAAATTGGGCTTAGATTGGGGTTTCCAGGGCAACAGCAGGAGTTCAGACAGAGTTCAGACAATCCCTGTCTGAGTTGCCATGGGAATTGATTGCAGGTGCCAGACTGTCTGGCTTGATGAATACCAATGAACAGCAACGAACAAGGCTTGCAGCGACTACCTGTTCATTTAGAATGGGGCCTCATGAGCAGCTTGTTCGTAAACAGATTGTGCTGTTCATGGGTTTTTTTAGTTTGTATTGCTGTTCGTGCCCATCTCTACTTAGGATTGCACTGATAATCATTGCTGGTGACTGCAAATATAATGAGGTATTATACCAAAAAAGTTATTTAAACTAAAAGTGCTTCTGATACCACATGTAAATTCAACAATGAATTTAAAAAATGTTAGTGTTATAAAACATCTATAATAGTTGTGTAATAAAATTATGAAGGTTTTTTTTTTAGTCTAGTCTTCAAGTGTAGTGGTTCCCTTCACTGTTCTTTCTAAGCCTCCCCAATATCAAGGACATGATAACCCCATAAGCATTATATGCATATGATTAACATTATATACACTTAGGGGTGTGCAATTCGGGTAATTCGGGTTTTCCCAAAATGTTTCAGAAAACCCAAAACGTTTCGGGTAATCCGAAATAGCGATTTCCGAAACGTTTCGGGTTGTTTCGGGTTTCTTTTCAATGGGAAAAAGCCTCCCCCAGGCTTCCTGGACGCCTGGGGGAGGCATTTTCCCACCGAATCAAGCCAAAATTGGTGGGGACCTTCCTCTAACTCCCCTCTAACAACCCCCAAGTTTCAGAGAGATTGGACTTTGGGGAGCCAAGTTATGGCCCCCCAAAACAGGCCCCCCTATCCTCGCCTAAAAGGGAAAGGTTTTTGCTTGCTGCTGCTGATCTCTTACGTTGTGGATGCTGCTGCTGATCTCCATGTTTCCTATGGGGGGAAAATGAAGAGGCAGGCTTGTCTTTCTAGGGCGAAAAAAAAGAGTTTGGAACAGATTGACTTCAGAAAAAAGAAAGGATTGAAGGTTTATTTTGCAAGTGTATTAAAAAGTTGTGGCTTTGGAAGAAGCATAACTCTTGCGAAATGGGAAAATTGCAAGCCGGCAAGCCCGTTGCCATCTCCCGCTGGGAGGTTTGGTGGTATTTTTTGACTCAATATTTATATATATTAAGCTCCAGTGCATTGTATATTTCAGTTCTACAATTCGGAACATAAAAGCTGGATTTGGTTGTTGTGATCCCTGCGTTTTCTTTGTTTCTGCATTGACTTTGGGACGTCCCCCCATTTTTTCTTTCTTGCTACTTTAAAATAAGCAGAATGTGCTCCCAGCAACTTTACCCTGACAATAATTGGGCTGTCATTTCTGAACCACTCTGCTTAGTTTGCCTACTTTAAGATTATTTCATCGCATTGTCTTAAACCCAAAGAGCCAGGCTTGACTGGTTTGTGGATCAGTTATTAGGTGTCAGTATCTTTTTTTTAAGGGGGTTATGGGTTAACTGAAAGTTTGGAACACCTTTATCATTCCATGACTTTGCAACACAAAGGAACAAAAATCCCTTTTGATTCTGGAAAGATTTAAGGCCCCCTCCTGGTTCCCAAGCAATATACATCTGTGTATTATTAAGTCTGCACCCAGCAATTTAGTCCTGGCACTGCTTATGTAGGTATGTTTGAATCTTGATGTATATACAGTGGCTAGAGATTACTTTGGAGACAAAGTTTCTTTCCAAGTCATTTGTATATTTTAGTCTCATTTATTGCCTTTATAGGTTAGGAAGCTAGCATAAAATCTCCTTTGTTTGGGTGCTGGAATCTCTGACTTATGACCTACTAACTGTTTGCGAGGAGAAAAGATGCTAGATGGTTTTCTAGATCACCATGTATACTTCCACAAAGCCTTCATCCAATCTAAGGACCTCACTTCCAACTTCAAGTGGCTCTTCTGAGTGGTAGAATACAGGCCACTATTTCCTTTTAAACTACCTTCTACACACTTCTCTGCCATTTGGGAAAGACTATGTATGGAATTAAGGCTGAAATCCTCAGCACACTTACTAGGAAGTAAGTCCCTTTTAAATCAATGTACTTTACTTCTCAGTATATGTGCTGAGGGACTTCATCTGTTTTCATATGTTTATCAGGGTGCATCCATCTAGTTCATGGTCATGAAGGGCTTTGTATGTGATAGTGAATACCTTGAATTGAGTCCAGTAACGAAAAGGGTAGACAATGGAGTGACTGCAGAATGAAAGTAATATGCATGGATCTCCCTATATCCCTGTAATAACTGAGCTGAGCTGTGGCATTCAGCACCACCTGGACTCTCCAAATTGACTTTGAGGGGAGACCTATGCAGAGAACAGTACAGTAGTCTAGTCTTGACTTTACCATCGTGTGGATCCAGGTAGCTAGATCGGCCGTGGCTAAGTAAGGCACTGTCTTCCTGGTTAGACTGAGTTGGAAGAAAGCCTTTTTTGCAGTTGCATTAACATGCCTATCTAGCAACAGCTCTGGATCCAGTATAATCCCTAAGCTCTTAACTGAGTCCGCAAGGGTCAACTGAACCCCAATGGAAGTCATTTAAGATCTCCTCCTTACCAATCAACCTCACTTCTGACTTGTCTGGGTTCAATTTTAATTTGCTTACTAGCAGCCATTTGACCACAGCTGTCAGGCAAAATCTCTACTGCATTACCAGGTGACTTGGATAATGAGGTATAGAGCTGGATGTTATATTGATGATATCCAGTTCCATAGCTACAAATGATTTCTCCTAAAGACTTTAAATATAGGCTAAATTGTGCCTATGGATCCTGACAAGATAATTGCCGCACTAAAGATAGCTGGTTTCCTATAGCAACCCTTTGATTCCATTCCATGAGGAATGACTTAAAGTAGTCCAAGGCTACTCATATCTACTTTGGCCTCCAAACGCCTCAACAGGATGGCATGATCTACAGTATCAAAGGCTGCAGATAGATCCAGGAGGAACATGCCAACAAGTACATAGCCATAATATCTTTCAGCATATCAAATAATTTTATGTTTGATTCTAGATTTGATAATAGAAATTGCAGTGATCTTAACTGAACATTTTTGTTAGCTCTACTTTATAAATGAATTCAATTTGCTTTCGCAAGGACTGGATTTTACTAGGCAGGAAAATGATAAAAAATTATAGGTCCGCCTAAGAGATGCTTGCAGTGTGCATTCATCTAGAAACCACACTGCATAGATTAATTGAAATATAAGAAGCCTAATTTCCTCCTAATTTGATAGAAATATGTTTTCAAAACTCCAACCAAGACAGATTTTTTTAAAAGCCTGTTAATGAGTAGAAGATAGAACAAATTTGAGCAGTTTTAACTTTGATTTTCAATCACTCTAAAGCACCATTTCACATATCATGAAGTGTTCCTGTCCACCATGAGAATTTTTGATGACATGTAAGCTGGGAATTCAGTGCACCAAGGTGCACACAAGTCTGAATTGATTCAGAACTATGGAACATGTGGAGAAGGGTTTCAGCTCTGCCCCACAACATTTTTTTAAATCTGAAATTACTCCAGGGAACCACCATTTGTCCTGTTGAAAAACTGACATATAATGATGGCTATAAGTAGACCATTCCAGGTCAGGAAAATGGTGTGGAGGGAAGGCTGTAGGCCTCCTTCATGTGCACCATGATCCTTATCCAAATTGGGCCACACCTGCTTGAGAAGCAAAGAAATTCCAGTGCACAGATTATCCAAAGTCCTTGTGGAAACCACAACGTCTTTGTTATGTGCAAGTTAGTTCTAATTCTAGTTTCTGGATCCAGAAAAAATCCATATTCTTCTTTCAGTGCTATCACAACAAATAAGGTAATCATACAAGATTACTATCCAAGAGAGGAATCAGAGGTTAATAACGACAACAACCACATTCGATTTATATATCACTCTTCAGGACAACTTAACACCCACTCAGAGTAGTTTACAAAGTATATTATTATTATCCCCACAACAATCACCCTGTGTGGTGGTGGGTGGAGCTGAGAGAGCTCCTAGAAGCTGTGACTGACCCAAGGTCACCCAGCTGGCTTCAATTGGAGGAGGAGGGGAATCAAACTTGGTTCTAGAGATTAGAGTCCTGCTGCTCTTAACCATGACACCTAATTGGCTGTAGATCACAACAGTGTTCTGGCTAGAGAATTTGTCTACATGCCTAAAAGGATAAAACCATCCCATGATCTGCCATGTTGAGGGTGCCCTGGGCCCTTACCTACAAAATTTGAGATAAAATACAAGAATAGTGCGATGTTAAGCAAAGTTTCAGTAAGAAACTAAACTGTGAATCAGGATACTCCTAATTCAAATCTGTTCTTTGCCCCAGAATTTAATGGATGGCCTTGTAATCACTTTCTCTCAGCATTAGGTTCACACTATTATCGGAAATATACTATTAATATACTAATTCTAGGAACCAGTGAAGTGTAAGGGGAAGAGTGCTGGACTAGAATCTGAGACAACTAGGTTCAAATCCCCACTCTGCCACGGAAACTCACTGGGTGATTTTTGGGTCAGTCATCCACTCTCAGCTTCATCTGCCTCACAGGGTTGTTGTGAGGATAAAATGAGGAGAGAATGCTCCTCATTAGGGAGAGAATTTCTCCCTAATGGGGAGAAAAGAGGGGTATAAATGAAGGAAGGAAGGAAGGAAATAAATAAAGTGATCTTGTTAGTAGTCAAATCCTCCCTCACACTTAAAGGGCAGTTTATGAATATGGCAATATCATAAACCCCTTCTCCTCATGCTGCCTGGCCAGTAAGAATGATTCCAAACCTGGCTGGAATGGAAAATTAATTGAATTTGAGTCATAACACAAGACTAACTAGCAGTTCCCCATCCCAGAAACGTGCAAAGATTTAAGAGAAAAGATGTCCTCTAAGAGTTCCTGAGTTTATCTCATCCACACCCTTCCCATCTTCCTCCTTCCTGATCTAGGCTACTCAGGGATCTGACAGCCTTTCTTATCCCGCAGTCACAGGTCATCAGTCACCATTTTCACCTATACTTTTGCCTAGATATGCACAATCACACCTTTCTCAGTTTATTGTCTCACTTCTGGAGACAGCCATTAAGTTATTGTTTTGGGGGCAGAAATAATTCTTCCCCAAGATGCATTTCACACCATAATTGGGTTGCTCTCAGCCATGGCTGCGTGTGTTCTGGACCCTTCCACACACCCTCAGACTATGAGAGTCCTCCTTTCCCCTTCCATGAGACACTGGCTATCCTTGCTGCTGCTTCCATGGACCTTCTTTCCTCCCAGCACTGATAAATTTCACCAGAATCTCTCTTTGGAATATTTCTCACTCTTCCTCACTGATTTCCCAGTCAGCCTTGTATGTGTGTTGTGTGTATTTTGTGTGCAATTGCTTTTTACTGCTCCTTTAATTAAAAAAAATTCTGTTGAACACCTGTCTGTTTATTAGAGACTCCTCTAAGAGAATGTTCCTGGTATACATTGGTGGAGATCCTGCTAGTTACTCCCTCTCGTTGTGTCTCCTTGTATGCTAATTCCCCCAAGTGTAACAATCTATCCTACAGGAATGTTTTAAGGATTAATGTGATAATATTAATATTATTATTAATACCTTTTACACTATAGTATTATAAGAATACTGAATATTATTATTACCCAATAGGATATGCAGAAGCAGATATGTTAGATGTCTGGGGTGGGGAATGTGTTAGCACTCTGTTTATAGGGTTATTTGGGGCTGTAACTTCCTGGGCATATCGACTGTGAGGGTGAGAATAAGTGCAGCTCATTCACCCGATAAGCAGACTTCCATATTCATTTTACTGTTTCTGGATTTATTTTTTAAACTAGCCTAAAGCACTGGGCAAGTTTTCATGTATCACTCAGCCTGTTGCCAACTGTGGTTGCTGGCTTATCCCGTTTTTCACTCACTCCATTTTTAGAGAAGATTAAGTCATTTGGGAGGGGTAACTTTGGCAAAGGCAACAGCTGAGGCTTTATGCAGGCAGCCAACAATAGTAGCCGGCTTCCTATTTACCAGTTCATGTTTAATGTTTATCATATTGATAGGCAGTGAAGGGGGTACACTAAGAAGTGAGTTACCATAGCAAATCCCAAACAAGAATGTCTCTAAAGCCTGTATGATTAATGAACTCTCACAAAACACTCCATCAGATATGACATGGTGGCCATTTCAGAATGGTCCTGTAGAAGAAAGCACTTCTTTTAAAAGAACATTACCGCTTTAAATCCAATGGAAAGCCAACACTTCTATCTTCAGATCTTGCATACTGATCACCTTCTCTTCTGGCATATTTATTTATTTTTTGTGGGCAAGCCTTTCTGATGTGGGACCTTCAGTCTTGCACTGGCACTTGGCCATAACTTAACCGGAGCCACAAAGGCTAAGCCATCAACGTAGCTCCCTGGCCTGCTCACATAGCAAAAGGAGAATTCAACTGAACAAGTAGATACCTTGGTATTAACTTTCAGTGACTTTTGTTGGTCTTTTCACTCTTGTTTGTCTCTGCTTTTTTCACAATGCTGTTCCACAATGCAGTCTCTGTTACAGCAGAATGGAAACTAAGACAGACCTGGTGAATGCACTGATGCCAAGGAAATGATTTCCTTGGCAACAGAAATCAAACACACACACACACACACACAAACTCAGTGCAGCTCTGAGGAACTGGCACTTGTCTATCTAACTTCTGTGACCTACTGAGAGCTCAGAAATGCTTTTGCAAGGTGTCACAAGGACATATTGATCAACACTTCTAGTAAGGAAATAATGGTAATGAGCTATTGAGGCCCACTCTATCGCCTTTCCAGATCATTATATTTTGATAGGAAAAAACTATAGTGAGCTCCATGTGTACATCTTCAAAATACTTCCATGTGTTTTCACAAACTTGTGACATTAGAAAGCAGTTGACTTCCATAAAATATAAAGTAAAATATAAAGTAAAATATAAAGTAAGAGTGAGACATGGTGGAACAAAGAGTGAGGTTTGCACCAAAAAAAACTAGAACACAGCTAGTACCTGATTAGTGAAGTCCTTAATTTAACTATGACAACTAGATGAAAAAAATTGCATTTGAGGTGTACTCCAGCCAAATTCCAGTTGTTCTGGGGGAATCAAATTGCCCCCAGTCTTTGGGGGGGAGGGTGACTAAAATCAGTTTATTTCACAACTCCCGAAGTCTGTTTCACCAGGCTTTGATAGTACTTAACATGTGGTGTATTTTTTAAAAATTCACATTAGTTCTATGAAATGTTATCAGGTCATTTTTCTGTGAAAGCTCTCACCAGACCACTTAACAATGCTTTTGTTTCCCCAGATAACTATTTTGTGGGAGGGGATCATTTTACCCCAATATAGACTATATAGACAAAGGCCACGCCTTGTTATTGCTCCTCCTGGATCTATCTGAAGCCTTTGACACAGTAGACCATGCCATCCTGTTGAGGCATTTGGAGACAGAAGTGGGTATCAAAGGATGTGTGTTGGACTAATTTAAATCATTTCTCATTGAACAGACTCAAAGGGTTGCCATTGGAGATCAACTATCTCCAGAATAGGAATTATCTTGCGGTGTTCCACAGGGTTCAATTTTATCTCTACTATCTGCTGCTTTAAGTATGATCCTACTGGATAGTTCTAAGTTGTTTCATGTCAGTCTTAGATTTGCTTATGCTCTATTTCAGTGTTTTTTCAATTCTGTATTGTATTTTTGCCGATGTTATGTCTTGTAAATTTGAATTATATACCCTATGGCATTGCATATTGAAACGTCCTTGATATTGTCTGTACTAAGTTCACACAATGTAATCTGCATGGAGTCTGAGTGAGAAAGGCAGACTATAAATAAATAAATAAATAAATAAATAAATAAATAAATAAATAAATAAATAAATAAATAAATAAATAAATAAATAAATAACACTGGTTAAACCAAAAAATCACAAAAATCAGCAGATTTTTTTCTTGTTGTTATATTATTCCTTGAGCGGAAACAGTAAGCAAAGGGCCATAGTTTACTAATGTGCAGATGAAACCATCCTAAATGAATAACATTGTAGAGGCACTTTTCTATGCTGTAGAAGCCATATTAACTAAAAGCCATGTGGGTAGGATGGGTGCACTAAGAGAGGGAGGGTTCAAAATCATCCCCTCCAACCTCTTCTGCAAGTGCCAGCTTTACTAATATAAGAGGCAGGCCAATGGTTTTGTCCTCTTCCTCCTCCTCAGTGTAGAGAACCCAAGTCCACATGTTTATTAGTCTGTAGATCCCGCATCCCTGGGTATCATCTTTCCTATGATAGGAAGGGATTCTGAGGGTAGAGGAAATGGCAGTGATTTCTTGAATTTTATGAAAGTAAAATAGTTCAAACCATTTGGGGGTGGGCCTTAGGGGCAAGAAAATGAAATAGTTATAGTTGTACAAGTTCAGAAGCAAGTTTTTAAAATATTAATTAGCAAGCTGTATATGATATTATTGGAAGAAAGAGAGGAAAGTTTGGGGAGGTCTACACAGGCAGCAAAATACCATGATAGAATGGAGTGTTATCAGTTCAGAACATGTGGTGTATGGTGCTTTTGAATGCACTATGTCAAAAAACTGACTGTGCCAGTTCGTTTCTTGGTCTTTTTTCAAACATTGGTTCAGCTTCAAGGACAAAACTCAGAAGGGAGTATCACACCTGCATTCCATCTCATTAACGCTAAGAACTCCGGGAGACGGGAGAGTTGCTTCTAATTCTGAATATGTGTCAGCTGCAGAGACATATAATCACAGAGGTTAGCAACTCGCTGATTGGTCGAGCCCATCAGGCCATACTGTGGGCCGATGGCCTTAAAGCTTGAACCTTCATTCTAGTTACACTTTTTCTCTTAACAACTTCTGTGGGATGGTAGCTGGTTAACACCTGTGGCCATATGTCCTTCTTCTGCCTTGGGCCTGATTTTGGACATTGAAGTTCTGCCTGGACTTTTGTACTTTTGCCTGACAAGGTAACATCTGATTAAAGAACTGAAAGCCTGTATTAGTCCTGTTCAGATAGCTTATTTAGTTTTATTATTTTCTTTTTCCTGTTTGCACACTTCTATAAATGTATTTTTTCACTTCCTTTAACAAGTTTAATTAATCATATTTCTGTGGTGTTATTTGGATTTCAGGGCTTTGATCTGAATCTAGCACATTGGCTTATTTGCCATAACTACCCAAGTAATTGTTTTGTGGAACTCAGTCTGTAAAGTGTCCTACCTTGCAAGGCTGAGTTCTTCTTTAAGACCCAGTAGGGCTTGAGGTTTGTCTATCAGTCTCAAGCTGAGGGTTAGTCAGAGAGACTGGTGGTTACTTTCCATTACCCTGAGCAGTGAGGAATTACTTTGCAGTTTTGAGTGTTTTGACTCTAGACACCCCCGCCACCGTACCAAACCACCTTGTGGGCCAAGGAGGTTTTGATACTCTATCCCCATAAAATACTTCCTGATAACAAAAATGAAGCTCTTTTTCTATTTGGAAGAATTTTTAAGATAAAGGAGCATTTTAAAAAGAGAGTCTTCTATCTGCTCTTTGCAGTGGTGAAGGCCATTCTAACACCTCATTCCCCGGAGGACACTCCGATCAGGGGACAAACAGTTGTTGTTGGTCCCTGGCCCCAAGAAGGCCGGTCTAGCCTCAACTAGAGACAGGCCTTTTCAGTCCTGGCTCCCACCTGGTGGAACGCTCTGTCTGCTGAGATCAGGGCCCAGCAGGACCTATTATCTTTCCACCGGGCCTACAAGACAGAGTTGTTCCGCCAGGCATATGGCTGAGGCTGGGCCTCCACTGGCCTGAAAAAAGGGGTGTACAAAATCTTAACCCTCCCTGTGAAGGCTGTCCACCATCCTGTTTTAAATGTGTATTAATGTGTATTAAAACACTGCTGTTTTAATGATGTTTTAATGTAGATGAATTTTATTTTATTTTAATATGTTGTTATCCGCCCTGAGCCCGCTCGTGGGGAGGGCAGAATAGAAATTTGAAATAAATAAAATAAAATAAAATAAATTCTGCAGCATATGTAAACCAGGCATTAGATAACAGAGGGCAGGGACACTGGCATACTCAAATCATGGTTCAGGAATCTGGTGGTAGGGCAAGGGGAGAAATCATGCCACTGTAAAGCACTGTGCGTATGTACATGCCGTTGAGTTGCAATCGACTTATGGTGACCTAGCAAGGGGCTTTCAAAGCAAGTGAGAAGCAGAGGTTGCTTGCCATTGCCTTCCTCTGAAGAGTCTTCCCTGAGCAGTCCCCCATATATGTACCTACCCCACTTAGCTTCTGAGATCTGATGAGATTGGGCTATACCATGCTGCCTTCCCTCATATTGCTAGATGCAGAGGAGTTAGCCGTGTTAGTCTGTGGTAGCAAAATCAAAAAGAGTCCAGTAGCACCTTTAAGACTAACCAATTTTATTGTAGCATAAGCTTTCGAGAATCAAGTTCTCTTCGTCAGATGCCTGATACAGATACTGGCCAAATACAGAAGAGCAGGAGAGAGAAGAGAGGTGGCAATTAGGGGGGGAGGGGGAGGGAGCAATCAAAACATTCCTTTGCTAGTATATGTAAACATCTCCTTTTGGTGTGTGTATCAGTTGGCTTCAAAGGAGTTTGCCCTGTTAGTTTGTAGCAGCCAAACAGCTAGACCATCCAATTCCAATGTAGTATGGGCCTTCGACAACCACAGCTCTCCGCACACACCAAAAGGAGATGTTTACATATACTAGCAAAGGAATGTTTTGATTGCTCCCTCCCCCTCCCCCCCTAATTGCCACCTCTCTTCTCTCTCCTGCTCTTCTGTATTTGGCCAGTATCTGTATCAGGCATCTGACGAAGAGAACTTGATTCTCGAAAGCTTATGCTACAATAAAATTGGTTAGTCTTAAAGGTGCTACTGGACTCTTTTTGATTTCATATTGCTAGCTGTCTGATTGTGTTTTGAAGTCATTCTTCCAATGTGTTCTGATCCACTAGATGGTGCTCTTTAAACGCTTGCAAGGTAGGGAATGGAAATTAGATGGGGTGGTGGAATAATTGGGTCCTACAATTTCATAATTTACATACTGAAGCCTAGCCAGCCCCAGGAATATTAAATTCTTTAAACGTACTCACTTCTGTGAATCTATTCTAATTAACTACCAAATGTTCCTTCAAGAGTTTCGGTTCATGCATCATAACTCGAAATAATGGTCTAAATTTATATTGGCCAATTGGATGGTAGCTTAGGCTAGTTCACAAACTTCTTTTAAAATGCTGGAACTGAAGAGACCATTCCTTCCCCCTTAGCCACTGTAGACTATGTTAATTGCTGGCCTGCAGCAGCTCTTGCAGTATTTACTCCTTATGCTGGTCTTTGCTCTCATTAAATTTACTTTTCCCCTGTTAAGTATACAAAGCTGTCATTTTCTTATTAGCTAAGGGAAGATAGAGATCTGAACAACATGAGCCAAAAACAACTTGTCTTTCTTTGAGTACCAGAGTCAATGGAGTTTGAAAAAATGATTCTATACTATATGGAATAGACTTTGTGAGAAGTGGATTGTATTTGGTGCATCACAGATGTGGTCTACTCCAGACTTCTAGATCATTTGGATGAAGACTGGCCTTATGCAACCTGAGAGGGGCCTCTTTCAAATTTCCCTAGTCATATCCCCCCCACACACACACACACACAAAACAGTCTTGGCTGCTGGATATATTAATTTCATTTCAGCTCTGACCCTTGATGAATGAACTAGAAAACTTCAGGGTTGACTTAAGATCATTGTTCTGTCCTATGCAGCACTAAAGATGTTTCAAAAGGGCCTTATATGGTATTGCACAGCTGGGATAGAAATAGCTCTAGTCTACAGCAACATCTTAAATCAGATTAAGCTTAGATACTTTATGGACTACATAAAGAATCGCATTGCTGCATAGCTTTATTGTGCATTGAAGTCAATGCTCATGTGTTCAGCCATGTGAATCTGCACTGGTTCCTTTTCTTTTTTCTTTTTGTCATCTTGATCACAACAAAATGATAATTTGAATAAAGATGGCTCACTTCAGTCCTTTTTTATTTATTTATTTATTTCATTTATAGTCCTCCTTTCTTGCTGAGACTGAAGACAGATTACACAGTGTATGTCAATATGTCAACAGCAGGTACATTAAATAAACAATACAATAGGATAAGGATAGAAGAAATTTGAAGAGAAACCGAAATCTAATACAGAGCTGAAGTAATGCCGAAGCAAAAGGCCAGAAGAGTGAGAACTTTCCTGACATCTTCAGGCAGGTTGTTCCATAAGGCTTCCACAGAGAATACATCTGTACGGGCAACTGTTGATCTTGCCCATTTGCAGGGTGGTACCTGCAGAAGGCGCTATTCAGATGAATGAAGATGCCTTGTCAGGGCATAGGAAGAGAATATGGGACCAAGGGCATAAAGGGCTTTGAAAGTGATAGCAGAAACCTTAAACTGAGCTTAATAATTGATAGGAAGCATGGACGTAATTGAAGGCAGAACGGGCGTAACATGCATGCTTTGCCTAGCTACTGATAACAATTGAGCCATGATGTTCAAGCTGCAGTGTTCTGTACCAACTGGAGTCTCAGAGTTGACTCTGAGGGAAAACCTATGTAGAGTGCGCTACAATCGTCTAGTCTCAATGTTACCATGGCATTGATCCAGTTGGCCAAACAAACTGAGGCAAGATGGAGGTGATGTAGACTGAGAAGGCCAAGTGTTTGGTTGGTGTTGATCTAACAGATTTATAGTGGATTCCTAAGCATAGTTATACCCTTCTAAATCCTTTTGCCCCCTCAGTCGGATTGAAAGGCAGACACAGTACTTGAGTTCTAAAATGGGCAGCTTTATTAAACTTACAACAACCAAACATAAACTATGGCAAGGGCCTAACTAGTGGTACAGGTCAGGCCCTGGGGTCACTCCTGGACCCCACCCTGACCTTTCTGGGCAAGACACCCGCTGCCCCAGGTGTAAGCTGTTGCCAAGTAGGCCCCCTCTCCTGCTCTAAGGCCTGCCATGGACTGCTTTAAAGTTTCCTGCGTTACTGCTTTGCTGACACACCAAGATTGCCCTGCATGTGTGTGCTCTGATACACGTGTCAGTTTCCTGCCCGCTTGTTAATTACCTTGCTGCTGCAATAGACTGTGTTAGTGGCCGGACTCCATGTCTGGATGACTCCACAACGGACTTTCTTCCTGGGCAGCCCTGCCCAGACCTATATCTGGACCTCCCAGTGTGTGTTTGGACTTTATTGCACATGTGCCCTGTGCCTGCATTGCCATCCGCCACGGACCGCGACTGTTCCCTGCTATGGACTGTGTTTTTACATACTGTTCCCCCTGCCTCCATGGAAGCCTGCCTCATCTGGGCCCAAGACGCTGTTAGCAGCCGGGCGCCTGCCGGGGAAACCTCCAGCGAGCCTGGCCAGGTGCTCCCTGGTCAGTTCCCGCCTGGAGCCTCCTGCGGGCCGGTCCCCAAGCTTGCCCTCGCTACCGGGCAGCCTGCTAATCAGCCCCCGCCATGCCCAGCCGGCGACCATGTTCTTAGGCAGCCAGAAGACCTAGAGGAAAACCCTGCCTTGGGAAGCCATTTCGGAGAAGCGGACACACCACGTCCGCAGTGAGAGAACCTCGCCCCGCTCTGCATATCTTAGGAGCCGCCCCGGAGAAGAACCTAAGTGCCAACCATCCCAAGCACTTAAAGAATGCATCTCAAAGAAACCTCCGCAATCCAGAGCTGATGACATCAGGGCAAGCCCTGTCTGCTGGAACATCCTTTCAGCACGCTCGGATCTCCCCCTCCCTCCTTTGTCCCCTCTTCCTGAGGTGTCACTATAACACAATCAGATTACTAAAGTGGCCCATCCAAGCCATTCAGTAACCCATTAAAGCCTTTGTTTTAATCCGTGAGAACCACCAAGTACAGCACCAGCCCCAGGGTACATTTTGGGGTATTTAAGCTGGTCCCTCAGACCGCATGGTGCTCGTGCCATTCCTATCGAGACCCCCTTGCTGTCCCTCTGTGGATCCATTGCTGGCATTGGACCACCTCGCTGTTGTGTCTCTGCTCCGCTTCAGGATTGTGAGTATCGCCCTTATCATCGTGGGTACCTGCTCATGCGACCGTCTCTGTATTTCTTACTCTGCATTTCCTAGTGTCAGTGTACATGCATCCCAGCACCGAGGCCGCAGGTGAGCCAAGCAGAGTCACACACCAGTACAGGCTAGTGTAAAAACTATTTGCATTTATTTACAGAACATATAGTTCACAGTCATTCAATCAGACAAAGTGCTGCACCAGCCAGTCTGTTTTACAGCAGAGAGAGACTATACAGAGCATATACACTTATATACATATCAGCACTGACAATTATCCAATTAACCATCATGCTGAGTCATTTAGCTCCTCCTGAGTCATGCTGAGTCATCTATCCCCTCCTGTATTGCATCATCCAGGCAGGGGAGGAACCAGACCTGACCAGCTCAAACCAAACAGCACATTCAGCTGTTAGGAAGATGTCAGTGATCATGGCCACTAAGTGCCTGCTGTCTTACAGCAATATTGTCTAAAGCAATATAATGCTGATACTCCTCCTAAGACTCAGGCTCTTAGTTTTAACCATTGTTTAAGTTTTTCAAACCTTTCAACAGAAAGACATTTGGTGAACATATCAGCTACATTGTTCTCTGATTCACAATGTTGTAGGATTACAAGCCCTCTGTTTACTGCTTCTCTCACATTTTGATATCTGATATTGATGTGCTTGCTACGAGTTTTGACCCCTTGATTGTCAGCCAACTGCTGAGCTGCTGTGTTATCGCAAAACACCTTAATAGGTAATGTACAGGTTATTTTTAAATCAGATATCAGTTGGTGCATCCATTCTAATTGAATCACACAGTCACTGATGGCAGAATATTCAGCTTCACACGTACTAGTGGAGACATGGGTTTGTTTCAGAGATTTCCACATGACCAAGGCATCACCAACATAAATGGCATAGCCAGTAGTAGACCTTCCATCTATTCTGTCTCCCCAGCTGGCATCACTGTAAGCTAACAATTGTTGATCATTGACAGTATCCAGGACAAGTTTGTGTGTTGTAGTACCTTTTAAATACCTCAACCATCTTTTTGCAGCTACCCAGTCCCTTTTGTAAGGACGTGCACATCTTTGACACAGTAAATGTACTGCCATGCATATATCAGGCCTAGACCAGCAAGCAATATATAACAATGACCCCACAAGTGACTGATACATTGTTTTGTTCTCAAACACAGTATCCTCTGCCTCTTTTACATAGCCAGTGGTCATTGGTGTGCTCACACTTTTGGCATCAGCCATAGTGTACCTTTCCAGTAGCTGCTTTATTTTTTCCTCATTGCATAACTCAAAACAACCATTTTTATTCTGAGTGATTTCCACACCAAGATAGTTTTGAATACTGCCCAGATGTTTAACTTTAAACAGACCCTCTGTGGTATGCATGAACCAATTCAGCTCAGCATCTTTGTGGAACAAGAAACAGATATCATCTACATAAATCAACACGAAACAATCATTGTTTTCAATACATTTGTGAAACAAACACGGATCTGCAATACTCTGTGTAAAACCAATTGCAGTTAGTGCTTTATATAGGCATTCATTCCATGCTCTTGCGCTTTGTCTTAATCCATACAAGGCTTTGTTGATTTTTAGAACTAAGTGTTTGTTAGTGCACTCAAAACCTGGAATCTGTTCCATGTTCAGGTCCTCATCAATGCTGGCATTCAGATACGCAGTTGTAAAGTCAAAGTGATGGACTTTCATGTTGTCTACCCCTGCTTTACACAGTGCTGTTTTTAAAGTGTCTGCCCTGACTGTAGGAGCAAAGCATTCGTCAAAATCCACTCCTTCAATTTGCGAGTACCCTTTAGCTACCAACCATGCTTTCCTTTGTACCCCACCATCTGGCAAGCATTTTAGTTTGTATAACCATCGGCAACCAATAGCATCCTTGTTAGTTGGCAGCATTGCCAGTGTAAATACTTTGTTATCTGCAAGAGAGTTATACTCTGTCTGCATGGCTTCTAGCCAAGCCTTTTTCTTTTTCATCCAGAGACAACACCTCCTGAAAATTCCTTGGCTCTTTAACATAAACATAATTTATGGCAGTATCATAACCATAGCGAACTGGAGGTACTCCTTTTGTACTTCTACTAGATACTCTAGGCTGTTGCCTTTCACTCTGCACACCCTCAGAGGAATGTTGTCTAGGAGAAGTTACCTCCTGTTTTATTTCTTTTGTCTCCTCTGAGCTTTCTAAAAGTGGAAACATAACCTGAGAAGGCAACTCATTTGCATGTATTCTGAGCCAGTTTTGGTCCTCACAAAAATTAGCAGACCTGCTAAAGCTTAACGTGTGTTGGTCATTTGCAAACCTGTAAGCTTTCATTCCTGTTTGATACCCAAGGAAGAGGAGCTTCTTAGCCTTTGCTCCTCCCTTCCTTCTTTGGCTAACAGGGATATTTACCCACGCCTTTGCAGCAAATATCCTCAAGTATCCCAAACTGGGATCTTTCTTATACAGTACCCTGTATGGTATATCATTTATGGATTGTGTCCAAAGCCTATTTGCTACGTAACAAGCGGCTTTCAAGGCCTCTGCCCAGTAGGAGATAGGTAAACCTGCATCAGCTAGCATTGAACCCATCATTGTTTGCAGTACACCTCCTCTACATTCTGCTACACCATTTTCTTGTGGCGTGGAGACATTTGATACCCTCTGCCTTATACCTTGAACCTTTAGTCACTGGGCAAACTCAGAGGACATGAATTCACCTCCCATGTCCATTTGCAAGGCACATATTTCACAACCCAATTGCTTTTGCACTCTCCGTGCCCAATATTTAAAGGTTGTGAACACTTCTGCCTTTCTCTTCAGTGCAAACACCCAACCAAACCGGGAATAATCATCAACCAATATGAGAGCATATTTGTTGTTTGAGTGACTGTTGGCATAAGGCCCAATTATATCAGCATGTATCAGAGCCAGCGGTTTGTCAGACACTCTATCACTCTTTTTAGACACAGGAAATGCTTTTGACTTGGTGCATTTACAGATATCACAATCTAAATAATTACTGCACTCCTCCACACTCTCATTCCCAAGAAATGCCAGTGTCTTTTTGATTGTGTTATAACTCACATGCCCAAGACGCCTGTGTAGTAAGTGTATACATTTATGATGTGGGCTCTTATTTGTCACTGATTTCACCCCCACTGACTCATTATCAAGCACATATACATTGTTATGCAATCTCCCCACAGCCAGTATTTGGCTGCCTCTTGCTATCTTGCATTATTTGCCAGCAAAAGTAACAGTAAAGCCAGCCTTATCTAAAGCAAAGACACTGAGGAGATTATTTTCCAGTGCAGGCACACACAACACACCTGTGAAAGTGTGCTGCAAGGCAGGAAATGTCACACTGAACTGACACAGTACCTTGGAGTTTCGTCCGTCTGCCAAACTCACATACTGCAAACTTGAAGGGTGGACGTCCTGTAGGAGGCTCTCACTCTGGCAAAAATTCGGAGACGCGCCAGAGTCCAGGATCCAAACCCTGCGTTCAGCAGCCACATCAGTGACTACCAGTGTAGCTTTCTGCCTTTGCAAAGATTTCTGAGGCTGCCTCCCACCTCCATCTCTCTTCCTGGCGTCTGGACAATCTCTTTTCAGATGGTTCATTGATCCACAACAGAAACACCTCCGGACCTTGAGAGCCACCTGCTCCAGATCTGCACGCTGTCTTCTGCTGCTTTCTCTCCCTTCACCGTTGCTGCAGCCGGCTCCTTTGGTTCCCTCTGGTCCAGGATGGTAACAAGCATGGGAAGAGATCAACTTGCTCTCCCCCTTCCTGGCTTCTTCGTCCAGCAGCCTGCCGGTGACATAAGCCAAGGTCAGCTTGTTCGTCTCCAGGGATGTTATCAGCATGTTAAACTGCTCAGAAAGGGAGCTCAGGATAATAAAAACTTTGTCCTCTTCTGACACATTTTTGCCTCACTGCTCCAGCAACTGGAAACAAGTTGATAAGGCATTTAAGTGAGCCTGCACAGACTCCCCCGGCCGCATAATAGTTCTATACATGCGACGGGTTATGGCAATCAAAGACCCAGCCGTTTGCTGCACATATATTGCCTTCAAACTGTCCCACGCATCCTTAGCTTTCACTTTACCAGATACGTGCACCAGCTGGTCGTCTGCCACACTCAGGATGATAGTAGCCAAGGCCTTCTGATCTTTGGCATCGTCCTCTGCTGTCGGCTGATTTGGGGGAGAAGCAACGTAAAGCCACAATGCTTCTCTTTTTAGATAGTGTTCCATTCGGAGTGCCCAGACATTATAGTTAGTGGAGGTGAGCTTATCTACCAGCAACACCGCTGCTGCCTGTGCCATCATGCCTTCTGCGTCTGGCACCTGTATATCAGCTCCACTCACGTCTTCCTCCGACTCACTATCTTCAGACTGGCTTGGACTGTCTTCCTCTGTTTCTCCAGCTGCTGTAGACATCCACTCAGCCACTGGATACACAGCTCACCACACCTCTTTCCGGCAGACCAGCCTCGTTTAGAACCTCCAGGGTGCAGTGCAGCGTGCTGGGCCCATAACCCTGTCAGTGTACGTGCATCCCAGCACTGAGGCCGCAGGTGAGCCAAGCAGAGTCACACACCAGTACAGGCTAGTGTAAAAACTATTTACATTTATTTACAGAACATATAGTTCACAGTCATTCAATCAGACAAAGTGCTGCGCCAGCCAGTCTGTTTTACAGCAGAGAGAGTCTATACAGAGCATATACACTTATATACATATCAGCACTGACAATTATCCAATTAGCCATCATGCTGAGTCATTTAGCTCCTCCTGAGTCATGCTGAGTCATCTATCCCCTCCTGTATTGCATCATCCAGGCAGGGGAGGAACCAGACCTGACCAGCTCAAACCAAACAGCACATTTAGCTGTTAGGAAGCTGTCAGTGATCATGGCCACTAAGTGCCTGCTGTCTTACAGCAATATTGTCTAAAGCAATATAATGCTGTCAGTTCTTGTATGCTTTCTTGTATGTATGTGCAAGTTCAGGCTTACGCCACACTATTAGTAAATACACGTGTTTATTGAATCTATTTGTAGTCTGCCTCTTTATCACTAGAGTGTCTGGAATCGGGACCTCCATAAACGTTGGTTAGATCTGCACTAATTTTAGTTCCAGACTGCTGAGCTAATTTCCCCATTTAAAAGAGCAGTTCTGGTAACAAAGCCATCCATTGTATGGCTGGGACCCAGCCTGGCCAGGTGAAGTGTTCACCCCTTTAAAGCTCCCCCACCTGGCCATACTGCAGCAGGGGGAGACTGGCTTGTCCAGGGGTTCCCCACCAGGGTGTCTGTCCTCACAACTGGGCCATACAGCAGCCAGCCGCTCCTGACAGACCCTTATTCTCCACCAATCAGGAGGTGCCAAGGGTGCTCACTGGTCCGCTCAAATTTCCCCCTAATTTCAATCCTGCCAACGCAGAGACCAAGCCTCTGTTTAGGCCTCCGCACCCCACAAATGGCTTAAGGCCAACCTAAGCCCTTGCTGCAGGTTGTTCAAGAATATACTATTGCCTCTTGTAGAAAGGTGCACACCATCCTCTCAGTAGAGGTCTGCAAACTCGGCCTGAATTTGTGGATGGGGCAAGTAAATCCCCAACCCCCCTGTCATAGCCTTGAATAGGGCTCTGTTGGCCTTTCACCTAGCTCATTCTATCGCTTTGTGGTCCAATGCCTCCCACCATCCTGCCTCCCACTATCCTGAGCATGAGGCGCAACTGAGAGCAACAGGGGTGGAGAAGCCTGGTAAGGTTGAAGACTCCCCCCCCCCCAATGCTAAATCCCTGGATGCCAGGGTGCGCCTTCGGTCTTCCTCCTTCCAAGGAGGCAAAGAGCAGCTCCGGCCTGAGTGGCTGTTGTCACTGGCCAGGATGGTCAAATAAAGTTGATGAGTTTAGGTGAAACTAAGATCAAGATAAGATCCTGGGGAGTTACTCCTGGACTTGGTTTTATCAATAAAGAAACAAGTTGGAGCTGTTTCTAAGAGCACCTTCTTTCAGTTAAATCTAGTCATAATCTGGACTCTTACCTAGATTCTGATGATTGGCTACACTGATCCATGCTACTGTGACATCTTGTATCCTCATTTCACATTACAAAATCCATGTGTTTTCTTTCAACTCATGTTTCTTTTTTGGCTCATTAAGATAGGTGGATAGAAGAGAGGAGTCACATTATACTCACATAAAGAGCTAACAAGAGCAGGAAGGCTATTATCCAATTGTTCCTTCCTATTTTTTAAAAAATTGCTTGCCAAGTTGGAGCCAAAAGACTAACACATCAAAACAGTTTTTAGCAGCAAATAGAAAGATAGAGAGATAGAGAAAAATCACATACAGATAATTTTAAATGTTTTAAAATGTCATTATTTTATGAAAGATTATGTTTTGAATCCAAAAAGTAAGAACTAAGTAAGGCCAGGGCAATTAAACTCCATAGCAATACGTTCCCTCAATGTCTGTAATTAACATATTAACCACTAGTAATTAGAGTATAGTTTAAATGAGGGGAACAAAATCATGTAATATCTTTTATTGAGGTCACCCCCAAATAACATAAAACATTGTACATGCTTCTGAATTCTTCAGAACCCTTCATTAGGCAGATGTTACCAAAATTAAAAAATCAACTGGATAACGTTCAGTTGCAAACAAAGATAGGTTGGTTGCATT